>NW_028239107.1:612500-1092840 GCF_036417535.1 Chlamydotis macqueenii
CCCCCAAATCCCGTGATTTCCCCCCAAATTCCCCCGTTTTGCCCCCCAAATCCCGCATTTTTGACACAAATCCCCACATTTTACACCAAAATCCCACATTTCGCCCCAAAAATTCCACGATTTCCCCCAAAATCCCCCATTTTTACCCTAAACCCCCACATTTTGCACCCAAAATCCTGCAATTTCCCCCTCAAAATCCCGCATTTTTCACCCAAATTCCCACATTCCACACCAATATCTCACATTTTGCCCCAAAACCCCGTGATTTCACCCCAAATTCCCCCATCTCGCCCCCCAAATCCCGCATTTTTGCCCCAAATTCCCACATTTTACACCAAATTCCCACATTTTGCCCCCAAAATCCCACATTTTTGACCCAAATTCCTCCATTTTGCCCCCAAATCCCGCATTTTAACCCAAATTCCTGCATTTCGCACCAAAATCCCACATTTTGCCACCAAAATCCCGCAATTTCCCCCCAAAATCCCCCATGTTTGCCCCAAATTCCTGCATTTCGCACCAAAATCCCACATTTTGCCACCAAAATCCCGCAATTTCCCCCCAAAATCCCCCATTTTTGCCCCAAATTCCTGCATTTTGCACCAAAATCCCACATTTTGCCCCCCAAATTCCACAATTTCCCGCCAAATTCCCACATTTTGCCCGTCAAATCCCACATTTTGCCCCTCAAAATCCCGCAATTTTTCCCCAAAATCCCACATCTTTGCACCAAATTCCCGCATTTTGCACCAAAATCCCGTGATTTCCCCCCAAATTCCCCCGTTTTGCCCCCCAAATCCCGCAGTTTTGACACAAATCCCCTCATTTTACACCCAAATCCCACATTTCGCCTCCAAAATCCCGCGATTTCCCCCAAAACCCCCCATTTTTGACCTAAAACCCTACATTTTGCCCCCCAAATCCTGCAATTTCCCCCCAAAATCCCCCATTTTGCTTCCCAAATCCCACAGTTTTGCCCTGCATTCCCACATTTTACACCAAAATCCTGCAATTTCCCCGCAAATCCCACATTTTCCCCCCAAATTTCCGCATTTCACACCAATATCCCACAATTTGCCCCCCAAATCCCGCATTTTTGCCCCAAATTCTGCAATTTCGCAACAAAATCCCGCATTTTTGCCCCAAATCCCCCCATTTCGAACCCCAAATCCTGCATTTTTGACCCAAATCCCCGCATTTCGCCCCAAAATCCCCAATTTTGCCCGCCAAATCCCGCATTTTTGTCCCCAATTCCCACATTTCACACCAATATCCCACATTTCGCCCCAAAAATTCCACGATTTCCCCCAAAATCCCCCATTTTTACCCTAAAACCGCACATTTTGCCCCCCAAATCCTGCAATTTCCCCCCCAAAATCCCCCATTTTGCTTCCCAAATCCCACATTTTTGCCCTGCATTCCCACATTTTACACCAAAATCCTGCAATTTACCCCCAAATCCCACATTTTTCCCCCAAATTTCCGCATTTCACACCAATATCCCACATTTTGCCCCCCAAATCCCGCATTTTTGCCCCAAATTCCCCAATTTCGCCCCCCAAATCCCCCATTTTTGCCCCAAATTCCCACATTTTACACCAAATTCCCACATTTTGCCCCCCAAATCCCACATTTTTGACCCAAATTCCCCCATTTTGCCCCCAAATCCCCCATTTTTGACCCAAATCCCCGCATTTTGCACCAAAATCCAACATTTTGCCCCCTAAATCCCACGATTTCCCCACAAATCCCCCATTTTTGCCCCAAATTCCTGCATTTTGCACCAAAATCCCACAATTTACCCCCAAAATCCCACATTTTGCCCCCAAATCCTGCATTTTTGCCCTGAATTCCCACATTTCACACCAAATTCCCACATTTTGCCCCCAAAATCCCGTATTTTTGCCCCAAATTCCCACATTTTGCCCCACAAATCCCACATTTTTGCCCCAAATTCCCACATTTCACACCAAATACCCACATTTTGCCACCCAAAACCCCACGATTTCCCCCAAAATCCCCCATTTTTGACCTAAAACCCCACATTTTGCACCCAAATCCTGCAATTTCCCCCTCAAAATCCCGCAATTTTTCCCCAAAATCCCACATCTTTGCACCAAATTCCCGCATTTCGCAACAAAATCCCACATTTTGCCCCAAATTCCCGCATTTCACACCAAATTCCCACATTTTTGCCCCCAAATCCCGTGATTTCCCCCCAAATTCCCCCGTTTTGCCCCCCAAATCCCGCATTTTTGACACAAATCCCCACATTTTACACCAAAATCCCACATTTCGCCCCAAAAATTCCACGATTTCCCCCAAAATCCCCCATTTTTACCCTAAAACCCCACATTTTGCACCCAAAATCCTGCAATTTCCCCCTCAAAATCCCGCATTTTTCACCCAAATTCCCACATTCCACACCAATATCTCACATTTTGCCCCAAAACCCCGTGATTTCACCCCAAATTCCCCCATCTCGCCCCCCAAATCCCGCATTTTTGCCCCAAATTCCCACATTTTACACCAAATTCCCACATTTTGCCCCCAAAATCCCACATTTTTGACCCAAATTCCTCAATTTTGCCCCCAAATCCCGCATTTTAACCCAAATTCCTGCATTTCGCACCAAAATCCCACATTTTGCCACCAAAATCCCGCAATTTCCCCCCAAAATCCCCCATGTTTGCCCCAAATTCCTGCATTTCGCACCAAAATCCCACATTTTGCCACCAAAATCCCGCAATTTCCCCCCAAAATCCCCCATTTTTGCCCCAAATTCCTGCATTTTGCACCAAAATCCCACATTTTGCCCCCCAAATTCCACGATTTCCCGCCAAATTCCCACATTTTGCCCGTCAAATCCCACATTTTGCCCCTCAAAATCCCGCAATTTTTCCCCAAAATCCCAAATCTTTGCACCAAATTCCCGCATTTTGCACCAAAATCCCGTGATTTCCCCCCAAATTCCCCCGTTTTGCCCCCCAAATCCCGCAGTTTTGACACAAATCCCCTCATTTTACACCCAAATCCCACATTTCGCCTCCAAAATCCCGCGATTTCCCCCCAAACCCCCCATTTTTGACCTAAAACCCTACATTTTGCCCCCCAAATCCTGCAATTTCCCCCCAAAATCCCCCATTTTGCTTCCCAAATCCCACAGTTTTGCCCTGAATTCCCACATTTTACACCAAAATCCTGCAATTTCCCCGCAAATCCCACATTTTCCCCCCAAATTTCCGCATTTCACACCAATATCCCACAATTTGCCCCCAAAATCCCCCATTTTTGCCCCAAATTCTGCAATTTCGCAACAAAATCCCGCATTTTTGCCCCAAATCCCCCCATTTCGAACCCCAAATCCTGCATTTTTGACCCAAATCCCCGCATTTCCCCCCAAAATCCCCAATTTTGCCCCCCAAATCCCGCATTTTTGTCCCCAATTCCCACATTTCACACCAATATCCCACATTTCGCCCCAAAAATTCCACGATTTCCCCCAAAATCCCCCATTTTTACCCTAAAACCCCACATTTTGCACCCAAAATCCTGCAATTTCCCCACAAATTCCAACATTTCACACCAATATATCACATTTTGCCCCAAAATCCAGCGATTTCCCCCCAAATTCCCCCATCTCGCCCCCCAAATCCCACATTTTTGCCCCAAATTCCCACATTTTACACCAAATTCCCACATTTCGCCCCCCAAATCCCACATTTTTGACCCAAATTCCCCCATTTTGCCCCCAAATCCCACATTTTTGACCCAAATCCCCGCATTTCGCACCAAAATCCAACATTTTGCCCCCAAAATCCCACGATTTCCCCACAAATCCCACATTTTTGCCCCAAATTCCTGCATTTTGCACCAAAATCCCACAATTTACCCCCAAAATCCCACATTTCACCCCCCAAATCCCACATTTTTGCCCCAAATTCCCACATTTCACACCAAATTCCCACATTTTGCCACCCAAAATTCCACGATTTCCCCCAAAATCCCCCATTTTTACCCTAAAACCACACATTTTGCCCCCAAATCCTGCAATTTCGCCCCAAATTCCCACATTTTGCCCCCCAAATCCCACATTTTTGACCCAAATTCCCACATTTCGCCACCCAAATCCCCCATTTTTCTTCCAAAGTCCCGCGATTTCCCCCCAAATTCCCCCATTTCGCCCCCCAAAGCCCACAATTTTGACCCAAATTCGCACATTTCACACGCAATTCCCACATTTTCCCCCCAAAATCCCCCATTTTGCTTCCCAAATCCCACATTTTTGCCCTGCATTCCCACATTTTACACCAAAATCCTGCAATTTCCCCCCAAATCCCACATTTTCCCCCCAAATTTCCGCATTTCACACCAATATCCCACATTTTGCCCCCCAAATCCCGCATTTTTGCCCCAAATTCCCCAATTTCGCCCCCCAAAGCCCACAATTTTGCCCCAAATTCCCACATTTTACACCAAATTACCACATTTTGCCCCCCAAATCCCACATTTTTGACCCAAATTCCCCCATTTTGCACCAAAATCCAACATTTTACCCCCAAAATCCCACGATTTCCCCACAAATCCCCCATTTTTGCCCTGAATTCCTGCATTTTGCACCAAAATCCCACAATTTACCCCCAAAATCCCACATTTTTGCCCCCAAATCCCACATTTTTGCCCTGAATTCCCACATTTAACACCAGATTCCCACATTTTGCCCCCAAAATCCTGTATTTTTGCCCCAAATTCCCACATTTCGCCCCCCAAATCCCACATTTTTGCCCAAAATTCCCACATTTCACACCAAATTCCCACATTTTGCCACCCCAAACCCCACGATTTCCCCCAAAATCCCCCATTTTTTCCCTAAAACCCCACATTTTGCCCCCAAATCCTGCAATTTCGCCCCAAATTCCCACATTTCGCCCCACAAATCCCACATTTTTGACCCAAATTCCAACATTTCGCCACCCAAATCCCGCATTTTTCTTCCAAAGTCCCGCAATTTCCCCCAAATTCCCCCATTTCGCCCCCCAAATCCCACATTTTTGCCCCAAATTCCCCAATTTCGCTCCCCAAAGCCCACAATTTTGACCCAAATTCCCACATTTCGTCCCCCAAATCCCGCATTTTTGACCCAAATTCCCACATTTCGCCCCCCAAATCCCGCATTTTTGCCCCAAATTCCCACATTTCGCCCCCCAAATCCCACATTTTTGACCCAAATTCCCACATTTCGCCCCCCAAATCCCACATTTTTCTTCCAAAGTCCCACGATTTCCCCCCAAATCCCCCCATTTCGCCCCCCAAAGCCCACAATTTTGACCCAAATTCGCACATTTCACACGCAATTCCCACATTTTCCCCCCAAAATCCCGCGATTTCCCCCCAAATCCCCCATTTTTACCCTAAAACCGCACATTTTGCCCCCCAAATCCTGCAATTTCCCCCCAAAATCCCCCATTTTGCTTCCCAAATCCCACATTTTTGCCCTGCATTCCCACATTTTACACCAAAATCCTGCAATTTCCCCCCAAATCCCACATTTTCCCCCCAAATTTCCGCATTTCACACCAATATCCCACATTTTGCCCCCCAAATCCCCCATTTTTGCCCCAAATTCCCACATTTTACACCAAATTACCACATTTTGCCCCCCAAATCCCACATTTTTGACCCAAATTCCCCCATTTTGCACCAAAATCCAACATTTTACCCCCAAAATCCCACGATTTCCCCACAAATCCCCCATTTTTGCCCCAAATTCCTGCATTTTGCACCAAAATCCCACAATTTACCCCCAAAATCCCACATTTTTGCCCCCAAATCCCACATTTTTGACCCAAATTCCCATATTTCGCCACCCAAATCCCGCATTTTTGACCCAAATTCCCCAATTTCGCCCCCCAAAGCCCACAATTTTGACCCAAATTCCCACATTTCACCCCCAAAATCCCGCTATTTCCCCCGAAATCCCACATTTTTGCCTCAAATTCCCACGTTTTACACCAAAATCCCACATTTTGCCCCCAAATCCCACGATTTCCCCCCAAATCCCCCATTTTGCCCCCAAATCCCGCATTTTTGTCCCAAATTCCCACATTTCACACCAATATCCCACATTTTGCCCCCAAAATCCTGCAATTTCCCCCCAAAATCCTGCATTTTTGACCCAAATCCCCACATTTTACACCAAAATCCCACATTTTGCCCCCCAAATCCCACATTTTTTCCCCGAATTCCTCAATTTTGCCCCCAAATCACGCATTTTTGACCCCAAACCCTGCATTTCGCACCAAATTCCCCCATTTTGCCCCCAAAATCTAGCGATTTCCCCCAAATTCCAACATTTTGCCCCCCAAATCCCACATTTTTGCCCCAAAATCCCGGAATTTCCCCCCAAATTCCCCCGTTTCGTGCCCCAAATCCCGCATTTTTGCCCCAAATTCCACATTTCGCACCAAAATCCCACATTTTGCCCCCCAAATCCCACATTTTTGCCCCAACATCCTGCAATTTCCCCCAAATTCCCATATTTCGCCCCCCAAATCCCACATTTTTGACCCAAATTCCCACATTTCGCCCCCCAAATCCCACATTTTTCTTCCAAAGTCCCGCGATTTCCCCCCAAATTCCCCTATTTCGCCCCCAAAGCCCACCATTTCGACGCAAATTACCACATTTCGCCCCCAAAATCCCACATTTTTGACCCAAATTCCCACATTTCGCCACCCAAATCCCGCATTTTTCTTCCAAAGTCCCGCGATTTCCCACCAAATTCCCCCATTTTGCCCCCCAAATCCCACATTTTTGCCCTGAATTCCCAACTTTAACACCAAATTCCCCCATTTCGCCCCCCAAATCCCACATTTCTGCCCCAAATTCCCCAATTTCGCCCCCCAAAGCCCACAATTTTGACCCAAATTCCCACATTTCGCCCCCCAAATCCCGCATTTTTGCCCCAAATTCCCACATTTTGCCCCCCAAATCCCACATTTTTGACCCAAATTCCCACATTTCGCCCCCCAAATCCCGCATTTTTCTTCCAAAGTCCCGCGATTTCCCCCCAAATCCCCCATTTTGCCCCCCAAAGCCCACAATTTTGACCCAAATCCCCGCATTTCGCACCAAAATCCCACATTTTGCCCCCAAAATCCCGCGATTTCCCCCCAAATCCCCCATTTTTACCCTAAAACCGCACATTTTGCCCCCCAAATCCTGCAATTTCCCCCCAAAATCCCCCATTTTGCTTCCCAAATCCCACATTTTTGCCCTGCATTCCCACATTTTACACCAAAATCCTGCAATTTCCCCCAAAATCCCACATTTTCCCCCCAAATTTCCGCATTTCACACCAATATCCCACATTTTGCCCCCAAATCCCACATTTTTGCCCCAAATTCCCCAATTTCGCCCCCAAAGCCCACAATTTTGCCCCAAATTCCCACATTTTACACCAAATTCCCACATTTTGCGCCCCAAATCCCACATTTTTGACCCAAATTCCCCCATTTTGCCCACAAATCCCACATTTTTGACCCAAATTCCCCCATTTTGCACCAAAATCCCACAATTTACCCCCAAAATCCCACATTTTTGCCCCCAAATCCCGCATTTTTGCCCTGAATTCCCACATTTAACACCAGATTCCCACATTTTGCCCCCAAAATCCTGTATTTTTGCCCCAAATTCCCACATTTCGCCCCCCAAATCCCACATTTTTGCCCAAAATTCCCACATTTCACACCAAATTCCCACATTTTGCCACCCCAAACCCCACGATTTCCCCCAAAATCCCCCATTTTTTTTCCCTAAAACCCCACATTTTGCCCCCAAATCCTGCAATTTCGCCCCAAATTCCCACTTTTTTGCCCCCAAATCCCACATTTTTGAACCAAATTCCCACATTTCGCCACCCAAATCCCGCATTTTTCTTCCAAAGTCCCGCGATTTCCCCCAAATTCCCCCATTTTGCCCCCCAAATCCCCCATTTTTGCCCTGAATTCCCAACTTTAACACCAAATTCCCCCATTTCGCCCCCCAAATCCCACATTTTTGCCCCAAATTCCCCAATTTCGCTCCCCAAAGCCCACAATTTTGACCCAAATTCCCACATTTCACCCCCAAAATCCCGCTATTTCCCCCGAAATCCCACATTTTTGCCCCAAATTCCCACGTTTTACACCAAAATCCCACATTTTGCCCCCAAATCCCACGATTTCCCCCCAAATCCCCCATTTTGCCCCCAAATCCCGCATTTTTGTCCCAAATTCCCACATTTCACACCAATATCCCACATTTTGCCCCCAAAATCCCGCGATTTCCCCCCAAATCCCCCATTTTTACCCTAAAACCGCACATTTTGCCCCCAAAATCCTGCAATTTCCCCCCAAAATCCCACATTTTTGACCCAAATCCCCACATTTTACACCAAAATCCCACATTTTGCCCCCCAAATCCCACATTTTTTCCCCAAATTCCTCAATTTTGCCCCCAAATCACGCATTTTTGACCCCAAACCCCGCATTTCGCACCAAATTCCCCCATTTTGCCCCCAAAATCTAGCGATTTCCCCCAAATTCCAACATTTTGCCCCCCAAATCCCACATTTTTGCCCCAAAATCCCGGAATTTCCCCCCAAATTCCCCCGTTTCGTGCCCCAAATCCCGCATTTTTGCCCCAAATTCCACATTTCGCACCAAAATCCCACATTTTGCCCCCCAAATCCCACATTTTTGCCCCAACATCCTGCAATTTCCCCCAAATTCCCACATTTCGCCCCCCAAATCCCACATTTTTGACCAAAATTCCCACATTTCGCCCCCCAAATCCCACATTTTTCTTCCAAAGTCCCGCGATTTCCCCGAAATTCCCCTATTTCGCCCCCAAAGCCCACAATTTCGACGCAAATTACCACATTTCGCCCCCAAAATCCTGCTGTTTCCCCCCAAAATCCCACATTTTTGCCCCAGATTCCCACATTTTACACCAAAATCCCACATTTTGCCCCAAAATCCCACAATTTCCCCCCCAAATCCCCCATTTTGACCCCCAAATCCCACATTTTTGCCCCAAATTCCCACATTTTACACCAAAATCCCACATTTTGCCCCCCAAATCCCACATTTTTTCCCCAAATTCCCACATTTTGCCCCCAAATCACGCATTTTTGTCCCCAATCCCCGCATTTAGCACCAAATTCCCACATTTTGCCCCCAAAATCCCACATTTTTGACCCAAATTCCTCCATTTTGCCCCCAAATCCCGCATTTTAACCCAAATTCCTGCATTTCGCACCAAAATCCCACATTTTGCCACCAAAATCCCGCATTTTAACCCAAATTCCTGCATTTCGCACCAAAATCCCACATTTTGCCACCAAAATCCCGCAATTTCCCCCCAAAATCCCCCATGTTTGCCCCAAATTCCTGCATTTCGCACCAAAACCCCACATTTTGCCACCAAAATCCCGCAATTTCCCCCCAAAATCCCCCATTTTTGCCCCAAATTCCTGCATTTTGCACCAAAATCCCACATTTTGCCCCCCAAATTCCACGATTTCCCGCCAAATTCCCACATTTTGCCCGTCAAATCCCACATTTTGCCCCTCAAAATCCCGCAATTTTTCCCCAAAATCCCCCATCTTTGCACCAAATTCCCGCATTTTGCAACAAAATACCGTGATTTCCCCCCAAATTCCCCCGTTTTGCCCCCCAAATCCCGCATTTTTGACACAAATCTCCTCATTTTACACCCAAATCCCACATTTCGCCCCCAAAATCCCACGATTTCCCCCCAAATCCCCCATTTTTACCCTAAAACCGCACATTTTGCCCCCCAAATCCTGCAATTTCCCCCCAAAATCCCCCATTTTGCTTCCCAAATCCCACAGTTTTGCCCTGCATTCCCACATTTTACACCAAAATCCTGCAATTTCCCCGCAAATCCCACATTTTCCCCCCAAATTTCCGCATTTCACACCAATATCCCACAATTTGCCCCCAAAATCCCCCATTTTTGCCCCAAATTCTGCAATTTCGCAACAAAATCCCGCATTTTTGCCCCAAATCCCCCCATTTCGAACCCCAAATCCTGCATTTTTGACCCAAATCCCCGCATTTCCCCCCAAAATCCCCAATTTTGCCCCCCAAATCCCGCATTTTTGCCCCCAATTCCCACATTTCACACCAATATCCCACATTTCGCCCCAAAAATTCCACGATTTCCCCCAAAATCCCCCATTTTTACCCTAAAACCCCACATTTTGCACCCAAAATCCTGCAATTTCCCCACAAATTCCAACATTTCACACCAATATCTCACATTTTGCCCCAAAATCCAGCGATTTCCCCCCAAATTCCCCCATCTCGCCCCCCAAATCCCACATTTTTGCCCCAAATTCCCACATTTTACACCAAATTCCCACATTTTGCCCCCCAAATCCCACATTTTTGACCCAAATTCCCCCATTTTGCCCCCAAATCCCACATTTTTGACCCAAATCCCCGCATTTCGCACCAAAATCCAACATTTTGCCCCCAAAATCCCACGATTTCCCCACAAATCCCACATTTTTGCCCCAAATTCCTGCATTTTGCACCAAAATCCCACAATTTACCCCCAAAATCCCACATTTCGCCCCCCAAATCCCACATTTTTGCCCCAAATTCCCACATTTCACACCAAATTCCCACATTTTGCCACCCCAAACCCCACGATTTACCCCAAAATCCCCCATTTTTACCCTAAAACCACACATTTTGCCCCCCAAATCCTGCAATTTCGCCCAAAATTTCCACATTTTGCCCCCCAAATCCCACATTTTTGACCCAAATTCCCACATTTCGCCACCCAAATCCCCCATTTTTCTTCCAAAGTCCCGCGATTTCCCCCCAAATTCCCCCATTTTGCCCCCCAAATCCCACATTTTTGCCCTGAATTCCCAACTTTAACACCAAATTCCCCCATTTCGCCCCCCAAATCCCACATTTTTGCCCTGAATTCCCCAATTTCGCCCCCCAAAGCCCACAATTTTGACCCAAATTCCCACATTTCGTCCCCCAAATCCCGCATTTTTGCCCCAAATTCCCACATTTCGCCCCCCAAATCCCACATTTTTGACCCAAATTCCCACATTTCGCCCCCCAAATCCCACATTTTTCTTCCAAAGTCCCGCGATTTCCCCCCAAATTCCCCCATTTCGCCCCCCAAAGCCCACAATTTTGACCCAAATTCCCACATTTCACACCAAATTCCCACATTTTGCCCCCAAAATCCCGCGATTTCCCCCCAAATCCCCCATTTTTATCCTAAAACCGCACATTTTGCCCCCCAAATCCTGCAATTTCCCCCCCAAAATCCCCCATTTTGCTTCCCAAATCCCACATTTTTGCCCTGCATTCCCACATTTTACACCAAAATCCTGCAATTTACCCCCAAATCCCACATTTTTCCCCCAAATTTCCGCATTTCACACCAATATCCCACATTTTGCCCCCCAAATCCCGCATTTTTGACCCAAATCCCCCAATTTCGCCCCCCAAATCCCACATTTTTGCCCCAAATTCCCACATTTTGCCCCCCAAATCCCACATTTTTGACCCAAATCCCCGCATTTTGCCCCCAAATCCCACATTTTTGACCCAAATCCCCGCATTTTGCACCAAAATCCAACATTTTGCCCCCAAAATCCCACGATTTCCCCACAAATCCCACATTTTTGCCCCAAATTCCTGCATTTTGCACCAAAATCCCACAATTTACCCCCAAAATCCCACATTTTGCCCCCAAATCCTGCATTTTTGCAATGAATTCCCACATTTAACACCAAATTCCCACATTTTGCCCCACAAATCCCGCATTTTTGCCCCAAATTCCCACATTTCACACCAAATACCCACATTTTGCCACCCAAAACCCCACGATTTCCCCCAAAATCCCCCATTTTTGACCTAAAACCCCACATTTTGCACCCAAAATCCTGCAATTTCCCCCTCAAAATCCCGCAATTTTTCCCCAAAATCCCACATCTTTGCACCAAATTCCCGCATTTCGCAACAAAATCCCACATTTTGCCCCAAATTCCCGCATTTCACACCAAATTCCCACATTTTTGCCCCCAAATCCCGTGATTTCCCCCCAAATTCCCCCGTTTTGCCCCCCAAATCCCGCATTTTTGACACAAATCCCCACATTTTACACCAAAATCCCACATTTCGCCCTCAAAATCCCACGATTTCCCCCAAAATCCCCCATTTTTGACCTAAAACCCCACATTTTGCACCCAAAATCCTGCAATTTCCCCCTCAAAATCCCGCATTTTTCACCCAAATTCCCACATTCCACACCAATATCTCACATTTTGCCCCAAAATCCCGTGATTTCACCCCAAATTCCCCCATCTCGCCCCCCAAATCCCGCATTTTTGCCCCAAATTCCCACATTTAACACCAAATTCCCACATTTTGCCCCCAAAATCCCACATTTTTGACCCAAATTCCTCCATTTTGCCCCCAAATCCCGCATTTTAACCCAAATTCCTGCATTTCGCACCAAAATCCCACATTTTGCCACCAAAATCCCGCAATTTCCCCCCAAAATCCCCCATGTTTGCCCCAAATTCCTGCATTTCGCACCAAAATCCCACATTTTGCCACCAAAATCCCGCAATTTCCCCCCAAAATCCCCCATTTTTGCCCCAAATTCCTGCATTTTGCACCAAAATCCCACATTTTGCCCCCCAAATTCCACGATTTCCCGCCAAATTCCCACATTTTGCCCGTCAAATCCCACATTTTGCCCCTCAAAATCCCGCAATTTTTCCCCAAAATCCCAAATCTTTGCACCAAATTCCCGCATTTTGCACCAAAATCCCGTGATTTCCCCCCAAATTCCCCCGTTTTGCCCCCCAAATCCCGCAGTTTTGACACAAATCCCCTCATTTTACACCCAAATCCCACATTTCGCCTCCAAAATCCCGCGATTTCCCCCCAAACCCCCCATTTTTGACCTAAAACCCTACATTTTGCCCCCCAAATCCTGCAATTTCCCCCCAAAATCCCCCATTTTGCTTCCCAAATCCCACAGTTTTGCCCTGAATTCCCACATTTTACACCAAAATCCTGCAATTTCCCCGCAAATCCCACATTTTCCCCCCAAATTTCCGCATTTCACACCAATATCCCACAATTTGCCCCCAAAATCCCCCATTTTTGCCCCAAATTCTGCAATTTCGCAACAAAATCCCGCATTTTTGCCCCAAATCCCCCCATTTCGAACCCCAAATCCTGCATTTTTGACCCAAATCCCCGCATTTCCCCCCAAAATCCCCAATTTTGCCCCCCAAATCCCGCATTTTTGTCCCCAATTCCCACATTTCACACCAATATCCCACATTTCGCCCCAAAAATTCCACGATTTCCCCCAAAATCCCCCATTTTTACCCTAAAACCCCACATTTTGCACCCAAAATCCTGCAATTTCCCCACAAATTCCAACATTTCACACCAATATATCACATTTTGCCCCAAAATCCAGCGATTTCCCCCCAAATTCCCCCATCTCGCCCCCCAAATCCCACATTTTTGCCCCAAATTCCCACATTTTACACCAAATTCCCACATTTCGCCCCCCAAATCCCACATTTTTGACCCAAATTCCCCCATTTTGCCCCCAAATCCCACATTTTTGACCCAAATCCCCGCATTTCGCACCAAAATCCAACATTTTGCCCCCAAAAACCCACGATTTCCCCACAAATCCCACATTTTTGCCCCAAATTCCTGCATTTTGCACCAAAATCCCACAATTTACCCCCAAAATCCCACATTTCACCCCCCAAATCCCACATTTTTGCCCCAAATTCCCACATTTCACACCAAATTCCCACATTTTGCCACCCAAAATTCCACGATTTCCCCCAAAATCCCCCATTTTTACCCTAAAACCACACATTTTGCCCCCAAATCCTGCAATTTCGCCCCAAATTCCCACATTTTGCCCCCCAAATCCCACATTTTTGACCCAAATTCCCACATTTCGCCACCCAAATCCCCCATTTTTCTTCCAAAGTCCCGCGATTTCCCCCCAAATTCCCCCATTTCGCCCCCCAAAGCCCACAATTTTGACCCAAATTCGCACATTTCACACGCAATTCCCACATTTTCCCCCCAAAATCCCCCATTTTGCTTCCCAAATCCCACATTTTTGCCCTGCATTCCCACATTTTACACCAAAATCCTGCAATTTCCCCCCAAATCCCACATTTTCCCCCCAAATTTCCGCATTTCACACCAATATCCCACATTTTGCCCCCCAAATCCCGCATTTTTGCCCCAAATTCCCCAATTTCGCCCCCCAAAGCCCACAATTTTGCCCCAAATTCCCACATTTTACACCAAATTACCACATTTTGCCCCCCAAATCCCACATTTTTGACCCAAATTCCCCCATTTTGCACCAAAATCCAACATTTTACCCCCAAAATCCCACGATTTCCCCACAAATCCCCCATTTTTGCCCTGAATTCCTGCATTTTGCACCAAAATCCCACAATTTACCCCCAAAATCCCACATTTTTGCCCCCAAATCCCACATTTTTGCCCTGAATTCCCACATTTAACACCAGATTCCCACATTTTGCCCCCAAAATCCTGTATTTTTGCCCCAAATTCCCACATTTCGCCCCCCAAATCCCACATTTTTGCCCAAAATTCCCACATTTCACACCAAATTCCCACATTTTGCCACCCCAAACCCCACGATTTCCCCCAAAATCCCCCATTTTTTCCCTAAAACCCCACATTTTGCCCCCAAATCCTGCAATTTCGCCCCAAATTCCCACATTTCGCCCCACAAATCCCACATTTTTGACCCAAATTCCAACATTTCGCCACCCAAATCCCGCATTTTTCTTCCAAAGTCCCGCAATTTCCCCCAAATTCCCCCATTTCGCCCCCCAAATCCCACATTTTTGCCCCAAATTCCCCAATTTCGCTCCCCAAAGCCCACAATTTTGACCCAAATTCCCACATTTCGTCCCCCAAATCCCGCATTTTTGACCCAAATTCCCACATTTCGCCCCCCAAATCCCGCATTTTTGCCCCAAATTCCCACATTTCGCCCCCCAAATCCCACATTTTTGACCCAAATTCCCACATTTCGCCCCCCAAATCCCACATTTTTCTTCCAAAGTCCCACGATTTCCCCCCAAATCCCCCCATTTCGCCCCCCAAAGCCCACAATTTTGACCCAAATTCGCACATTTCACACGCAATTCCCACATTTTCCCCCCAAAATCCCGCGATTTCCCCCCAAATCCCCCATTTTTACCCTAAAACCGCACATTTTGCCCCCCAAATCCTGCAATTTCCCCCCAAAATCCCCCATTTTGCTTCCCAAATCCCACATTTTTGCCCTGCATTCCCACATTTTACACCAAAATCCTGCAATTTCCCCCCAAATCCCACATTTTCCCCCCAAATTTCCGCATTTCACACCAATATCCCACATTTTGCCCCCCAAATCCCCCATTTTTGCCCCAAATTCCCACATTTTACACCAAATTACCACATTTTGCCCCCCAAATCCCACATTTTTGACCCAAATTCCCCCATTTTGCACCAAAATCCAACATTTTACCCCCAAAATCCCACGATTTCCCCACAAATCCCCCATTTTTGCCCCAAATTCCTGCATTTTGCACCAAAATCCCACAATTTACCCCCAAAATCCCACATTTTTGCCCCCAAATCCCACATTTTTGACCCAAATTCCCATATTTCGCCACCCAAATCCCGCATTTTTGACCCAAATTCCCCAATTTCGCCCCCCAAAGCCCACAATTTTGACCCAAATTCCCACATTTCACCCCCAAAATCCCGCTATTTCCCCCGAAATCCCACATTTTTGCCTCAAATTCCCACGTTTTACACCAAAATCCCACATTTTGCCCCCAAATCCCACGATTTCCCCCCAAATCCCCCATTTTGCCCCCAAATCCCGCATTTTTGTCCCAAATTCCCACATTTCACACCAATATCCCACATTTTGCCCCCAAAATCCTGCAATTTCCCCCCAAAATCCTGCATTTTTGACCCAAATCCCCACATTTTACACCAAAATCCCACATTTTGCCCCCCAAATCCCACATTTTTTCCCCGAATTCCTCAATTTTGCCCCCAAATCACGCATTTTTGACCCCAAACCCTGCATTTCGCACCAAATTCCCCCATTTTGCCCCCAAAATCTAGCGATTTCCCCCAAATTCCAACATTTTGCCCCCCAAATCCCACATTTTTGCCCCAAAATCCCGGAATTTCCCCCCAAATTCCCCCGTTTCGTGCCCCAAATCCCGCATTTTTGCCCCAAATTCCACATTTCGCACCAAAATCCCACATTTTGCCCCCCAAATCCCACATTTTTGCCCCAACATCCTGCAATTTCCCCCAAATTCCCATATTTCGCCCCCCAAATCCCACATTTTTGACCCAAATTCCCACATTTCGCCCCCCAAATCCCACATTTTTCTTCCAAAGTCCCGCGATTTCCCCCCAAATTCCCCTATTTCGCCCCCAAAGCCCACCATTTCGACGCAAATTACCACATTTCGCCCCCAAAATCCCACATTTTTGACCCAAATTCCCACATTTCGCCACCCAAATCCCGCATTTTTCTTCCAAAGTCCCGCGATTTCCCACCAAATTCCCCCATTTTGCCCCCCAAATCCCACATTTTTGCCCTGAATTCCCAACTTTAACACCAAATTCCCCCATTTCGCCCCCCAAATCCCACATTTCTGCCCCAAATTCCCCAATTTCGCCCCCCAAAGCCCACAATTTTGACCCAAATTCCCACATTTCGCCCCCCAAATCCCGCATTTTTGCCCCAAATTCCCACATTTTGCCCCCCAAATCCCACATTTTTGACCCAAATTCCCACATTTCGCCCCCCAAATCCCGCATTTTTCTTCCAAAGTCCCGCGATTTCCCCCCAAATCCCCCATTTTGCCCCCCAAAGCCCACAATTTTGACCCAAATCCCCGCATTTCGCACCAAAATCCCACATTTTGCCCCCAAAATCCCGCGATTTCCCCCCAAATCCCCCATTTTTACCCTAAAACCGCACATTTTGCCCCCCAAATCCTGCAATTTCCCCCCAAAATCCCCCATTTTGCTTCCCAAATCCCACATTTTTGCCCTGCATTCCCACATTTTACACCAAAATCCTGCAATTTCCCCCGAAATCCCACATTTTCCCCCCAAATTTCCGCATTTCACACCAATATCCCACATTTTGCCCCCAAATCCCACATTTTTGCCCCAAATTCCCCAATTTCGCCCCCAAAGCCCACAATTTTGCCCCAAATTCCCACATTTTACACCAAATTCCCACATTTTGCGCCCCAAATCCCACATTTTTGACCCAAATTCCCCCATTTTGCCCACAAATCCCACATTTTTGACCCAAATTCCCCCATTTTGCACCAAAATCCCACAATTTACCCCCAAAATCCCACATTTTTGCCCCCAAATCCCGCATTTTTGCCCTGAATTCCCACATTTAACACCAGATTCCCACATTTTGCCCCCAAAATCCTGTATTTTTGCCCCAAATTCCCACATTTCGCCCCCCAAATCCCACATTTTTGCCCAAAATTCCCACATTTCACACCAAATTCCCACATTTTGCCACCCCAAACCCCACGATTTCCCCCAAAATCCCCCATTTTTTTTCCCTAAAACCCCACATTTTGCCCCCAAATCCTGCAATTTCGCCCCAAATTCCCACTTTTTTGCCCCCAAATCCCACATTTTTGAACCAAATTCCCACATTTCGCCACCCAAATCCCGCATTTTTCTTCCAAAGTCCCGCGATTTCCCCCAAATTCCCCCATTTTGCCCCCCAAATCCCCCATTTTTGCCCTGAATTCCCAACTTTAACACCAAATTCCCCCATTTCGCCCCCCAAATCCCACATTTTTGCCCCAAATTCCCCAATTTCGCTCCCCAAAGCCCACAATTTTGACCCAAATTCCCACATTTCACCCCCAAAATCCCGCTATTTCCCCCGAAATCCCACATTTTTGCCCCAAATTCCCACGTTTTACACCAAAATCCCACATTTTGCCCCCAAATCCCACGATTTCCCCCCAAATCCCCCATTTTGCCCCCAAATCCCGCATTTTTGTCCCAAATTCCCACATTTCACACCAATATCCCACATTTTGCCCCCAAAATCCCGCGATTTCCCCCCAAATCCCCCATTTTTACCCTAAAACCGCACATTTTGCCCCCAAAATCCTGCAATTTCCCCCCAAAATCCCACATTTTTGACCCAAATCCCCACATTTTACACCAAAATCCCACATTTTGCCCCCCAAATCCCACATTTTTTCCCCAAATTCCTCAATTTTGCCCCCAAATCACGCATTTTTGACCCCAAACCCCGCATTTCGCACCAAATTCCCCCATTTTGCCCCCAAAATCTAGCGATTTCCCCCAAATTCCAACATTTTGCCCCCCAAATCCCACATTTTTGCCCCAAAATCCCGGAATTTCCCCCCAAATTCCCCCGTTTCGTGCCCCAAATCCCGCATTTTTGCCCCAAATTCCACATTTCGCACCAAAATCCCACATTTTGCCCCCCAAATCCCACATTTTTGCCCCAACATCCTGCAATTTCCCCCAAATTCCCACATTTCGCCCCCCAAATCCCACATTTTTGACCAAAATTCCCACATTTCGCCCCCCAAATCCCACATTTTTCTTCCAAAGTCCCGCGATTTCCCCGAAATTCCCCTATTTCGCCCCCAAAGCCCACAATTTCGACGCAAATTACCACATTTCGCCCCCAAAATCCTGCTGTTTCCCCCCAAAATCCCACATTTTTGCCCCAGATTCCCACATTTTACACCAAAATCCCACATTTTGCCCCAAAATCCCACAATTTCCCCCCCAAATCCCCCATTTTGACCCCCAAATCCCACATTTTTGCCCCAAATTCCCACATTTTACACCAAAATCCCACATTTTGCCCCCCAAATCCCACATTTTTTCCCCAAATTCCCACATTTTGCCCCCAAATCACGCATTTTTGTCCCCAATCCCCGCATTTAGCACCAAATTCCCACATTTTGCCCCCAAAATCCCACATTTTTGACCCAAATTCCTCCATTTTGCCCCCAAATCCCGCATTTTAACCCAAATTCCTGCATTTCGCACCAAAATCCCACATTTTGCCACCAAAATCCCGCATTTTAACCCAAATTCCTGCATTTCGCACCAAAATCCCACATTTTGCCACCAAAATCCCGCAATTTCCCCCCAAAATCCCCCATGTTTGCCCCAAATTCCTGCATTTCGCACCAAAACCCCACATTTTGCCACCAAAATCCCGCAATTTCCCCCCAAAATCCCCCATTTTTGCCCCAAATTCCTGCATTTTGCACCAAAATCCCACATTTTGCCCCCCAAATTCCACGATTTCCCGCCAAATTCCCACATTTTGCCCGTCAAATCCCACATTTTGCCCCTCAAAATCCCGCAATTTTTCCCCAAAATCCCCCATCTTTGCACCAAATTCCCGCATTTTGCAACAAAATACCGTGATTTCCCCCCAAATTCCCCCGTTTTGCCCCCCAAATCCCGCATTTTTGACACAAATCTCCTCATTTTACACCCAAATCCCACATTTCGCCCCCAAAATCCCACGATTTCCCCCCAAATCCCCCATTTTTACCCTAAAACCGCACATTTTGCCCCCCAAATCCTGCAATTTCCCCCCAAAATCCCCCATTTTGCTTCCCAAATCCCACAGTTTTGCCCTGCATTCCCACATTTTACACCAAAATCCTGCAATTTCCCCGCAAATCCCACATTTTCCCCCCAAATTTCCGCATTTCACACCAATATCCCACAATTTGCCCCCAAAATCCCCCATTTTTGCCCCAAATTCTGCAATTTCGCAACAAAATCCCGCATTTTTGCCCCAAATCCCCCCATTTCGAACCCCAAATCCTGCATTTTTGACCCAAATCCCCGCATTTCCCCCCAAAATCCCCAATTTTGCCCCCCAAATCCCGCATTTTTGCCCCCAATTCCCACATTTCACACCAATATCCCACATTTCGCCCCAAAAATTCCACGATTTCCCCCAAAATCCCCCATTTTTACCCTAAAACCCCACATTTTGCACCCAAAATCCTGCAATTTCCCCACAAATTCCAACATTTCACACCAATATCTCACATTTTGCCCCAAAATCCAGCGATTTCCCCCCAAATTCCCCCATCTCGCCCCCCAAATCCCACATTTTTGCCCCAAATTCCCACATTTTACACCAAATTCCCACATTTCGCCCCCCAAATCCCACATTTTTGACCCAAATTCCCCCATTTTGCCCCCAAATCCCACATTTTTGACCCAAATCCCCGCATTTCGCACCAAAATCCAACATTTTGCCCCCAAAATCCCACGATTTCCCCACAAATCCCACATTTTTGCCCCAAATTCCTGCATTTTGCACCAAAATCCCACAATTTACCCCCAAAATCCCACATTTCGCCCCCCAAATCCCACATTTTTGCCCCAAATTCCCACATTTCACACCAAATTCCCACATTTTGCCACCCCAAACCCCACGATTTACCCCAAAATCCCCCATTTTTACCCTAAAACCACACATTTTGCCCCCCAAATCCTGCAATTTCGCCCAAAATTTCCACATTTTGCCCCCCAAATCCCACATTTTTGACCCAAATTCCCACATTTCGCCACCCAAATCCCCCATTTTTCTTCCAAAGTCCCGCGATTTCCCCCCAAATTCCCCCATTTTGCCCCCCAAATCCCACATTTTTGCCCTGAATTCCCAACTTTAACACCAAATTCCCCCATTTCGCCCCCCAAATCCCACATTTTTGCCCTGAATTCCCCAATTTCGCCCCCCAAAGCCCACAATTTTGACCCAAATTCCCACATTTCGTCCCCCAAATCCCGCATTTTTGCCCCAAATTCCCACATTTCGCCCCCCAAATCCCACATTTTTGACCCAAATTCCCACATTTCGCCCCCCAAATCCCACATTTTTCTTCCAAAGTCCCGCGATTTCCCCCCAAATTCCCCCATTTCGCCCCCCAAAGCCCACAATTTTGACCCAAATTCCCACATTTCACACCAAATTCCCACATTTTGCCCCCAAAATCCCGCGATTTCCCCCCAAATCCCCCATTTTTATCCTAAAACCGCACATTTTGCCCCCCAAATCCTGCAATTTCCCCCCCAAAATCCCCCATTTTGCTTCCCAAATCCCACATTTTTGCCCTGCATTCCCACATTTTACACCAAAATCCTGCAATTTACCCCCAAATCCCACATTTTTCCCCCAAATTTCCGCATTTCACACCAATATCCCACATTTTGCCCCCCAAATCCCGCATTTTTGACCCAAATCCCCCAATTTCGCCCCCCAAATCCCACATTTTTGCCCCAAATTCCCACATTTTGCCCCCCAAATCCCACATTTTTGACCCAAATCCCCGCATTTTGCCCCCAAATCCCACATTTTTGACCCAAATCCCCGCATTTTGCACCAAAATCCAACATTTTGCCCCCAAAATCCCACGATTTCCCCACAAATCCCACATTTTTGCCCCAAATTCCTGCATTTTGCACCAAAATCCCACAATTTACCCCCAAAATCCCACATTTTGCCCCCAAATCCTGCATTTTTGCAATGAATTCCCACATTTAACACCAAATTCCCACATTTTGCCCCCAAAATCCCGTATTTTTGCCCCAAATTCCCACATTTCGCCCCCCAAATCCCACATTTTTGACCCAAATTCCCACATTTCGCCCCCCAAATCCCACATTTTTCTTCCAAAGTCCCACGATTTCCCCCCAAATCCCCCCATTTCGCCCCCCAAAGCCCACAATTTTGACCCAAATTCGCACGTTTCACACGCAATTCCCACATTTTCCCCCCAAAATCCCGCGATTTCCCCCCAAATCCCCCATTTTTACCCTAAAACCGCACATTTTGCCCCCCAAATCCTGCAATTTCCCCCCAAAATCCCCCATTTTGCTTCCCAAATCCCACATTTTTGCCCTGCATTCCCACATTTTACACCAAAATCCTGCAATTTCCCCCCAAATCCCACATTTTCCCCCCAAATTTCCGCATTTCACACCAATATCCCACATTTTGCCCCCCAAATCCCGCATTTTTGCCCCAAATTCCCCAATTTCGCCCCCCAAAGCCCACAATTTTGCCCCAAATTCCCACATTTTACACCAAATTACCACATTTTGCCCCCCAAATCCCACATTTTTGACCCAAATTCCCCCATTTTGCACCAAAATCCAACATTTTACCCCCAAAATCCCACGATTTCCCCACAAATCCCCCATTTTTGCCCTGAATTCCTGCATTTTGCACCAAAATCCCACAATTTACCCCCAAAATCCCACATTTTTGCCCCCAAATCCCACATTTTTGACCCAAATTCCCATATTTCGCCACCCAAATCCCGCATTTTTGACCCAAATTCCCCAATTTCGCCCCCCAAAGCCCACAATTTTGACCCAAATTCCCACATTTCACCCCCAAAATCCCGCTATTTCCCCCGAAATCCCACATTTTTGCCCCAAATTCCCACGTTTTACACCAAAATCCCACATTTTGCCCCCAAATCCCACGATTTCCCCCCAAATCCCCCATTTTGCCCCCAAATCCCGCATTTTTGTCCCAAATTCCCACATTTCACACCAATATCCCACATTTTGCCCCCAAAATCCTGCAATTTCCCCCCAAAATCCTGCATTTTTGACCCAAATCCCCACATTTTACACCAAAATCCCACATTTTGCCCCCCAAATCCCACATTTTTTCCCCGAATTCCTCAATTTTGCCCCCAAATCACGCATTTTTGACCCCAAACCCTGCATTTCGCACCAAATTCCCCCATTTTGCCCCCAAAATCTAGCGATTTCCCCCAAATTCCAACATTTTGCCCCCCAAATCCCACATTTTTGCCCCAAAATCCCGGAATTTCCCCCCAAATTCCCCCGTTTCGTGCCCCAAATCCCGCATTTTTGCCCCAAATTCCACATTTCGCACCAAAATCCCACATTTTGCCCCCCAAATCCCACATTTTTGCCCCAACATCCTGCAATTTCCCCCAAATTCCCATATTTCGCCCCCCAAATCCCACATTTTTGACCCAAATTCCCACATTTCGCCCCCCAAATCCCACATTTTTCTTCCAAAGTCCCGCGATTTCCCCCCAAATTCCCCTATTTCGCCCCCAAAGCCCACCATTTCGACGCAAATTACCACATTTCGCCCCCAAAATCCCACATTTTTGACCCAAATTCCCACATTTCGCCACCCAAATCCCGCATTTTTCTTCCAAAGTCCCGCGATTTCCCACCAAATTCCCCCATTTTGCCCCCCAAATCCCACATTTTTGCCCTGAATTCCCAACTTTAACACCAAATTCCCCCATTTCGCCCCCCAAATCCCACATTTCTGCCCCAAATTCCCCAATTTCGCCCCCCAAAGCCCACAATTTTGACCCAAATTCCCACATTTCGCCCCCCAAATCCCGCATTTTTGCCCCAAATTCCCACATTTTGCCCCCCAAATCCCACATTTTTGACCCAAATTCCCACATTTCGCCCCCCAAATCCCGCATTTTTCTTCCAAAGTCCCGCGATTTCCCCCCAAATCCCCCATTTTGCCCCCCAAAGCCCACAATTTTGACCCAAATCCCCGCATTTCGCACCAAAATCCCACATTTTGCCCCCAAAATCCCGCGATTTCCCCCCAAATCCCCCATTTTTACCCTAAAACCGCACATTTTGCCCCCCAAATCCTGCAATTTCCCCCCAAAATCCCCCATTTTGCTTCCCAAATCCCACATTTTTGCCCTGCATTCCCACATTTTACACCAAAATCCTGCAATTTCCCCCGAAATCCCACATTTTCCCCCCAAATTTCCGCATTTCACACCAATATCCCACATTTTGCCCCCAAATCCCACATTTTTGCCCCAAATTCCCCAATTTCGCCCCCAAAGCCCACAATTTTGCCCCAAATTCCCACATTTTACACCAAATTCCCACATTTTGCGCCCCAAATCCCACATTTTTGACCCAAATTCCCCCATTTTGCCCACAAATCCCACATTTTTGACCCAAATTCCCCCATTTTGCACCAAAATCCCACAATTTACCCCCAAAATCCCACATTTTTGCCCCCAAATCCCACATTTTTGCCCTGAATTCCCACATTTAACACCAGATTCCCACATTTTGCCCCCAAAATCCTGTATTTTTGCCCCAAATTCCCACATTTCGCCCCCCAAATCCCACATTTTTGCCCAAAATTCCCACATTTCACACCAAATTCCCACATTTTGCCACCCCAAACCCCACGATTTCCCCCAAAATCCCCCATTTTTTTTCCCTAAAACCCCACATTTTGCCCCCAAATCCTGCAATTTCGCCCCAAATTCCCACTTTTTTGCCCCCAAATCCCACATTTTTGAACCAAATTCCCACATTTCGCCACCCAAATCCCGCATTTTTCTTCCAAAGTCCCGCGATTTCCCCCAAATTCCCCCATTTTGCCCCCCAAATCCCCCATTTTTGCCCTGAATTCCCAACTTTAACACCAAATTCCCCCATTTCGCCCCCCAAATCCCACATTTTTGCCCCAAATTCCCCAATTTCGCTCCCCAAAGCCCACAATTTTGACCCAAATTCCCACATTTCACCCCCAAAATCCCGCTATTTCCCCCGAAATCCCACATTTTTGCCCCAAATTCCCACGTTTTACACCAAAATCCCACATTTTGCCCCCAAATCCCACGATTTCCCCCCAAATCCCCCATTTTGCCCCCAAATCCCGCATTTTTGTCGCAAATTCCCACATTTCACACCAATATCCCACATTTTGCCCCCAAAATCCCGCGATTTCCCCCCAAATCCCCCATTTTTACCCTAAAACCGCACATTTTGCCCCCAAAATCCTGCAATTTCCCCCCAAAATCCCACATTTTTGACCCAAATCCCCACATTTTACACCAAAATCCCACATTTTGCCCCCCAAATCCCACATTTTTTCCCCAAATTCCTCAATTTTGCCCCCAAATCACGCATTTTTGACCCCAAACCCCGCATTTCGCACCAAATTCCCCCATTTTGCCCCCAAAATCTAGCGATTTCCCCCAAATTCCAACATTTTGCCCCCCAAATCCCACATTTTTGCCCCAAAATCCCGGAATTTCCCCCCAAATTCCCCCGTTTCGTGCCCCAAATCCCGCATTTTTGCCCCAAATTCCACATTTCGCACCAAAATCCCACATTTTGCCCCCCAAATCCCACATTTTTGCCCCAACATCCTGCAATTTCCCCCAAATTCCCACATTTCGCCCCCCAAATCCCACATTTTTGACCAAAATTCCCACATTTCGCCCCCCAAATCCCACATTTTTCTTCCAAAGTCCCGCGATTTCCCCCAAATTCCCCTATTTCGCCCCCAAAGCCCACAATTTCGACGCAAATTACCACATTTCGCCCCCAAAATCCTGCTGTTTCCCCCCAAAATCCCACATTTTTGCCCCAGATTCCCACATTTTACACCAAAATCCCACATTTTGCCCCAAAATCCCACAATTTCCCCCCCAAATCCCCCATTTTGACCCCCAAATCCCACATTTTTGCCCCAAATTCCCACATTTTACACCAAAATCCCACATTTTGCCCCCCAAATCCCACATTTTTTCCCCAAATTCCCACATTTTGCCCCCAAATCACGCATTTTTGTCCCCAATCCCCGCATTTAGCACCAAATTCCCACATTTTGCCCCCAAAATCCCACATTTTTGACCCAAATTCCTCCATTTTGCCCCCAAATCCCGCATTTTAACCCAAATTCCTGCATTTCGCACCAAAATCCCACATTTTGCCACCAAAATCCCGCAATTTCCCCCCAAAATCCCCCATGTTTGCCCCAAATTCCTGCATTTCGCACCAAAACCCCACATTTTGCCACCAAAATCCCGCAATTTCCCCCCAAAATCCCCCATTTTTGCCCCAAATTCCTGCATTTTGCACCAAAATCCCACATTTTGCCCCCCAAATTCCACGATTTCCCGCCAAATTCCCACATTTTGCCCGTCAAATCCCACATTTTGCCCCTCAAAATCCCGCAATTTTTCCCCAAAATCCCCCATCTTTGCACCAAATTCCCGCATTTTGCAACAAAATACCGTGATTTCCCCCCAAATTCCCCCGTTTTGCCCCCCAAATCCCGCATTTTTGACACAAATCTCCTCATTTTACACCCAAATCCCACATTTCGCCCCCAAAATCCCACGATTTCCCCCCAAATCCCCCATTTTTACCCTAAAACCGCACATTTTGCCCCCCAAATCCTGCAATTTCCCCCCAAAATCCCCCATTTTGCTTCCCAAATCCCACAGTTTTGCCCTGCATTCCCACATTTTACACCAAAATCCTGCAATTTCCCCGCAAATCCCACATTTTCCCCCCAAATTTCCGCATTTCACACCAATATCCCACAATTTGCCCCCAAAATCCCCCATTTTTGCCCCAAATTCCCCAATTTCGAACCCCAAATCCTGCATTTTTGACCCAAATCCCCGCATTTCCCCCCAAAATCCCCAATTTTGCCCCCCAAATCCCGCATTTTTGCCCCCAATTCCCACATTTCACACCAATATCCCACATTTCGCCCCAAAAATTCCACGATTTCCCCCAAAATCCCCCATTTTTACCCTAAAACCCCACATTTTGCACCCAAAATCCTGCAATTTCCCCACAAATTCCAACATTTCACACCAATATCTCACATTTTGCCCCAAAATCCAGCGATTTCCCCCCAAATTCCCCCATCTCGCCCCCCAAATCCCACATTTTTGCCCCAAATTCCCACATTTTACACCAAATTCCCACATTTTGCCCCCCAAATCCCACATTTTTGACCCAAATTCCCCCATTTTGCCCCCAAATCCCCCATTTTTGACCCAAATCCCCGCATTTCGCACCAAAATCCAACATTTTGCCCCCAAAATCCCACGATTTCCCCACAAATCCCACATTTTTGCCCCAAATTCCTGCATTTTGCACCAAAATCCCACAATTTACCCCCAAAATCCCACATTTCGCCCCCCAAATCCCACATTTTTGCCCCAAATTCCCACATTTCACACCAAATTCCCACATTTTGCCACCCCAAACCCCACGATTTACCCCAAAATCCCCCATTTTTACCCTAAAACCACACATTTTGCCCCCCAAATCCTGCAATTTCGCCCCAAATTTCCACATTTTGCCCCCCAAATCCCACATTTTTGACCCAAATTCCCACATTTCGCCACCCAAATCCCCCATTTTTCTTCCAAAGTCCCGCGATTTCCCCCCAAATTCCCCCATTTTGCCCCCCAAATCCCACATTTTTGCCCTGAATTCCCAACTTTAACACCAAATTCCCCCATTTCGCCCCCCAAATCCCACATTTTTGCCCTGAATTCCCCAATTTCGCCCCCCAAAGCCCACAATTTTGACCCAAATTCCCACATTTCGTCCCCCAAATCCCGCATTTTTGCCCCAAATTCCCACATTTCGCCCCCCAAATCCCACAATTTTGACCCAAATTCGCACATTTCACACCAAATTCCCACATTTTGCCCCCAAAATCCCGCGATTTCCCCCCAAATCCCCCATTTTTACCCTAAAACCGCACATTTTGCCCCCCAAATCCTGCAATTTCCCCCCCAAAATCCCCCATTTTGCTTCCCAAATCCCACATTTTTGCCCTGCATTCCCACATTTTACACCAAAATCCTGCAATTTACCCCCAAATCCCACATTTTTCCCCCAAATTTCCGCATTTCACACCAATATCCCACATTTTGCCCCCCAAATCCCGCATTTTTGCCCCAAATTCCCCAATTTCGCCCCCCAAATCCCCCATTTTTGCCCCAAATTCCCACATTTTACACCAAATTCCCACATTTTGCCCCCCAAATCCCACATTTTTGACCCAAATCCCCGCATTTTGCCCCCAAATCCCCCATTTTTGACCCAAATCCCCGCATTTTGCACCAAAATCCAACATTTTGCCCCCTAAATCCCACGATTTCCCCACAAATCCCCCATTTTTGCCCCAAATTCCTGCATTTTGCCCCAAAATCCCACAATTTACCCCCAAAATCCCACATTTTGCCCCCAAATCCCGCATTTTTGCCCTGAATTCCCACATTTCACACCAAATTCCCACATTTTGCCCCCAAAATCCCGTATTTTTGCCCCAAATTCCCACATTTTGCCCCACAAATCCCACATTTTTGCCCCAAATTCCCACATTTCACACCAAATACCCACATTTTGCCACCCAAAACCCCACGATTTCCCCCAAAATCCCCCATTTTTGACCTAAAACCCCACATTTTGCACCCAAATCCTGCAATTTCCCCCTCAAAATCCCGCAATTTTTCCCCAAAATCCCACATCTTTGCACCAAATTCCCGCATTTCGCAACAAAATCCCACATTTTGCCCCAAATTCCCGCATTTCACAACAAATTCCCACATTTTTGCCCCCAAATCCCGTGATTTCCCCCCAAATTCCCCCGTTTTGCCCCCCAAATCCCGCATTTTTGACACAAATCCCCACATTTTACACCAAAATCCCACATTTCGCCCCAAAAATTCCACGATTTCCCCCAAAATCCCCCATTTTTACCCTAAAACCCCACATTTTGCACCCAAAATCCTGCAATTTCCCCCTCAAAATCCCGCATTTTTCACCCAAATTCCCACATTCCACACCAATATCTCACATTTTGCCCCAAAACCCCGTGATTTCACCCCAAATTCCCCCATCTCGCCCCCCAAATCCCGCATTTTTGCCCCAAATTCCCACATTTTACACCAAATTCCCACATTTTGCCCCCAAAATCCCACATTTTTGACCCAAATTCCTCCATTTTGCCCCCAAATCCCGCATTTTAACCCAAATTCCTGCATTTCGCACCAAAATCCCACATTTTGCCACCAAAATCCCGCAATTTCCCCCCAAAATCCCCCATGTTTGCCCCAAATTCCTGCATTTCGCACCAAAATCCCACATTTTGCCACCAAAATCCCGCAATTTCCCCCCAAAATCCCCCATTTTTGCCCCAAATTCCTGCATTTTGCACCAAAATCCCACATTTTGCCCCCCAAATTCCACGATTTCCCGCCAAATTCCCACATTTTGCCCGTCAAATCCCACATTTTGCCCCTCAAAATCCCGCAATTTTTCCCCAAAATCCCACATCTTTGCACCAAATTCCCGCATTTTGCACCAAAATCCCGTGATTTCCCCCCAAATTCCCCCGTTTTGCCCCCCAAATCCCGCAGTTTTGACACAAATCCCCTCATTTTACACCCAAATCCCACATTTCGCCTCCAAAATCCCGCGATTTCCCCCAAAACCCCCCATTTTTGACCTAAAACCCTACATTTTGCCCCCCAAATCCTGCAATTTCCCCCCAAAATCCCCCATTTTGCTTCCCAAATCCCACAGTTTTGCCCTGCATTCCCACATTTTACACCAAAATCCTGCAATTTCCCCGCAAATCCCACATTTTCCCCCCAAATTTCCGCATTTCACACCAATATCCCACAATTTGCCCCCCAAATCCCGCATTTTTGCCCCAAATTCTGCAATTTCGCAACAAAATCCCGCATTTTTGCCCCAAATATCCCCATTTCGAACCCCAAATCCTGCATTTTTGACCCAAATCCCCGCATTTCGCCCCAAAATCCCCAATTTTGCCCGCCAAATCCCGCATTTTTGTCCCCAATTCCCACATTTCACACCAATATCCCACATTTCGCCCCAAAAATTCCACGATTTCCCCCAAAATCCCCCATTTTTACCCTAAAACCGCACATTTTGCCCCCCAAATCCTGCAATTTCCCCCCCAAAATCCCCCATTTTGCTTCCCAAATCCCACATTTTTGCCCTGCATTCCCACATTTTACACCAAAATCCTGCAATTTACCCCCAAATCCCACATTTTTCCCCCAAATTTCCGCATTTCACACCAATATCCCACATTTTGCCCCCCAAATCCCGCATTTTTGCCCCAAATTCCCCAATTTCGCCCCCCAAATCCCCCATTTTTGCCCCAAATTCCCACATTTTACACCAAATTCCCACATTTTGCCCCCCAAATCCCACATTTTTGACCCAAATCCCCGCATTTTGCCCCCAAATCCCCCATTTTTGACCCAAATCCCCGCATTTTGCACCAAAATCCAACATTTTGCCCCCTAAATCCCACGATTTCCCCACAAATCCCCCATTTTTGCCCCAAATTCCTGCATTTTGCACCAAAATCCCACAATTTACCCCCAAAATCCCACATTTTGCCCCCAAATCCTGCATTTTTGCCCTGAATTCCCACATTTCACACCAAATTCCCACATTTTGCCCCCAAAATCCCGTATTTTTGCCCCAAATTCCCACATTTTGCCCCCCAAATCCCACATTTTTGCCCCAAATTCCCACATTTCACACCAAATACCCACATTTTGCCACCCAAAACCCCACGATTTCCCCCAAAATCCCCCATTTTTGACCTAAAACCCCACATTTTGCACCCAAATCCTGCAATTTCCCCCTCAAAATCCCGCAATTTTTCCCCAAAATCCCACATCTTTGCACCAAATTCCCGCATTTCGCAACAAAATCCCACATTTTGCCCCAAATTCCCGCATTTCACACCAAATTCCCACATTTTTGCCCCCAAATCCCGTGATTTCCCCCCAAATTCCCCCGTTTTGCCCCCCAAATCCCGCATTTTTGACACAAATCCCCTCATTTTACACCCAAATCCCACATTTCGCCTCCAAAATCCCGCGATTTCCCCCAAAACCCCCCATTTTTGACCTAAAACCCTACATTTTGCCCCCCAAATCCTGCAATTTCCCCCCAAAATCCCCCATTTTGCTTCCCAAATCCCACAGTTTTGCCCTGCATTCCCACATTTTACACCAAAATCCTGCAATTTCCCCGCAAATCCCACATTTTCCCCCCAAATTTCCGCATTTCACACCAATATCCCACAATTTGCCCCCAAAATCCCCCATTTTTGCCCCAAATTCTGCAATTTCGCAACAAAATCCCGCATTTTTGCCCCAAATCCCCCCATTTCGAACCCCAAATCCTGCATTTTTGACCCAAATCCCCGCATTTCCCCCCAAAATCCCCAATTTTGCCCCCCAAATCCCGCATTTTTGTCCCCAATTCCCACATTTCACACCAATATCCCACATTTCGCCCCAAAAATTCCACGATTTCCCCCAAAATCCCCCATTTTTACCCTAAAACCCCACATTTTGCACCCAAAATCCTGCAATTTCCCCACAAATTCCAACATTTCACACCAATATATCACATTTTGCCCCAAAATCCAGCGATTTCCCCCCAAATTCCCCCATCTCGCCCCCCAAATCCCACATTTTTGCCCCAAATTCCCACATTTTACACCAAATTCCCACATTTCGCCCCCCAAATCCCACATTTTTGACCCAAATTCCCCCATTTTGCCCCCAAATCCCACATTTTTGACCCAAATCCCCGCATTTCGCACCAAAATCCAACATTTTGCCCCCAAAATCCCACGATTTCCCCACAAATCCCACATTTTTGCCCCAAATTCCTGCATTTTGCACCAAAATCCCCCATTTTTACCCTAAAACCACACATTTTGCCCCCAAATCCTGCAATTTCGCCCCAAATTCCCACATTTTGCCCCCCAAATCCCACATTTTTGACCCAAATTCCCACATTTCGCCACCCAAATCCCCCATTTTTCTTCCAAAGTCCCGCGATTTCCCCCCAAATTCCCCCATTTTGCCCCCCAAATCCCACATTTTTGCCCTGAATTCCCAACTTTAACACCAAATTCCCCCATTTCGCCCCCCAAATCCCACATTTTTGCCCCAAATTCCCCCATTTTGCCCCCCAAATCCCACATTTTTGCCCTGAATTCCCAACTTTAACACCAAATTCCCCCATTTCGCCCCCCAAATCCCACATTTTTGCCCTGAATTCCCCCATTTCGCCCCCCAAAGCCCACAATTTTGACGCAAATTCCCACATTTCGTCCCCCAAATCCCGCATTTTTGCCCCAAATTCCCACATTTCGCCCCCCGAATCCCACATTTTTGACCCAAATTCCCACATTTCGCCCCCCAAATCCCACATTTTTCTTCCAAAGTCCCGCGATTTCCCCCCAAATTCCCCCATTTCGCCCCCCAAAGCCCACAATTTTGACCCAAATTCCCACATTTCACACCAAATTCCCACATTTTGCCCCCAAAATCCCGCGATTTCCCCCAAAATCCCCCATTTTTACCCTAAAACCGCACATTTTGCCCCCCAAATCCTGCAATTTCCCCCCCAAAATCCCCCATTTTGCTTCCCAAATCCCACATTTTTGCCCTGCATTCCCACATTTTACACCAAAATCCTGCAATTTACCCCCAAATCCCACATTTTTCCCCCAAATTTCCGCATTTCACACCAATATCCCACATTTTGCCCCCCAAATCCCGCATTTTTGCCCCAAATTCCCCAATTTCGCCCCCCAAATCCCCCATTTTTGCCCCAAATTCCCACATTTTACACCAAATTCCCACATTTTGCCCCCCAAATCCCACATTTTTGACCCAAATCCCCGCATTTTGCACCAAAATCCAACATTTTGCCCCCTAAATCCCACGATTTCCCCACAAATCCCCCATTTTTGCCCCAAATTCCTGTATTTTGCACCAAAATCCCACAATTTACCCCCAAAATCCCACATTTTGCCCCCAAATCCTGCATTTTTGCCCTGAATTCCCACATTTAACACCAAATTCCCACATTTTGCCCCCAAAATCCCGTATTTTTGCCCCAAATTCCCACATTTTGCCCCACAAATCCCACATTTTTGCCCCAAATTCCCACATTTCACACCAAATACCCACATTTTGCCACCCAAAACCCCACGATTTCCCCCAAAATCCCCCATTTTTGACCTAAAACCCCACATTTTGCACCCAAAATCCTGCAATTTCCCCCTCAAAATCCCGCAATTTTTCCCCAAAATCCCACATCTTTGCACCAAATTCCCGCATTTCGCAACAAAATCCCACATTTTGCCCCAAATTCCCGCATTTCACACCAAATTCCCACATTTTTGCCCCCAAATCCCGTGATTTCCCCCCAAATTCCCCCGTTTTGCCCCCCAAATCCCGCATTTTTGACACAAATCCCCACATTTTACACCAAAATCCCACATTTCGCCCTCAAAATCCCACGATTTCCCCCAAAATCCCCCATTTTTGACCTAAAACCCCACATTTTGCACCCAAAATCCTGCAATTTCCCCCTCAAAATCCCGCATTTTTCACCCAAATTCCCACATTCCACACCAATATCTCACATTTTGCCCCAAAATCCCGTGATTTCACCCCAAATTCCCCCATCTCGCCCCCCAAATCCCGCATTTTTGCCCCAAATCCCCACATTTTACACCAAATTCCCACATTTTGCCCCCAAAATCCCACATTTTTGACCCAAATTCCTCCATTTTGCCCCCAAATCCCGCATTTTAACCCAAATTCCTGCATTTCGCACCAAAATCCCACATTTTGCCACCAAAATCCCGCAATTTCCCCCCAAAATCCCCCATGTTTGCCCCAAATTCCTGCATTTCGCACCAAAATCCCACATTTTGCCACCAAAATCCCGCAATTTCCCCCCAAAATCCCCCATTTTTGCCCCAAATTCCTGCATTTTGCACCAAAATCCCACATTTTGCCCCCCAAATTCCACGATTTCCCGCCAAATTCCCACATTTTGCCCGTCAAATCCCACATTTTGCCCCTCAAAATCCCGCAATTTTTCCCCAAAATCCCACATCTTTGCACCAAATTCCCGCATTTTGCACCAAAATCCCGTGATTTCCCCCCAAATTCCCCCGTTTTGCCCCCCAAATCCCGCAGTTTTGACACAAATCCCCTCATTTTACACCCAAATCCCACATTTCGCCTCCAAAATCCCGCGATTTCCCCCCAAACCCCCCATTTTTGACCTAAAACCCTACATTTTGCCCCCCAAATCCTGCAATTTCCCCCCAAAATCCCCCATTTTGCTTCCCAAATCCCACAGTTTTGCCCTGAATTCCCACATTTTACACCAAAATCCTGCAATTTCCCCGCAAATCCCACATTTTCCCCCCAAATTTCCGCATTTCACACCAATATCCCACAATTTGCCCCCAAAATCCCCCATTTTTGCCCCAAATTCTGCAATTTCGCAACAAAATCCCGCATTTTTGCCCCAAATCCCCCCATTTCGAACCCCAAATCCTGCATTTTTGACCCAAATCCCCGCATTTCCCCCCAAAATCCCCAATTTTGCCCCCCAAATCCCCCATTTTTGCCCCCAATTCCCACATTTCACACCAATATCCCACATTTCGCCCCAAAAATTCCACGATTTCCCCCAAAATCCCCCATTTTTACCCTAAAACCCCACATTTTGCACCCAAAATCCTGCAATTTCCCCACAAATTCCAACATTTCACACCAATATATCACATTTTGCCCCAAAATCCAGCGATTTCCCCCCAAATTCCCCCATCTCGCCCCCCAAATCCCACATTTTTGCCCCAAATTCCCACATTTTACACCAAATTCCCACATTTCGCCCCCCAAATCCCACATTTTTGACCCAAATTCCCCCATTTTGCCCCCAAATCCCACATTTTTGACCCAAATCCCCGCATTTCGCACCAAAATCCAACATTTTGCCCCCAAAATCCCACGATTTCCCCACAAATCCCACATTTTTGCCCCAAATTCCTGCATTTTGCACCAAAATCCCACAATTTACCCCCAAAATCCCACATTTCACCCCCCAAATCCCACATTTTTGCCCCAAATTCCCACATTTCACACCAAATTCCCACATTTTGCCACCCAAAATTCCACGATTTCCCCCAAAATCCCCCATTTTTACCCTAAAACCACACATTTTGCCCCCAAATCCTGCAATTTCGCCCCAAATTCCCACATTTTGCCCCCAAATCCCACATTTTTGACCCAAATTCCCACATTTCGCCACCCAAATCCCCCATTTTTCTTCCAAAGTCCCGCGATTTCCCCCCAAATTCCCCCATTTTGCCCCCCAAATCCCACATTTTTGCCCTGAATTCCCAACTTTAACACCAAATTCCCCCATTTCGCCCCCCAAATCCCACATTTTTGCCCTGAATTCCCCAATTTCGCCCCCCAAAGCCCACAATTTTGACGCAAATTCCCACATTTCGTCCCCCAAATCCCGCATTTTTGCCCCAAATTCCCACATTTCGCCCCCCAAATCCCACATTTTTGACCAAAATTCCCACATTTCGCCCCCCAAATCCCGCATTTTTCTTCCAAAGTCCCGCGATTTCCCCCCAAATTCCCCCATTTCGCCCCCCAAAGCCCACAATTTTGACCCAAATTCGCACATTTCACACGCAATTCCCACATTTTCCCCCCAAAATCCCCCATTTTGCTTCCCAAATCCCACATTTTTGCCCTGCATTCCCACATTTTACACCAAAATCCTGCAATTTCCCCCCAAATCCCACATTTTCCCCCCAAATTTCCGCATTTCACACCAATATCCCACATTTTGCCCCCCAAATCCCACATTTTTGCCCCAAATTCCCCAATTTCGCCCCCCAAAGCCCACAATTTTGCCCCAAATTCCCACATTTTACACCAAATTACCACATTTTGCCCCCCAAATCCCACATTTTTGACCCAAATTCCCCCATTTTGCACCAAAATCCAACATTTTACCCCCAAAATCCCACGATTTCCCCACAAATCCCCCATTTTTGCCCTGAATTCCTGCATTTTGCACCAAAATCCCACAATTTACCCCCAAAATCCCACATTTTTGCCCCCAAATCCCACATTTTTGCCCTGAATTCCCGCATTTAACACCAGATTCCCACATTTTGCCCCCAAAATCCTGTATTTTTGCCCCAAATTCCCACATTTCGCCCCCCAAATCCCACATTTTTGCCCCAAATTCCCACATTTCACACCAAATTCCCACATTTTGCCACCCCAAACCCCACGATTTCCCCCAAAATCCCCCATTTTTTCCCTAAAACCCCACATTTTGCCCCCAAATCCTGCAATTTCGCCCCAAATTCCCACATTTCGCCCCACAAATCCCACATTTTTGACCCAAATTCCAACATTTCGCCACCCAAATCCCGCATTTTTCTTCCAAAGTCCCGCAATTTCCCCCAAATTCCCCCATTTCGCCCCCCAAATCCCACATTTTTGCCCCAAATTCCCCAATTTCGCTCCCCAAAGCCCACAATTTTGACCCAAATTCCCACATTTCGTCCCCCAAATCCCGCATTTTTGACCCAAATTCCCACATTTCGCCCCCCAAATCCCGCATTTTTGCCCCAAATTCCCACATTTCGCCCCCCAAATCCCACATTTTTGACCCAAATTCCCACATTTCGCCCCCCAAATCCCACATTTTTCTTCCAAAGTCCCACGATTTCCCCCCAAATCCCCCCATTTCGCCCCCCAAAGCCCACAATTTTGACCCAAATTCGCACATTTCACACGCAATTCCCACATTTTCCCCCCAAAATCCCGCGATTTCCCCCCAAATCCCCCATTTTTACCCTAAAACCGCACATTTTGCCCCCCAAATCCTGCAATTTCCCCCCAAAATCCCCCATTTTGCTTCCCAAATCCCACATTTTTGCCCTGCATTCCCACATTTTACACCAAAATCCTGCAATTTCCCCCCAAATCCCACATTTTCCCCCCAAATTTCCGCATTTCACACCAATATCCCACATTTTGCCCCCCAAATCCCCCATTTTTGCCCCAAATTCCCACATTTTACACCAAATTACCACATTTTGCCCCCCAAATCCCACATTTTTGACCCAAATTCCCCCATTTTGCACCAAAATCCAACATTTTACCCCCAAAATCCCACGATTTCCCCACAAATCCCACATTTTTGCCCCAAATTCCTGCATTTTGCACCAAAATCCCACAATTTACCCCCAAAATCCCACATTTTTGCCCCCAAATCCCACATTTTTGTCCCAAATTCCCACATTTCACACCAATATCCCACATTTTGCCCCCAAAATCCTGCAATTTCCCCCCAAAATCCTGCATTTTTGACCCAAATCCCCACATTTTACACCAAAATCCCACATTTTGCCCCCCAAATCCCACATTTTTTCCCCGAATTCCTCAATTTTGCCCCCAAATCACGCATTTTTGACCCCAAACCCTGCATTTCGCACCAAATTCCCCCATTTTGCCCCCAAAATCTAGCGATTTCCCCCAAATTCCAACATTTTGCCCCCCAAATCCCACATTTTTGCCCCAAAATCCCGGAATTTCCCCCCAAATTCCCCCGTTTCGTGCCCCAAATCCCGCATTTTTGCCCCAAATTCCACATTTCGCACCAAAATCCCACATTTTGCCCCCCAAATCCCACATTTTTGCCCCAACATCCTGCAATTTCCCCCAAATTCCCATATTTCGCCCCCCAAATCCCACATTTTTGACCCAAATTCCCACATTTCGCCCCCCAAATCCCACATTTTTCTTCCAAAGTCCCGCGATTTCCCCCCAAATTCCCCTATTTCGCCCCCAAAGCCCACAATTTCGACGCAAATTACCACATTTCGCCCCCAAAATCCCACATTTTTGACCCAAATTCCCACATTTCGCCACCCAAATCCCGCATTTTTCTTCCAAAGTCCCGCGATTTCCCACCAAATTCCCCCATTTTGCCCCCCAAATCCCACATTTTTGCCCGGAATTCCCAACTTTAACACCAAATTCCCCCATTTCGCCCCCCAAATCCCACATTTCTGCCCCAAATTCCCCAATTTCGCCCCCCAAAGCCCACAATTTTGACCCAAATTCCCACATTTCGCCCCCCAAATCCCGCATTTTTGCCCCAAATTCCCACATTTTGCCCCCCAAATCCCACATTTTTGACCCAAATTCCCACATTTCGCCCCCCAAATCCCGCATTTTTCTTCCAAAGTCCCGCGATTTCCCCCCAAATCCCCCATTTTGCCCCCCAAAGCCCACAATTTTGACCCAAATCCCCGCATTTCGCACCAAAATCCCACATTTTGCCCCCAAAATCCCGCGATTTCCCCCCAAATCCCCCATTTTTACCCTAAAACCGCACATTTTGCCCCCCAAATCCTGCAATTTCCCCCCAAAATCCCCCATTTTGCTTCCCAAATCCCACATTTTTGCCCTGCATTCCCACATTTTACACCAAAATCCTGCAATTTCCCCCGAAATCCCACATTTTCCCCCCAAATTTCCGCATTTCACACCAATATCCCACATTTTGCCCCCAAATCCCACATTTTTGCCCCAAATTCCCCAATTTCGCCCCCAAAGCCCACAATTTTGCCCCAAATTCCCACATTTTACACCAAATTCCCACATTTTGCGCCCCAAATCCCACATTTTTGACCCAAATTCCCCCATTTTGCCCACAAATCCCACATTTTTGACCCAAATTCCCCCATTTTGCACCAAAATCCCACAATTTACCCCCAAAATCCCACATTTTTGCCCCCAAATCCCGCATTTTTGCCCTGAATTCCCACATTTAACACCAGATTCCCACATTTTGCCCCCAAAATCCTGTATTTTTGCCCCAAATTCCCACATTTCGCCCCCCAAATCCCACATTTTTGCCCAAAATTCCCACATTTCACACCAAATTCCCACATTTTGCCACCCCAAACCCCACGATTTCCCCCAAAATCCCCCATTTTTTTTCCCTAAAACCCCACATTTTGCCCCCAAATCCTGCAATTTCGCCCCAAATTCCCACTTTTTTGCCCCCAAATCCCACATTTTTGAACCAAATTCCCACATTTCGCCACCCAAATCCCGCATTTTTCTTCCAAAGTCCCGCGATTTCCCCCAAATTCCCCCATTTTGCCCCCCAAATCCCCCATTTTTGCCCTGAATTCCCAACTTTAACACCAAATTCCCCCATTTCGCCCCCCAAATCCCACATTTTTGCCCCAAATTCCCCAATTTCGCTCCCCAAAGCCCACAATTTTGACCCAAATTCCCACATTTCACCCCCAAAATCCCGCTATTTCCCCCGAAATCCCACATTTTTGCCCCAAATTCCCACGTTTTACACCAAAATCCCACATTTTGCCCCCAAATCCCACGATTTCCCCCCAAATCCCCCATTTTGCCCCCAAATCCCGCATTTTTGTCCCAAATTCCCACATTTCACACCAATATCCCACATTTTGCCCCCAAAATCCCGCGATTTCCCCCCAAATCCCCCATTTTTACCCTAAAACCGCACATTTTGCCCCCAAAATCCTGCAATTTCCCCCCAAAATCCCACATTTTTGACCCAAATCCCCACATTTTACACCAAAATCCCACATTTTGCCCCCCAAATCCCACATTTTTTCCCCAAATTCCTCAATTTTGCCCCCAAATCACGCATTTTTGACCCCAAACCCCGCATTTCGCACCAAATTCCCCCATTTTGCCCCCAAAATCTAGCGATTTCCCCCAAATTCCAACATTTTGCCCCCCAAATCCCACATTTTTGCCCCAAAATCCCGGAATTTCCCCCCAAATTCCCCCGTTTCGTGCCCCAAATCCCGCATTTTTGCCCCAAATTCCACATTTCGCACCAAAATCCCACATTTTGCCCCCCAAATCCCACATTTTTGCCCCAACATCCTGCAATTTCCCCCAAATTCCCACATTTCGCCCCCCAAATCCCACATTTTTGACCAAAATTCCCACATTTCGCCCCCCAAATCCCACATTTTTCTTCCAAAGTCCCGCAATTTCCCCCAAATTCCCCTATTTCGCCCCCAAAGCCCACAATTTCGACGCAAATTACCACATTTCGCCCCCAAAATCCTGCTGTTTCCCCCCAAAATCCCACATTTTTGCCCCAGATTCCCACATTTTACACCAAAATCCCACATTTTGCCCCAAAATCCCACAATTTCCCCCCCAAATCCCCCATTTTGACCCCCAAATCCCACATTTTTGCCCCAAATTCCCACATTTTACACCAAAATCCCACATTTTGCCCCCCAAATCCCACATTTTTTCCCCAAATTCCCACATTTTGCCCCCAAATCACGCATTTTTGTCCCCAATCCCCGCATTTAGCACCAAATTTCCCCCTTTTGCCCCCAAAATCCCGCGATTTCCCCCCTAAATCCCCCATTTTTGCCCCAAATCCCACATTTTGCACCAAAATCCCACATTTTGCCCCAAAATCCCACGATTTCCCCCAAATTCCCCCATTTCGCACCAAAATCCCCCATTTTTGCCCCAAATTCCCACATATTACACCAAAATCCCCCATTTTGCCCCCCAAATCCCACGATTTCCCCCAAAATCCCCCATTTTTACCCTAAAACCCCAAATTTTTAAGTTGTGCAGCGAATGCAGAGAGCCTCCTCGTCCGGATCCCCGGAGCTCTGCGGGAAAGAGCGAGAGAAGAGCTGCGAAAGCTCCGAGTGCGGCCAGCTCGCGTGTGGTGGCGATCATCCACTGTTCGTCGGTTGGAGGGCGACTTCCTTCTGCGCGGCTGCTTCCAAGTTGACGGTAACTGCCAGCGTGCTAACTGTGTAGGACAGTGAAGAGGCTCGACGTGTGTGTGTCCGTAGATCTGCTAGAAAGCGCACGTGAAGAGCAGTAAGGGCTTTCAGAGCAGCCGGTTCTCGTCTTGGACAGTGGCCAGACATCCGCACTTTTAGTGCCTCAGCACCCCGGACAGCTTGCAAAACACGGCTGTAACTGTCCCAGCGCAAGCTGTTCAGAAAAGCACAGAGATGCGATGTTCGTGTGCCTTTTGCGCTGCTAGCAAGAAGCCTCCGGAGCAGGCACTTCTCGTGCGGCAACAACCGTGCCTTCTACGATCTCTCCTAGCCTCTTTTCCTCCGGGCAGCCGGCTTTAGCTGATGTGAAGTGTTGGTGGGCAAATCATCCAGAGAAGCCAAGAGTCGCAATGCTTCTGGGCCGTTACCAAGAGCGAGTGAAGAGCAGCAAGAGCTTTCCTTGCTGACCCTTTTCACGTGGGAGAGACCAAAAGAAAATACTAGCTGTGGGAAGAGAAAAATGAAAATCGGAAATTTAAAGTTAAACCAATGCGTGGGCTGACGCCTCTGGGTAGGAATCAATGTGCGCTATATAAAAAGACCGGAGACTGGAAGAACAAGTGCCCTGAGCGCCAAAGAAACGCTAGATGGCGCAACAATCAAGGGAAAACGGTAGCTCAGGTGGATGAAGAAAATTGACTAGCCGCCCTCTTAGAAAAATAAAGTTAGGGGAAGAACAAAAAGAAATCAAATTTTTAGTCGACACGGGAGCGACTTATTCTGTTCTGAATCAAGCTTTGATGCCTCTGGAAAAGGATTATATTACAGTGAAAGGTGCGACAGGCCAGACTGAAGAGGCTTACTTTTGCAGACCCTTAAAATACAAATTGGGGAAGCAAGTGGGGGATCCATACATTTCTGTATATGCCAAATTCTCCAAAGGCCCTTCTTGGTAGGGATTTATTAGAACAACTAGAAGCAACAATCAAATTTAAGCAAGGGGAAGTTACTCTGGAGGTAAATGATCACCAATACGTTCAAATTATGAGTCTATCCTTGGTCAGTACCCCTGCAACAGGAGAAATTGGTGCAAGAATTGTTGACCAAGTATATCCCGCAGTCTGGGCAACCGATACACCGGGATGAGCAAAAAACGCACCACCAATAATAGTAAAACTAAAGGAGGGACAGAGTGCCGTAAGGATCAAACAATACCCACTGAAAAGGGAAGATAGGGAAGGAATTTGTCCTGTCATAGAGCGGTTCATAGAACTAAGACTACTAAAAGAATGTGAGTCAGAATTCAATACACCTATACTTCCAGTTAAGAAACCTGATGGGTCCTATAGGATAGTTCAAGACTTAAGAGCCATCAACAAAATAACAGAGGACCTGTGGTAGCTAACCCCTATACCCTATTAACCATGCTAAAACCTGATTTAGCTTGGTTTACGGTCCTAGATTTAAAAGATGCTTTCTTTTGCCTCCCTCTCCATGAAGCCAGCCAGAAAATTTTTGCTTTCGAATGGGAAAATCCCAAAAGTGGTCAAAAGACCCGGCTCACATGGACGGTGTTGCCGCAGGGGTTTAAAAATAGCCCCACAATTTTGGGGAATCAGCTAGCAAAGGACTTGGAATCATGGGAACCACCATCAGAAGAAGGGAAGGTGTTACAATATGTAGACGACCTTCTTATTGCAACCAGAACCAAAGAATCCTGTGTCATTTGGACCGTGAGTCTGTTAAATTTCCTGGGACTACAGGGATATCGGGTTTCTAAGAAAAAGGCACAGGTGTTGTTACAACCCCAGGTCACGTACCTGGGGTACGAGATCAGTGCCGGACAACGGATCCTAGGACAAGCCCGGAAAGAGGCCATATGGCAAACCCCCCGACCACAAACAATAAAGGAACTGCGGACATTCTTAGGAATGACGGGGTGGTGCCAACTTTGGATATGTGATTATGGTCTGCTTGTTAAGCCACTCTATTCCCTGATAGCAGCTAACCAAAAGGATCTCCAGTGGGATGCTGAGTCAGATCGAGCCTTCCATCAGCTGAAGAAAGCCCTGATGTCAGCATCAGCATTGGGACTTCCTGATGTGAGTAAGCCATTTTTTCTATTTTCCCACGAAAAACAAGGAATGGCACTAGGAATATTGGCATAAGATTTGGGACCATACAGACGGGCGGTAGCATACTTCTCCAAACAGCTGGATGCCGCTGCGAAAGGGTGGCTGTTCTGGTTTTGTTAGTGGGGGGGGGGGGGCTAAGGTGGTAGCTTCTGTAGGAAACTGCTAGAAGTCGCTCCCCTTTGTTCAGTGGACTTGGCTGGGCCTAGGGCGGACCCACTGCTGGCCAAGGCCGAGCTAATTGGTAGCAGAATGTTCTGTGATAATGCCTCTGCGATAACATATTTAAGAAGGGGGAAACAGAAAAAAAAAAGGGACAGATGTGAAGCAGCTGAGCGGGGGGCAGAGAGGGGGAAGCGTGAGCCTTGTGGGCCTTGCAGGCCTCACCCTCTGGCCTCCCGCCGGGCAGCCGACTGGGCCCAACTCGGCCCGGCCCGGCTGCAAGAAGTGGAGAGGAGTTGAGCAGTTGAAGTGAATAAGATGTAAAAAGGATCCTGAGAGGCGTCTGCCAGCCTGTTGTGAGGAACGGCTGCAGACGCCAAGGTCAGTGAAGGAGGAGGGGGAGGAGTAATGCAGCTCCTGGCCAAGATTCCTCTGCAACTTGTGGTGACGACCATGGTGGAGCGGGTTGTCCCCCTGCAGCCCATGGAGGTCCACGGAGGGGCAGAGATCCACCTGCAGCCTGTGGAGGACCCCACACCGGAACAGGTAGAGGCCTGAAGGAGACTGTGGCCCATGGAGGGCCCGCTGGGACAGCTGTTCTAGAGGGACTGCACCCCGTGGAAGAGATGAGCCACGCCAGAGCAGTTTCACGGAGGACTGTGGCCTGTGGGAGGGACCCCACGCTGGAGCAGAGGAGGAATGCAAGGAGTTCTTCCTCCAACGATGACACAGAGGCGTAAAACAACGCGTGATGAACTGACTGCGACCCCCATTCCCCCACCCCGCCCTCGACCCCCCCCTCCATGCCACTCGGGAGGGGAAGGTAGTAGAGATAATGTTAAGCCCGGGAAGAGGGAGGGGTGGGGGGAGGTTATCTTGTTCCCTGTCTCATTCTTCTGCTAGTTTTAGAAATAAATGAGTGTTTTTCCCCAAGTCGAGTCTGTTTTGCCTGTAATGGTAACTTTAAAAATTTCTCCCCATCCTTATCTCAAACCTCGAGCCGTTTTTCTTATATCATCTCCTCCTATTCTCTCGGAGGGTGGGGGGAGTGAGAGAGAGACTGTGTAGTCTGGTCCCGATCGGGGCTGAACTACGACAGTGGCCCAGCTGTCTGAGAGCAGTAGCAGCTGTCATTCTAAACATTCAAGAAGCCTGAAAGTTCACTCTAGGCCAGAAAATGACTGACCTAGTTTCCCAGACTGTATCTGCGGTCCTTGAAGCAAAAGGAGGGCATTGGCTTTCCCCACAAAGGTTCCTGAAATATCAAGCTATAATGGTTGAACAGGATGATGTTGAAATCGTGACCACAAACATCATCAATCTGGCCTCATTCCTTGATGGGAACATCGGGGAGCCGACTGCTTGGAAACAATTGAAACCATGTATTCTAGTCGAACGGATCTTAAAGATGTCCCTGTCGATGGAGCCGAACATTGGTTCACCGATGGAAGCAGCTATATGTTAAATGGAAGGCGACATTCCGGATATGCTGTTACCACTTTTGAAAAGGTGATAGAGTCCAGGCCACTATCAGCCGATGTCTCAGCCCAAAAGGCCGAGATCATAGCCCTTACCTGAGCCCTGGAGAGAGCCCAGGGAAGGACTGTAAACATTTGGACTGACCCTAAATATGCCTTTGGGTTGGTACATGCCCATGGAGCAATATGGAAGGCAAGAGGACTGTTAAATTCTCATGGAAAAACCATCAAACACGCAGAAGGGATTTTGAAAATCCTGAATGCAGTCCAACTTCCCAAAAAGGTGGCAATTATGCATATTAAAGCACACCAGAAAGTGAGCACAGAATTGGAAAGAGGAAATGAGCTAGCAGATAGGGAAGCAAAACAAGCAGCTAGAGAAACAATCAAGGTAGAGGGTGCGCTAATACCTGATGGACAGGTATTTCTAGAAGGTAAACCAGAATACACAAAGGAAGTCAGCAAACTTATTAATGATCTAAAGGGGTCATATAATGAGGAAGGGTGGGCCAATTACTACCCCTCACACGGGAGGGTAGTAATTCCCTCCTACATGATATGGTCAGTAGTCCGAGAAGAACATAGAAAAAGACACTGGGGGGAGGGGGGGGCAGAAGCCCTATATAAAGATCTCATCAGGAACATAATAGCGTGAAACTTAGACACTACCGTTAGACAAGTAACTCAACAATGTGATCTTTGTCTCCAGACTAATCCTAAAGTTGTAAAAGGGCCGAAACTTGAAAAAATCGGAAAGGGGAATGGTCCGGGACAACGTTGGCAGATTGATTTCTCAGAACTCCCTAGAAAAGGGGGGTATCGATACTTATTAGTACTTACGGATACCTTTTCAGGCTGGCCAGAAGCTTTCCCGTGCGGAACTGCTAAAGCCTGGGAAGTAACCAAAATACTGCTCCAGGAAATAGTACCTAGGTTTGGAGTCCCAGCAGTAATGTCCTCGGATAGAGGACCACATTTTGTGTCCAGAATAGTACAAGCAATTAGCCACCATCTAGGGATAGAGTGGCAATTACATACCTCTTACCGACCACAATCAAGTGGCCAGGTGGAGAAAATGAATCACCTAATCAAACAACAGATTGTCAAGTTGGGTCAGGAAACTAATCTAACTTTACCATTAGCTCTTATACGAATACGAACCAGACCAAGAGCAAGAGAAGGGCTTAGTCCATTCGAAATTCTATATGGACGACCCTATGGGGTACAAAAGGGAAAGTCTTCACAAATTGGTGAAGAAATAATGACCTCCTATATGGTGGCACTAAACAAACAATTAAAAAGAATTGAAAAACATGCAATGGGAACACGTCGTAGGGGTCTGGATGGGCCTGTTCACGATATACAACCAGGGGACTATGTATATGTTAAGTCTCTTACAGAAAAAACTCTGGAACCACAGTGGGCCGGACCTTTTCAAGTCCTCCTCACCACCTACACGGCAATTAAGGTAAAGGGACAGAACTCCTGGATACACCATACTCAGATCAAGAGAGCCTCTGCAACCTTGTGGAAAGTAACTCCAGACAACAATGAAGACTTGAGACTTAAACTCATTCGAACGGATAAGGGCGGGAACAGTGCAGTAGTGAACCGGAGGGACACCACAGCAAACAATACCGGACAAAGAAACCGGGACCGGCCAGTAACTAATCTCGCCCAAATCTGTCATCGGTGCAGTTTATATCTTATTTGTCATTTTATTATAGGAAATATAAAACCCATTTTAGTAGGTCACCGAAGGCAGTACATTATCTACAGAAGTAGCTGTACTAATCCACTAGACCAACTAAATCCTAAAATGACCAATTGTTTAATTGGAATTGTGATTGGGCTTACAATATTTTCCTGCATCTTACCACCAACTTGTAATCAAAAGGACACCAAATGGCCGTGGTCTCACGCCTCCCTTGGGTTTACAGGAAGCATGGGACCACCTTTTAAATGGTCGGGCTTAAACTTGGCCACTGTGGTTATGCACAAAATGGAAATGTACTCAGGGCATGAGTGGGGCTGGGACAGAGGCAACAGGGATCCTTAATACTATGGTGCACCCCGTTGTGATCTTATTGATTAGCTTAGGAATTTTATTAATATTAACTATTGTGCTGTACCTATGGGTTTGGAGAATGTTTAAGAAAGTAACACTGTCGTAGTTCAGCCCCGATCAGGACCAGACTACGCAGTCTCTCTCTCACTCCTCCCACCCTCCAAGAGAACAGGGGGAGATAATATAAGGAAAAACGGCTCGAGGTTTGAGATAAGGACAGGGAGAAATCCTTAAAGTTACCATCACGGGCAAAACAGACTCCTCTTGGGGAAAAATATTCATTTATTACTACAAACAGCAAGATAATGAGACAGAGAACAAGATAACCTCCCTCCACCCCTCCCTCTTCCCAAGCTTAACATTATCTCTACAACCTTCCCCCCCCGAGTGGCACAGGAGGGGGAAGAGGGAATGGGGATTGCGGTCAGTTCATCACGCGTTGTTTTGCACCGCTGCTTCATGGTTGGGGGAAGAACTCCTCACATTCCTCCCCTGCTCTGTTGTGGGGTCCCACCCGTACGCCACAGTCCTTCCTGAAACTGCTCCGGCATGGGTCATCTCTTCCACGGGGTACAGTCTCTCCAGAAAGGATGCCCCAGTGGGGCCATCACGGGCCACAGCTGCCTTCAGGCATCCACCTCCCCCAGTACGGGATCCTTCATGGGCTCCAAGTGGATCTCTGCTCCTCCGTGGACCTCCATGGTCTGCAGGGGGACAACAGCAAAGATTGCTCCCACACCGAAAGTGCCAGCCAGTCAAGCTCTTGCTGCTCCTCACCAGCCATTCCCAGCGCATCTACAGCACCACAGACATTGGGGCTCCGGGCCTTCCCTGACCAACAGGGCTTCGACGTTTACCATCAGCTGCACCTCGGCTCCCACTGAAAAAAGCCCCGAAAAAATCACGAACATCGGACGATTACGCCCACACGGAAAGTGCCAGCAACACAAGTTCTTGCTCCTCCTCACGGGCCATTGGCAGCACATCTACAGCACCACAGACATCGGGGCTCTAAGCTTTCCCTGACCAACAGGGCTTTGACATTTAACAGCCGCTGCACCTGGGCGCCCACTGAAAAAAAACCCAAAAAATCACGAACGTTGGACGATTACTCCCACACCGAAAGTGCCAGCAACACAATCTCTTGCTGCTCCTCACCGCACATTCCCAGCGCATCTACAGGACCACAGACATCGGGGCTGCGGGCTTTCCCTGACCAACAGGGCTTCGACATTTACCACCAGCTGCACCTGGGCACCCACTGAAAAATAACCTCCAAAAATCACGAACGTCCGACGATTGCACCCACACCTAAAGTGCCAGCCTGTCAAGCTCCTGCTGCTCGTCTTCAGCCATTGGCAGCGCATCTACAGCACCACATATATCGGGGCTAAGGGCTTTCCCTGACGAACAGGGCTTCGACATTTAACACCAGCTGCACCTGGGCGCCCACTGAAAAAAAACCCCCAAAAAACACGAACGTCGGACGATTGCTCCCATACCAAAAGTGCCAGCCAGTCAAGCTCTTGTTGCTCCTCCCCGCCCATTGGCAGCGCATATACAGCACCACAGATATCGGGGCTCCGGGCTTTCCCTGACCAACAGGGCTTCGACATTTACCACCAGCTGAACCTGGGCGCCCACTGAAATAAAACCCTGAAAAAATCACGAAGGTCGGACGACTGCTACCACACCGAAAGTGCCAGCCAGTCAAGCTCTTGCTGCTCCTCACCGCACATTCCAAGCCCATCTACAGCACCACACACATCGGGGCTCTGGGCTTTCCCTGACCAACAGGGCTTCGACATATACCACCAGTTGCACCTGGGCACCCACTGAAAAAAAACCCTGAAAAATCAGTAACTTCGGAAGATTGCTCCCACATTGAAAGTGCCAGCCTGTCAGGCTCTTGCTGCTCCTCATGGGTCATTGGCAGCGCATCTACAGCACCACAGACATCGGGGCTCTGGGCTTTCCCTGATGAACAGGGCTTCGACGATTATCACCAGCTGCACCTGTGAACCCACTGAAAAAAACACCGAAAAATCACGAATATAGGACGACAGCTCCGACACCGAAAGTGCCAGCAACTCAAGCTCTTGCTGCTCCTCAGCGGCCATTGGCAGCACATCTACAGCACCACAGACATCGGGGCTCCAGGCTTTCCCTCACCAATAGGGCTTCGACGTTTACCACCAGCTGCACCTGGGCGCCCACTGAAAATAACCCCCGAAAAATCACGAACGTCGGACGATTGCTTCCACACCAAAAGTGCCAGCCTGTCAACCTCTTGCTGCTCCTCAACAACCATTGGCAACGCATCTACAGCACCACAGACATCGGGGCTCCGCGCTTTCCCTGACGAACAGGGCTTCGACGTTTACCACCAGCTGTACCTGGGCTCCCACTGAAAAAAAACCCCGAAAAATAACGAACATCGGACGATTACGCCCACACTGAAAGTGCCAGCCTGTCAAGCTCTGGCTGCTCCTCCCCGGCCATTGGAGGCGCTTCTACAGCACCACAGACATTGTGGCTCCGGGCCTTCCCTGACGAACAGGCCTTCGATGTTTAGCACCAGCTGCACCTGGGCGCCCCCTGAAATAAAACCTAGAAAAACCACGAACGTCGGACGATTGCTCTCACACCGAAAGTGCCAGCCAGTCAAGCTCTTGCTGCTCATCCTGGGCCATTAGCAGCGCATCTACAGCACCACAGACATCGGGGCTCCGTGCTTTCCCTGACCAACAGGGCTTCAACATATACCACCAGCTGCACCTGGGCGCCCACTGAAAAAAAACCCCAAAAATAACAAACTTCAGACGATTGTTCCCACACCGAATGTGCCAGCATGTCAAGCTTTGCTGCTCCTCATGGACCATTGGCAGCGCATCTACAGCACCACAGATATCGGGGCTCAGGGCTTTCCCTGACGAATAGTGCTTCGATGATTATCACCAGCTGCACCTGGGCGCCCACTGAAAAAAAACCCCAAAAAATAACAAACTTCAGACGATTGGTCTTACACCGAATGTGCCAGCAACTCGAGCTCTTGCTGCTCCTCACCGCCCATTCCCAGCGCATCGACAGCACCACAGACATCGGGGCTCTGGGCTTTCCCTGACCAACAGGGCTTCAACATATACCACCAGCTGCACCTGAGCTCCCACTGAAAAAAAAACCCCAAAAAATCACGAACATCAGACAATTGCTCCCACACCGAAAGTGCCAGCCTGTCAAGCTCTTGCTGCTCCTCCCTGGCCATTGGCAGCGCATCTACAGCACCACAGACATGGGGGCTCTGGGCTTTCCCAGACCAACAGGGCATCGACGATTATCACCAGCTGTACCTGTGCAGCCTATGAAAAAAAACCCCGAAAAATCACGAACATCGGACGATTGCTACCACACCGAAAGTGCCAGCCAGTCAAGCTCTTCCTGCTCCTCACCGCACATTCCCAGCCCATCTACAGCACCACAGACATCGGGGCTCTGCGCTTTCCCTGAAGAACAGGGCTTCGACATTTACCACCCGCTGCACCTCGGCGCCCACTGAAAAAAAACCCCAAAAAATCACGAACATCAGACAATTGCTCCCACACCGAAAGTGCCAGCCAGTCAAGCTCTTGCTGCTCCTCCCCGGCCATTGGAGGCGCTTCTACAGCACCACAGACATTGTGGCTCCGGGCCTTCCCTGACGAACAGGCCTTCGATGTTTAGCACCAGCTGCACCCGGGCGCCCCCTGAAATAAAACCTAGAACAACCACGAACGTCGGACGATTGCTCCCACACCGAAAGTGCCAGCCAGTCAAGCTCTTGCTGCTCGTCCTGGGCCATTAGCAGCGCATCTACAGCACCACAGACATCGGGGCTCCGGGATTTCCCTGACCAACAGGGCTTCGACATTTACCACCAGCTGCACCTGGGCGGCCACTGAAAAAAAACGCAAAAAATCACGAACATCGCACTATTACTACCAGACCGAAAGTGCCAGCAACTCAAGCTCTTGCTGCTCCTCACCGCCCATTCCCAGCGCATCTACAGCACCACAGACATCGGGGCTCTGGGCTTTCCCTGACCTACAGGGCTTCAACATATACCACCAGCTGCACCCGGGCGCCCACTGAAAAAAAACCCCAAAAAATCACGAAGATCGGACGATTGCTCCCACACTGAAAGTGCCAGCCAGTCAAGCTCTTGCTACTCCTCACGGGCCATTGGCAGCGCATCTACAGCACCACAGACATCGGGGCTCTGGGTTTTCCCTCATGAACAGGGCTTCGACATTTACCACCCGCTGCACCTCGGCGCCCACTGAAAAAAAACCCCAAAAAATCACGAACATCAGACAATTGCTCCCACACCGAAAGTGCCAGCCTGTCAAGCTCTTGCTGCTCCTCAGCGGCCATTGGCAGCGCATCTACAGCACCACAGACATCGGGGCTCCGGGCTTTCCCTGACCAACAGGGCTTCGACATTTACCACCCGTGAACCTGGGCTCCCACTGAAAAAAAACCCCCGAAAATTCACGAACATCGGACGATTGCTCCTACACCGAAAGTGCCAGCAACACAAGCTCTTGCTGCTCCTCACCGCCCATTCCCAGCCCATCTACAGCACCACACACATCGGGGCTCTGGGCTTTCCCTGACCAAAAGGGCTTCGACATATACCACCAGTTGCACCTGGGCACCGACTGAAAAAAAACCCTGAAAAATCAGTAACTTCGGACGATTACGCCCACACTGAAAGTGCCAGCCTGTTAAGCTATTGCTGCTCCTCCCCGGCCATTGGAGGCGCTTCTACAGCACCACAGACATTGTGGCTCCGGGCGTTCCCTGACGAACAGGCCTTCGATGTTTAGCACGAGCTGCACCTGGGCGCCCCCTGAAATAAAACCTAGAAAAACCACGAACGTCGGACGATTGCTCCCACACCGAAAGTGCCAGCCAGTCAAGCTCTTGCTGCTCCTCCCTGGCCATTGGCAGCGCATCTACAGCACCACAGACATGGGGGCTCTGGGCTTTCCCAGACCAACAGGGCTTCGATGATTATCACCAGATGTACCTGTGCAGCCTATGAAAAAAACCCCGAAAAATCACGAACATCAGACGATTGCTCCCACACCGAAAGTGCCAGCCAGACAAGCTCTTGCTGCTTTTCACCGCACATTCCAATCATCTACAGCACCACAGACATCGGGGCTCTGGGCTTTCCCTGACGAACAGGGCTTCGACATTTACCACCAGCTGAACCTGGGCGCCCACTGAAAAAAAACCCCAAAAAATCACGAAGGTCGGATGATTGCTCCCACACCGAAAGTGCCAGACAGTCAAGCTCTTGTTGCTCCTCCCTGGCCATTGGCAGTGTATCTACAGCACCACAGACATCGGGGCTACGGGCTTTCCCTGACGAACAGGGCTTCGATGTTTACCACCAGCTGAACCGTGGCGCCCACTGAAATAAAACCCCGAAAAAATCACGAAGGTCAGACGATTGCTACCACACCGAAAGTGCCAGCCAGTCAAGCTCTTACTGCTCCTCACCAGCCATTCCCAGTGCATCTACAGCACCACAGACATCGGGGCTCCGGGCTTTCCCTGACCAACAGGGCTTCGTCGTTTAGCACCCGCTGAACCTGGGCGCCCAATGAAAAAAAAACCCGAAAAATTACGAACATCGGACGACTGCCCCCACACTGAAAGTGCAAGCAACACAAGCTCTTGCTGCTCCTCACCGGCCATTCCCAGTGCATCTACAGCACCACAGACATCGGGGCTCCGGGCTTTCCCTGACCAACAGGGCTTCGACGTTTACCACCAGCTGCACCTGGACGCCCACTGAGAAAAAACCCTGAAAAATCACGAATATCGGACGATTGCTCCCACACCGAAAGTGCCAGCCTGTCAAGCTCTTGCTGCTCCTCATGGGCAATTGGCAGCGCATCTACAGCACCACAGACATCGGGGCTCCGGACTTTCCCTGACGAATAGGGCTTCGACGTTTACCGCCAGCTGCACGTGGGCAGCCTATGAAAAAAAATCCCAAAAAATCACGAACATCGGACGATTGCTCCCACACCGAAAGTGCCAGCCTGTCAAGCTCTTGCTGCTCCTCAGCGGCCATTGGCAGCGCATCTACAGCACCACAGATATCGGGGCTCTGGGCTTTCCCTGACAAATAGGGCTTCGATGATTATCACCAGCTGCACCTCGGAACCCATTGAAAAAAACACCGAAAAATCAAGAATATAGGACGATTGCTCCCACACCGAAAGTACCAGCAACTCAATCTCTTGCTGCTCCTCAGCGGCCATTGGCAGCCCATCTACAGCACCACAGACATGGGGGCTCTGGGCTTTCCCTGACCAACAGGGCTTTGACATTTACCAACAGCTGCACCTCAGCACCCACTGGAAAAAACACCCTGAAAAATCACGAACCTCTGACGATTGCTCCCACACTGAAAGTGCCAGCCAGTCAAGCTCTTGCTGCTCCTCAGCAGCCATGTGCAGAGCATCTACAGCACCACAGACATCGGGGCTCCAGGCTTTACCTGACCAACAGGGCTTCGACATTTAACACCAGCTGCACCTGGGCGCCCACTGAAAAAAAACCCCAAAAAATCACGAAGGTCGGACGATTGCTCCCACACCGAATGTGCCAGCCAGTCAAGCTCTTACTGCTCCTCACCAGCCATTCCCAGTGCATCTACAGCACCACAGACATCGGGGCTCCGGGCTTTCCCTGACCAACACGGCTTCGACGTTTACCACCCGCTGAACCTGGGCGCCCAATGAAAAAAAAACCCCGAAAAATTACGAACATCGGACGATTGCTCCCACACTGAAAGTGCCAGCAACACAAGGTCTTGCTACTCCTCACCGGCCATTCCCAGTGCATCTACAGCACCACAGACATCGGGGCTCTGGGCTTTCCCTGACCAACAGGGCTTCGACGTATCCCACCAGTTGCACCTGGGCACCGACTGAAAATAAACACGAAAAATCACTAACGTCAGACGATTGCTCCCACACCGAAACTGCCAGCCAGTCAAGCTCTTGCTGCTCCTCACGGGCCATTGGCAGAGCATCTACAGCACCACAGACATCGGGGCTCCGGGCTTTCCCTGACGAACAGGGCTTCGACGTTTACCACCAGCTGCACCTGGGCGCCCACTGAGAAAAAACCCCGAAAAATCACGAATATCGGACGATTGCTCCCACACCGAAAGTGCCAGCCTGTCAAGCTCTTGCTGCTCCTCATGGGCCATTGGCAGCGCATCTACAGCACCAGAGACATCGGGGCTCCGGCCTTTCCCTGACGAATAGGGCTTCGACGTTTACCGCCAGCTGCACCTGGGTAGCCTATGAAAAAATACCCCGAAAAATCACGAACATCGGACGATTGGTCCCACACCGAAAGTGCCAGCAACACAAGCTCTTGCTGCTCCTCACCGGCCATTGGCAGCGCATCTACAGCACCACAGACAACGGGGCTCCGGGCTTTCCCTGACCAACAGGGCTTCGACGTTTACCACCAGCTACACCTGCGCTCCCACTGAAAAAAAATCCCCGAAAAATCACAAACATCAGACAATTACTCCCACACCAAAAGTACCAGCCTTTCAAGCTCTTCCTGCTCCTTACCGGCCACTAGCAGCGCATCTACAGCACCACAGATATCGGGGCTCCGGGCTTTCCCTCACGAACAGGGCTTCGACGTTTACCACCAGCTGCACCTGGGTGACTGGAAAAAAACCCCGAAAAATCACGAACGTCGGACGATTGCTCCCTGTCATAGTTCAGCCCCAACGGGGACCAGACTACGCAGTCTCTCTCTCACTCCCCCCACTCTCCGAGAGAATAGGAGGAGATTTGACAAACAAAAGAAAACCAGAAAAAAAAACAAATACGCAGGTTGAGATTGAACAAAAAGTAAATTTAACAGTAATGACAGAAGAAATCAAGACAGTGATGGAACACATATACAGTACAATAGCTCACAACAGATCTCCACATCCAGTCTCTTCCAAGTAGCAGGGGGCCTCCCTTCAGCACCCTCCTCACTTATATACTGAGCATGATGTCAGATGGGATGGAATAGCCCTTTGCCTAATTTAGGTAAATTAACGCCAGCTGTTAGCTAATAAGTTAATTATCCCAGCCATAGGGGCTACCAGCTTCAGTTCTCCACACAGCTCAGGTAAATATTGACTCTATCCTGGCCAGAACCAGGACACTCCCACACCGAAAATGCCAGCAACAGAAGCTCTTGCTGCTCTTCATGGGCCATTGGCAGCGCATCTACAGCACCACAGACATCGGGGCTCAGTGCTTTCCCTGACCAAAAGGGCTTCGACATATACCACCAGCTGCCCCTGGGCGCCCACTTAAAAAAAATCCCCAAAAAATCACGAAGATCGGACGATTGCTCCCACACCGGAAGTGCCAGCCACACAAGCTCTTGCTCCTCCTCACCGCCCATTCGTAGCGCATCTACAGCCCCACAGACATAGCGGATCTGGGCTTTCCCTGACTAACAGGGCTTCGACATTTACCACCAGCTGAACTTGGGCGCCCAGTGAAAAAAGCCCCCGAAAAATCACGAACGTCGGACGATTGCTGCCACACCGAAATTGCCAGCCAGTCAAGCTCTTGCTGCTCGTCTTCGGCCATTGGAATCGCATCTACAGCACCACAGACATCAGGACTCTGGGCTTTCCCTGACGAACAGGGCTTCGACGTTTACCACCAGCTCAAAATGTGCGCCCACTGAAAGTAAAACCCCAAAAAATCACAAACGACGGACGATTGCTCCCACACCGAAAGTGCCAGCCTGTCAAGATCTTGTTGCTCCTCTCCGGCCATTGGCCGAGCATCTACAGCACCACAGACATCGGGGCTCCGGGCTTTCCCTGACCAACAGGACTTCGACATTTACCACCCGATGCACCTGGGATCCCACTGAAAAGAACCCCGAAAAATCACGAACGTCGGACGATTGCTCCCACACCAAAAGTGCCAGCAATACAAGCTCTTGCTGCTTCTCACCTACCATTGGCAGCGCATCTACAGCACCACAGACATCGGGGCTCCGGGCTTTCCCTGACCAACAGGGCTTGGATGTTTACCACCCGCTGCACCTGGGCGCCCACTGAAAAAACCCCCGAAAAATCACGAACGTCGGACGATTGCTCCCACAACGGAAGTGCCAGCAAGCTCTTACTTCTCCACACCGCCCATTCCCAGCGCATCTACAGCACCACAGACGACGGTGCTCTGGGCTTTCCCCCACAAACAGGGCTTTGACATATATCACCAGGTGCACCTGGGCGCCCACTGAAAATAACCCCGAAACATCACTAACGTCGGACGATTGCTCCCACACCCAAAGTGCCAGCAACACAAGCTCTTGCTGCTCTTCCCCGGCCACTGGCAGCGCATCTACAGCACCACAGACATCGGGGCTCCGGGCTTTCCCTGACCAACAGGGCTTTGACAGTTACCACCAGCTGCACCTGGGTGCCCACTGAAAAAAAACCCTAAAAATCATGAATATCGGACGATTGCTCTCACAGCAAAACTGCCAGCCAGTCAAGCTCTGGCTGCTCCTCACCGGCCATTCATAGCGCATCTACAGCACCACAAACATTAGGGCTCCGGCCTTTCCCTGACCAACAGGGCTTCGACGTTTACCACCAGCTGTACCTGGGCGCCCACTGAAAAAAAACCCCGAAACATAACCAACGTCGGACGATTGCTCCCACACCGAAAGTGCCAGCAACACAAGCCCTTGCTGCTCGTCCCCGGCCACTGGCAGCGCATCAACAGAACCACAGACATCGGGGCTCCGGGTTTTCCCTGACCAACAGGGCTTCGACATTTACCACCCGCTGCACCTGGTTGCCCACTGAAAAAAAACCCCGAAAAATCACGAACATCGGACGATTGCTCCCACACCGAAAGTGCCAGCCAGTCAAGCTCTTGCTGCTCCTAACCGGCCATTGGCAGCGCATCTACAGCACCACAGATATCAGGGCTCCGGGCTTTCCCTGACCAACAGGGCTTCGACATATACCACCAGTTTCACGTGGGCGCCCACTGAAAAAAAATCCCCAGAAATCACAAACGTCGGACGATTGCTCCCACACCTTAAGTGCCAGCCTGTCAAACTCTTGCTGCTCCTCATGGGCCATTGGTAGCGCATCTACAGCACTATAGACATCATGGCTCTGGGCTTTCCCTGATGAACAGGGCTTCGACATATACCACCAGCTGCACCGGTGCGCACATTGAAATAAAACCTTGAAAAATCACGAAGATCAGACGATTGCTCCCACACCGAAAGTGCCAGCCAGTCAAGCTCTTGCTACTCCTCACCAGCCATTCCCAGTGCATCTACAGCACCACAGACATCAAGGCTCTGGGCTTTCCCTGACCAACAGGGCTTCAACATATACCACCAGCTGCACCTGGGCGCCCACTGAAAAAAAACTCCAAAAAATCATGAAGATCGGACGATTGCTCCCACACCGAATGTGCCAGCATGTCAAGCTTTGCTGCTCCTCCCCGGCCATTGGCAGCGCATCTACAGCACCACAGATATCGGGGCTCTGGGCTTTCCCTGACGAACAGGGCTTCGACATTTAACACCAGCTGCACCTGGGCGCCCACTAAAAAAAAACCCCAAAAAAACACGAACGTCTGACGATTGCTCCCACACCGAAAGTGCCAGACAGTCAAGCTCTTGTTGCTCCTCCCTGGCCATTGGCAGCGTATCTACAGCACCACAGACATCGGTGCTACGGGCTTTCCCTGACGAACAGGGCTTCGATGTTTACCACCAGCTGAACCGTGGCGCCCACTGAAATAAAACCCCGAAAAAATCACGAAGGTCAGACGATTGCTACCACACCGAAAGTGCCAGCCAGTCAAGCTCTTACTGCTCCTCACCAGCCATTCCCAGTGCATCTACAGCACCACAGACATCTGGGCTCCGGGCTTTCCCTGACCAACACGGCTTCGACGTTTAACACCCGCTGAACCTGGGCGCCCAATGAAAAAAAAACCCGAAAAATTACGAACATCGGACGATTGCTCCCACACTGAAAGTGCAAGCAACACAAGCTCTTGCTGCTCCTCACCGGCCATTCCCAGTGCATCTACAGCACCACAGACATCGGGGCTCCAGGCTTTACCTGACCAACAGGGCTTCGACATTTAACACCAGCTGCACCTGGGCGCCCACTGAAAAAAAACCCCAAAAAATCACGAAGGTCGGACGATTGCTCCCACACCGAAAGTGCCAGCCTGTCAGGCTCTTGCTGCTCGTCTTCGGCCATTGGCAGCGCATCTACAGCACCACAGATATCGGGGCTCCGGGCTTTCCCTGACGAACAGGGCTTCGACATTTAACACCAGCTGCACCTGGGCGCCTACTAAAAAAAAACCCCAAAAAAACACGAACGAATGACGATTGCTCCCACACCGAAAGTGCCAGCCAGTCAAGCTCTTACTGCTCCTCACCAGCCATTCCCAGTGCATCTACAGCACCACAGACATCGGGGCTCCGGGCTTTCCCTGACCAACACGGCTTCGACGTTTACCACCCGCTGAACCTGGGCGCCCAATGAAAAAAAAACCCCGAAAAATTACGAACATCGGACGATTGCTCCCACACTGAAAGTGCCAGCAACACAAGGTCTTGCTACTCCTCACCGGCCATTCCCAGTGCATCTACAGCACCACAGACATCGGGGCTCCGGGCTTTCCCTCACGAACAGGGCTTCGACGTTTACCACCAGCTGCACCTGGGTGACTGGAAAAAAAACCCGAAAAATCACGAACGTCGGACGATTGCTCCCTGTCATAGTTCAGCCCCAACGGGGACCAGACTACGCAGTCTCTCTCTCACTCCCCCCACTCTCCGAGAGAATAGGAGGAGATTTGACAAACAAAAGAAAACCAGAAAAAAAAACAAATACGCAGGTTGAGATTGAACAAAAAGTAAATTTAACAGTAATGACAGAAGAAATCAAGACAGTGACGGAACACATATACAGTACAATAGCTCACAACAGATCTCCACATCCAGTCTCTTCCAAGTAGCAGGGGGCCTCCCTTCAGTACCCTCCTCACTTATATACTGAGCATGATGTCAGAGGGGATGGAATAGCCCTTTGCCTAATTTAGGTAAATTAACGCCAGCTGTTAGCTAATAAGTTAATTATCCCAGCCATAGGGGCTACCAGCTTCAGTTCTCCACACAGCTCAGGTAAATATTGACTCTATCCTGGCCAGAACCAGGACACTCCCACACCGAAAATGCCAGCAACAGAAGCTCTTGCTGCTCTTCATGGGCCATTGGCAGCGCATCTACAGCACCACAGACATCGGGGCTCAGTGCTTTCCCTGACCAAAAGGGCTTCGACATATACCACCAGCTGCCCCTGGGCGCCCACTGAAAAAAAATCCCCAAAAAATCACGAAGATCGGACGATTGCTCCCACACCGAAAGTGCCAGCCACACAAGCTCTTGCTCCTCCTCACCGCCCATTCGTAGCGCATCTACAGCCCCACAGACATAGCGGATCTGGGCTTTCCCTGACTAACAGGGCTTCGACATTTACCACCAGCTGAACTTGGGCGCCCAGTGAAAAAAGCCCCCGAAAAATCACGAACGTCGGACGATTGCTGCCACACCGAAATTGCCAGCCAGTCAAGCTCTTGCTGCTCGTCTTCGGCCATTGGAATCGCATCTACAGCACCACAGACATCGGGACTCTGGGCTTTCCCTGACGAACAGGGCTTCGACGTTTACCACCAGCTCAAAATGTGCGCCCACTGAAAGTAAAACCCCAAAAAATCACAAACGACGGACGATTGCTCCCACACCGAAAGTGCCAGCCTGTCAAGATCTTGTTGCTCCTCTCCGGCCATTGGCCGAGCATCTACAGCACCACAGACATCGGGGCTCCGGGCTTTCCCTGACCAACAGGGCTTCAACGTTTACCACCCGATGCACCTGGGCTCCCACTGAAAAGAACCCCGAAAAATCACGAACGTCGGACGATTGCTCCCACACAAAAAGTGCCAGCAATACAAGCTCTTGCTGCTTCTCACCTACCATTGGCAGCGCATCTACAGCTCCACAGACATCGGGGCTCCGGGCTTTCCCTGACCAACAGGGCTTGGATGTTTACCACCCGCTGCACCTGGGCGCCCACTGAAAAAACCCCCGAAAAATCACGAACGTCGGACGATTGCTCCCACACCGGAAGTGCCAGCAACACAAGCTCTTACTGCTCCACACCGCCCATTCCCAGCGCATCTACAGCACCACAGACAACGGTGCTCTGGGCTTTCCCTCACAAACAGGGCTTCGACATATACCACCAGGTGCACCTGGGCGCCCACTGAAAAAAAATCCGCGAAAAATCACGAACATAGGACGATTGCTCCCACACCGAAAGTGCCAGCAACACAAGCTCTTGCTCCTCCTCGCCGCCCATTCGTAGCGCATCTACAGCATCACAAACATCAGGGCTCCGGGCTTTCCCTGACCAACAGGGCTTCGACGTATACCACCAGCTGCACCTGGGGGCCCACTGAAAAAAACCCCGAAAAATCAAGAATATCGGACGATTGCTCTCACAGCAAAAGTGCCAGCCAGTCAAGCTCTTGCTGCTCCTCACCGGCCATTGGCAGCGCATCTACAGTACCACAGACATCGGGGCTCCGGGCTTTCCCTGACCAACAGGGCTTCGACGTTTACCACCAGCTGCACCTGGGCGCCCACTGAAAATAACCCCGAAACATCACTAACGTCGGACGATTGCTCCCACACCCAAAGTGCCAGCAACACAAGCTCTTGCTGCTCTTCCCCGGCCACTGGCAGCGCATCTACAGCACCACAGACATCGGGGCTCCGGGCTTTCCCTGACCAACAGGGCTTCGACAGTTACCACCAGCTGCACCTGGGTGCCCACTGAAAAAAAACCCGAAAAAATCATGAATATCAGACGATTGCTCTCACAGCAAAACTGCCAGCCAGTCAAGCTCTGGCTGCTCCTCACGGGCCATTGGAGGCGCATCTACAGCACGACAGACATCGGGGCTCCAGGCTTTCCCTGACCAACAGGGCTTTGAAGTTTATCACCAGCTGAACCTGGGCGCCCACTGAAAATAAAACCCGAAAAATCACGAACATCAGACGTTTGCTCCCACACCGAAAGTGCCAGCCTGTCAAGCTCTTGCTGCTCCTCACGGGCCATTGGCAGCGCATCTACAGCATGACAGACATCGGGGCTCCAGGCTTTCCCTGACAAACAGGGCTTCTACATTTACCACCCGCTGAACCTGGGCGCCCACTGAAAAAAAATCCCCAGAAATCACAAACGTCGGACGATTGCTCCCACACCTTAAGTGCCAGCCTGTCAAACTCTTGCTGCTCCTCATGGGCCATTGGTAGCGCATCTACAGCACTATAGACATCATGGCTCTGGGCTTTCCCTGATGAACAGGGCTTCGACATATACCACCAGCTGCACCGGTGCGCACATTGAAATAAAACCTTGAAAAATCACGAAGATCAGACGATTGCTCCCACACCGAAAGTGCCAGCCAGTCAAGCTCTTGCTACTCCTCACCAGCCATTCCCAGTGCATCTACAGCACCACAGACATCAAGGCTCTGGGCTTTCCCTGACCTACAGGGCTTCAACATATACCACCAGCTGCACCTGGGCGCCCACTGAAAAAAAACCCCAAAAAATCACGAAGATCGGACGATTGCTCCCACACCGAATGTGCCAGCATGTCAAGCTTTGCTGCTCCTCCCCGGCCATTGGCAGCGCATCTACAGCACCACAGATATCGGGGCTCTGGGCTTTCCCTGACGAACAGGGCTTCGACATTTAACACCAGCTGCACCTGGGCGCCCACTAAAAAAAAACCCCAAAAAAACACGAACGTCTGACGATTGCTCCCACACCGAAAGTGCCAGACAGTCAAGCTCTTGTTGCTCCTCCCTGGCCATTGGCAGCGTATCTACAGCACCACAGACATCGGGGCTACGGGCTTTCCCTGACGAACAGGTCTTCGATGTTTACCACCAGCTGAACCGTGGCGCCCACTGAAATAAATCCCCGAAAAAATCACGAAGGTCAGACGATTGCTCCCACACCGAAAGTGCCAGCCAGTCAAGCTCTTACTGCTCCTCACCAGCCATTCCCAGTGCATCTACAGCACCACAGACATCGGGGCTCCGGGCTTTCCCTGACCAACACGGCTTCGACGTTTACCACCCGCTGAACCTGGGCGCCCAATGAAAAAAAAACCCGAAAAATTACGAACATCGGACGATTGCTCCCACACTGAAAGTGCAAGCAACACAAGCTCTTGCTGCTCCTCACCGGCCATTCCCAGTGCATCTACAGCACCACAGACATCGGGGCTCCGGGCTTTCCCTGACCAACAGGGCTTCGACGTTTACCACCAGCTGCACCTGGGCGCCCACTGAGAAAAAACCCTGAAAAATCACGAATATCGGACGATTGCTCCCACACCGAAAGTGCCAGCCTGTCAAGCTCTTGCTGCTCCTCATGGGCCATTGGCAGCGCATCTACAGCACCACAGACATCGGGGCTCCGGCCTTTCCCTGACGAATAGGGCTTCGACGTTTACCGCCAGCTGCACCTGGGTAGCCTATGAAAAAAAATCCCAAAAAATCACGAACATCGGACGATTGCTCCCACACTGAAAGTGCCAGCCAGTCAAGCTCTTGCTACTCCTCACGGGCCATTGGCAGCGCATCTACAGCACCACAGATATCAGGGCTCTGGGTTTTCCCTCATGAACAGGGCTTCGATATTTACCACCCGCTGCACCTTGGCGCCCACTGAAAAAAACCCCAAAAAATCACGAACATCAGACAATTGCTCCCACACCGAAAGTGCCAGCCTGTCAAGCTCTTGCTGCTCCTCAGCGGCCATTGGCAGCGCATCTACAGCACCACAGATATTGGGGCTCTGGGCTTTCCCTGACGAACAGGCCTTCGATGTTTAGCACCAGCTGCACCCGGGCGCCCCCTGAAATAAAACCTAGAACAACCACGAACGTCGGACGATTGCTCCCACACCGAAAGTGCCAGCCAGTCAAGCTCTTGCTGCTCGTCCTGGGCCATTAGCAGCGCATCTACAGCACCACAGACATCGGGGCTCCGGGCTTTCCCTGACCAATAGGGCTTCGACATTTACCACCCGCTGCACCTGGGCGGCCACTGAAAAAAAACCCAAAAAATCACGAACATCGAACTATCACTCCCACACCGAAAGTGCCAGCAACTCAAGCTCTTGCTGCTCGTCTTCGGCCATTGGCAGCCCATCTACAGCACCACAGACATCGGGGCTCTGGGCTTTCCCTGACGAATAGGGCTTCGATGATTATCACCAGCTGCACCTCGGAACCCATTGAAAAAAACACCGAAAAATCAAGAATATAGGACGATTGCTCCCACACCGAAAGTACCAGCACCTCAATCTCTTGCTGCTCCTCAGCGGCCATTGGCAGCCCATCTACAGCACCACAGACATGGGGGCTCTGGGCTTTCCCTGACCAACAGGGCTTTGACATTTACCAACAGCTGCACCTCAGCACCCACTGGAAAAAACACCCTGAAAAATCACGAACCTCTGACGATTGCTCCCACACTGAAAGTGCCAGCCAGTCAAGCTCTTGCTGCTCCTCAGCAGCCATGTGCAGAGCATCTACAGCACCACAGACATCGGGGCTCCAGGCTTTACCTGACCAACAGGGCTTCGACATTTAACACCAGCTGCACCTGGGCGCCCACTGAAAAAAAACCCCAAAAAATCACGAAGGTCGGACGATTGCTCCCACACCGAAAGTGCCAGCCTGTCAGGCTCTTGCTGCTCGTCTTCGGCCATTGGCAGCGCATCTACAGCACCACAGATATCGGGGCTCCGGTCTTTCCCTGACGAACAGGGCTTCGACATTTAACACCAGCTGCACCTGGGCGTCCACTAAAAAAAAACCCTAAAAAAACACGAACGTCTGACGATTGCTCCCACACCGAAAGTGCCAGCCAGTCAAGCTCTTACTGCTCCTCACCAGCCATTCCCAGTGCATCTACAGCACCACAGCCATCGGGGCTCCGGGCTTTCCCTGACCAACACGGATTCGACGTTTACCACCCGCTGCACCTGGGCGCCCAATGAAAAAAAAACCCCGAAAAATTACGAACATCGGACGATTGCTCCCACACTGAAAGTGCCAGCAACACAAGCTCTTGCTGCTCCTCACCGGCCATTGGAGGCGCATCAACAGCACCACAGACATCGGGGCTCCAGGCTTTCCCTGACCAACAGGGCTTTGAAGTTTATCACCAGCTGAACCTGGGCGCCCACTGAAAATAAAACCCCGAAACATAACCAACGTCGGACGATTGCTCCCACACCGAAAGTGCCAGCAACACAAGCCCTTGCTGCTCGTCCCCGGCCACTGGCAGCGCATCAACAGCACCACAGACATCGGGGCTCAGTGCTTTCCCTGACCAAAAGGGCTTCGACATATACCACCAGCTGCCCCTGGGCGCCCACTGAAAAAAAATCCCCAAAAAATCACGAAGATCGGACGATTGCTCCCACACCGAAAGTGCCAGCCACACAAGCTCTTGCTCCTCCTCACCGCCCATTCGTAGCGCATCTACAGCCCCACAGACATAGCGGATCTGGGCTTTCCCTGACTAACAGGGCTTCGACATTTACCACCAGCTGAACTTGGGCGCCCAGTGAAAAAAGCCCCCGAAAAATCACGAACGTCGGACGATTGCTGCCACACCGAAATTGCCAGCCAGTCAAGCTCTTGCTGCTCGTCTTCGGCCATTGGAATCGCATCTACAGCACCACAGACATCGGGACTGTGGGCTTTCCCTGACGAACAGGGCTTCGACGTTTACCACCAGCTCAAAATGTGCGCCCACTGAAAGTAAAACCCAAAAAAATCACAAACGACGGACGATTGCTCCCACACCGAAAGTGCCAGCCTGTCAAGATCTTGTTGCTCCTCTCCGGCCACTGGCCGAGCATCTACAGGACCACAGACATCGGGGCTCCGGGCTTTCCCTGACCAACAGGGCTTCAACGTTTACCACCCGATGCACCTGGGCTCCCACTGAAAAGAACCCCGAAAAATCACGAACGTCGGACGATTGCTCCCACACCAAAAGTGCCAGTAATACAAGCTCTTGCTGCTTCTAACCTACCATTGGCAGCGCATCTACAGCACCACAGACATCGGGGCTCCGGGCTTTCCCTGACCAACAGGGCTTGGATGTTTACCACCCGCTGCACCTGGGCGCCCACTGAAAAAACCCCCGAAAAATCACGAACGTCGGACGATTGCTCCCACACCGGAAGTGCCAGCAACACAAGCTCTTACTGCTCCACACCGCCCATTCCCAGCGCATCTACAGCACCACAGACAACGGTGCTCTGGGCTTTCCCTCACAAACAGGGCTTCGACATATACCACCAGGTGCACCTGGGCGCCCACTGAAAAAAAATCCGCGAAAAATCACGAACATAGGACGATTGCTCCCACACCGAAAGTGCCAGCAACACAAGCTCTTGCTCCTCCTCGCCGCCCATTCGTAGCGCATCTACAGCATCACAAACATCAGGGCTCCGGGCTTTCCCTGACCAACAGGGCTTCGACGTATACCACCAGCTGCAGTTGGGGGCCCACTGAAAAAAAAACCGAAAAATCAAGAATATCGGACGATTGCTCTCACAGCAAAAGTGCCAGCCAGTCAAGCTCTTGCTGCTCCTCACCGGCCATTGGCAGTGCATCTACAGTACCACAGACATCGGGGCTCCGGGCTTTCCCTGACCAACAGGGCTTCGACGTTTACCACCAGCTGCACCTGGGCGCCCACTGAAAATAACCCCGAAACATCACTAACGTCGGACGATTGCTCCCACACCCAAAGTGCCAGCAACACAAGCTCTTGCTGCTCTTCCCCGGCCACTGGCAGCGCATCTACAGCACCACAGACATCGGGGCTCTGGGCTTTCCCTGACCAACAGGGCTTCGACAGTTACCACCAGCTGCACCTGGGTGCCCACTGAAAAAAAACCCGAAAAATCATGAATATCGGACGATTGCTCTCACAGCAAAACTGCCAGCCAGTCAAGCTCTGGCTGCTCCTCACCGGCCATTCATAGCGCATCTACAGCACCACAAACATTAGGGCTCCGGCCTTTCCCTGACCAACAGGGCTTCGACGTTTACCAGCAGCTGGACCTGGGCGCCCACTGAAAATAAAACCCGAAAAATCACGAACATCAGACGTTTGCTCCCACACCGAAAGTGCCAGCCTGTCAAGCTCTTGCTGCTCCTCACCGGCCATTCATAGCGCATCAACAGCACCACAGACATCGGGGCTCCAGGCTTTCCCTGACCAACAGGGCTTTGAAGTTTATCACCAGCTGAACCTGGGCGCCCACTGAAAATAAAACCCCGAAACATAACCACCGTCGGACGATTGCTCCCACACCGAAAGTGCCAGCAACACAAGCCCTTGCTGCTCGTCCCCGGCCACTGGCAGCGCATCAACAGCACCACAGACATCGGGGCTCCGGGCTTTCCCTGACCAACAGGGCTTCGACATTTACCACCCGCTGCACCTGGTTGCCCACTGAAAAAAAACCCCGAAAAATCACGAACATCGGACGATTGCTCCCACACCGAAAGTGCCAGCCAGTCAAGCTCTTGCTGCTTCTCCCCGGCCATTGGCAGCGCATCTACAGTACCACAGACATCGGGGCTCCGGGCTTTCCCTCACCAACAGGGCTTCAACGTTTACCACCAGCTGCACCTGGGCGTCCACTGAAAAAAAACCCCGAGAAATCACGAACATCGGACGATTGCTCCCACACCGAAAGTGCCAGCCAGTCAAACTCTTGCTGCTCCTCATGGGCCATTGGTAGCGCATCTACAGCACTATAGACATCATGGCTCTGGGCTTTCCCTGATGAACAAGGCTTCGACATATACCACCAGCTGCACGGGTGCGCACATTGAAATAAAACCTTGAAAAATCACGAAGATCAGACGATTGCTCCCACAATTCAAGTGCCATCCTGTCAAGCTGTTGCTGCTCCTCGCTGGACATTGGCAGCGCATCTACAGCACCACAGACATCGGGGCTCCGGGCTTTAACTGACCAACAGGGCTTCGACATTTACCACCAGCTGCACCTCGGCGCCCACTGAAAAAAAACCCTGAAAAATCACGAACGTCGGACGATTGCTCGCACACCTTAAGTGACAGCCTGTCAAGCTCTTCCTGCTCCTCCCCGGCCATTGGCAGCGCATCTACAGCACCACAGACATCGGGACTCTGGGCTTTCCCTGACCAATAGGGCTTCGACATATACCACCAGCTGCAGCTGGGCGCCCACTGAAAAAAAACCCTGAAAAATCACGAACGTCGGACGATTGCTCCCACACCGAATGTGCCAGCCAGTCAAGCTCTTGCTGCTCATCACCGGTCATTGTCAGCGCATCTACAGCACCACAGATATCAGGGCTCCGGGCTTTCCCTGACCAACAGGGCTTCGACATATACCACCTGCTGCACCGGTGCACACATTGAAATAAAAGCTTGAAAAATCACGAAGATCAGACGATTGCTCCCACACCGAAAGTGCCAGCCAGTCAACTTCTTGCTGCTCCTCACCGGCCATTGGCAGCGCATCTACAGCACCACAGACATCGGGGCTCCGGGCTTTCCCTGAGGAACAGGGCTTCGACGTTTACCACCCGATGCACCTGAGCACACACTTAAAAAAACCCCGAAAAATCACGAAGATCAGACGATTGCTCCCACATCAAAAGTGCCATCAACACAAGCCCTTGCTGCTCCTCACCGCCCATTCCCAGCACATCTACAGCACCACAGACATCGGGGCTCTGGGCTTTCCCTGACCAACAGGGCTTCGACATATACCACCAGCTGCACCTGGGCTCCCAGTGAAAAAAAACCGCGAAAAATCACGAACATCAGACGATTGCTCCCACACCATAAGTGCCATCCAGTCAAGCTCTTGCTGCTCCTCACCGCCCATTGGCAGCGCATCTACAGCACCACAGACATCGGGGCTCTTCGCTTTCCCTGACGAACAGGGCTTCGATGTTTACCCCCCGTTGCACCTGGGCGCCCACTGAAAAATATCCCGAAAAATCACGAACATCGGACGATTGCTTCCACACCCAAAGTGCCATCCAGTCAAGCCCTTGCTGCTCCTCACCGCCCATTACCAGCGCATCTACAGCACCACAGATATCGGGGCTCCGGGCTTTCCCTGACCAACAGGGCTTCGACATATACCACCAGCTGAAACTGGCTGCACACTGAAAAAAAACCCGAAAAATCACGAACGTCGGACGATTGCTCCCACACAGAAAGTGACAGCACCTCAAGCTCTTGCTGCTCCTCCCCAGCCATTGGCAGCGCATCTACAGCACCACAGACATCGGGGCTCCGGGCTTTCCCTGACCAACAGGGCTTCGACGTTTACCACCAGCTGAACCTGGGCGCCAACTGAAAAAAAACCCCGAAAAATAACGAACATCGGACGATTGCTCCCACAATTAAAGTGCCAGCCAGTCAAGCTCTTGCTGCTTCTCACCGGCCATACCAGGCGGAACTACAGCACCACAGACATCGGGGCTCCGGGCTTTCCCTGACGAACAGGGCTTCGATGTTTACCACCAGCTGCACCTGGGCGCCCACTGAAAAAAAACCCCGAAAAGTCACGAATATCGGACGATTGCTCCCACAACTCAAGTGCCATCCTGTCAAGCTCTTGCTGCTCCTTGCTGGACATTGGCAGCGCATGTACAGCACCACAGACATTGGGGCTCCGGGCTTTCACTGACCAACAGGGCTTCGACGTTTACCACCAGCTGCACCTCGGCGCCCACTGAAAAAAAATCCCCAGAAATCACGAACGTCGGACGATTGCTCGCACACCGAAAGTGCCAGCCAGTCAAGCTCTTGCAGCTCCTCACTGCCCATTCCCAGCGCATCTACAGCACCACAGACATCGGGGCTCCGGGCTTTCCCTGACCAAAAGGGCTTCGACGTTTACCACCAGCTCCAAATGGGCCACCACTGAAAGTATAACGCCAAAAAATCACGAACGTCGGACGATTGCTCCAAAACCGAAAGTGCTAGCAACTCAAGCTCTTGCTGCTCCTCACCGGCCATTCGTAGCGCATCTACAGCACCACAAACATTAGGGCTCGGGGCTTTCCCTGACAAACAGGGCTTCGACGTTTACCACCAGCTGAACCTGGGCGCCCATTGAAAATAAATCTTTAAAAACCACAATCGTCCGACGATTGCTCCCACACCTGAAATGCCAGCCAGTCAAGCTCTTGCTGTTCCTCCCCGGCCATTGGCAGAGCATCTACAGCACCACAGACATCGGGGCTCCGGCCTTTCCCTGACCAACAGGGCTTCGACGTTTACCAGCAGCTGTACCTGGGCGCTCACTGAAAAAAAATCCCGAAAAATCACGAACTTCGGACGTTTGCTCCCACACCAAAAGTGCCAGCCTGTCAAGCTCTTGCTGCTCCTCACCGGCCATTGACAGCGCATCTACAGCACCACAGACATCGGGGCTCTGGGCTTTCCCTGACCTACAGGGCTTTCACGTTTATCAGCAGCTGCACCTGGGCGCCCACTGAAAATAAAACCCCGAAAAATCACCAACGTCGGACGATTGCTCCCACATCGAAAGTGCCAGACTGTCAAGCTCTTGCTGCTCGTCCCCAGCCACTGGCAGCGCATCTACAGCACCACAGACATCGGGGCTCCAGGCTTTCCCTGACCAACAGGGCTTCGACGTTTAACACCCGCTGCACCTGGGCGCCCACTGAAAACAAGCCTTGAAAAATAACGAAGATCGGACGATTGCTACCACACCGAAAGTGCCAGCCAGTCAACCGCTTGCTGCTCCTTATCGGCCACTGGCAGCGCATCTACAGCACCACAGACATCGGGGCTCCGGGCTTTCCCTGACCAACAGTGCTTTGACATATACCACCAGCTGCACCTGGGCGCCCACTGAAAAAAAACCCCGAAAAGTCACGAATATCAGACGATTGCTCCCACAATTCAAGTGCCATCCTGTCAAGCTGTTGCTGCTCCTCGCTGGACATTGGCAGCGCATCTACAGCACCACAGACATCGGGGCTCCGGGCTTTCCCTGACCAACAGGGCTGCGACGTTTACCACCAGCTGCACCTCGGCGCCCACTGAAAAAAAATCCCCAGAAATCACAAATGTCGGACGATTGCTCGCACACCTTAAGTGACAGCCTGTCAAGCTCTTCCTACTCCTCCCCGGCCATTGGCAGCGCATCTACAGCACCACAGACATCGGGACTCTGGGCTTTCCCTGAGGAACAGGGCTTCGACGTTTACCACCCGATGCACCTGAGCACACACTTAAAAAAACCCCGAAAAATCACGAAGATCAGACGATTGCTCCCACATCAAAAGTGCCATCAACACAAGCCCTTGCTGCTCCTCACCGCCCATTCCCAGCACATCTACAGCACCACAGACATCGGGGCTCTGGGCTTTCCCTGACCAACAGGGCTTCGACATATACCACCAGCTGCACCTGGGCTCCCAGTGAAAAAAAACCGCGAAAAATCACGAACATCAGACGATTGCTCCCACACCATAAGTGCCATCCAGTCAAGCTCTTGCTGCTCCTCACCGCCCATTGGCAGCGCATCTACAGCACCACAGACATCGGGGCTCTTCGCTTTCCCTGACGAACAGGGCTTCGATGTTTACCCCCCGTTGCACCTGGGCGCCCACTGAAAAATATCCCGAAAAATCACGAACATCGGACGATTGCTTCCACACCCAAAGTGCCATCCAGTCAAGCCCTTGCTGCTCCTCACCGCCCATTACCAGCGCATCTACAGCACCACAGATATCGGGGCTCCGGGCTTTCCCTGACCAACAGGGCTTCGACATATACCACCAGCTGAAACTGGCTGCACACTGAAAAAAAACCCGAAAAATCACGAACGTCGGACGATTGCTCCCACACAGAAAGTGACAGCAGCTCAAGCTCTTGCTGCTCCTCCCCAGCCATTGGCAGCGCATCTACAGCACCACAGACATCGGGGCTCCAGGCTTTCCCTGACCAACAGGGCTTCGACGTTTAACACCCGCTGAACCTGGGAGCCCACTGAAAAAAAATCCCCAGAAATCACAAACGTCGGACGATTGCTCCCACACCTTAAGTGATAGCCTGTCAAGCTCTTGCTGCTACTCATGGGCCATTGGCATCGCATCTAGAGCACCACAGACATCGGGGCTCTGGGCTTTCCCTGACCAACAGGGCTTCGACATATACCACCAGCTGCACCTGGGCGCCCACTGAAAACAAGCCTTGAATAATCACGAAGATCGGACGATTGCTACCACACCGAAAGTGCCAGCCAGTCAACCGCTTGCTGCTCCTTACCGGCCACTGGCAGCGCATCTACAGCACCACAGACATCGGGGCTCCGGGCTTTCCCTGACCAACAGTGCTTTGACATATACCACCAGCTGCACCTGGACTCCCACTGAAAAAAAACCCCGAAAAATCACAAATATCGGATGATTGCTCCCACACCGAATGTGCCAGCAACAGAAGCTCTTGCTGCACCTCACCGGCCATCCACAGCGCATGTACAGCACCACAGACATCGGGGCTCCGGGCTTTCCCTGACCAACAGGGCTTCGACATATACCACGAGCTGCACCTGGGCGCCCACTGAAAAAAATCCCCAAAAAATCACAAAAGTCGCATGATTGCTCCCACACCCAAAGTGCCAGCCAGTCAAGCTCTTGCTGCTCATCCCCAGCCATTCCCAGTGCATCTACAGCACCAGAGACATCGGGGCTCCAGGCTTTCCCTGATGAAGAGGGCTTCGACATATACCACGAGCTGTACCTGGGTGCCCACTGAAAAAAAACCCCGAAAAATCACGAACGTCGGACGATTGCTTCCACACCGAAATTGCCAGCCAGTCAACCTCTTGCTGCTCATCACCGCCCATTCTCAGCGCATCTACAGCACCACAGACATTGGGGCTCCAGGCTTTCCCTGACCAACAGGGCTTCGACATATACCACCAGCTGAAACTGGCTGCACACTGAAAAAAAATCCCCAAAAAACACAGACGTCGACGATTGCTCCCACATATTAATTGCCATCCGGTCAAGCTCTTGCTGCTCCTCAGCGGCCATTGGCAGTGCATCTACAGCACCACAGACATCGGGGCTCGAGGCTTTCCCTGACCAACAGGGCTTCGACGTTTGCCACCAGCTGCACCTGGGTGCAAACTGAAAGTAAATCCCCGAAAATTCACGAACGTCGGACGATTGTTCCCACACCGAAAGTGCCAGCCTGTCAAGCTCTTGCTGCTCCTCAGCGGCCATTGGCTGCGCATCTACAGCACCACAGACATCGGGGCTCCGGGCTTTCCCTGAACAACAGGGCTTCGACATATACCACCAGCTTCACCTGGGCGCCCACTGAAAAAAAACTTTGAAAAATCACGAAGATCGGACGATTGCTCCCACACCAAAAGTGCCAGGCTGTCAAGCTCTTGCTGCTCCTAACCGGACATTGGCAGCACATCTACAGCACCAGAGACATCGGGGCTCCGGGCTTTCCCTGACCAACAGGGCTTCGACGTTTACCACCCGCTGCACCTGGGCGCCCACTGAGAAAAAACCCCGAAAAATCACGAACGTCGGACGATTGCTACCAAACCAAATGTGCCAGCCTGTCAAGCTCTTGCTGCTCCTCAGCGGCCATTGGCAGCGCATCTACATCACCACAGACATCGGGGCTCCGGGCTTTCCCTGACCAACAGGGCTTCGACGTTTAGCACCAGCTGCACATGGGCGCTCACGGAAAAAAAACCCCGAAAAATCACAAACCTCGGATGATTGCTCCCACACCGAAAGTGCCAGCCACACAAGCTCTTGCTGCTCCTCACCGGCCATTCCCAGCGCATCTACAGCACCACAGACATCGGGGCTCCGGGCTTTCCCTGACCAAAAGGGCTTCGACGTTTACCACCAGCTCCAAATGGGCCACCACTGAAAGTATAACGCGAAAAAATCACGAACGTCGGACGATTGCTCCAAAACCGAAAGTGCCAGCAACTCAAGCTCTTGCTTCTCCTCACCGCCCATTGGCAGCGCATCTACAGCACCACAGACATCGGGGCTCTTCGCTTTCCCTGACGAACAGGGCTTCGATGTTTACCCCCCGTTGCACCTGGGCGCCCACTGAAAAATATCCCGAAAAATCACGAAAATCGGACGATTGCTTCCACAGCCAAAGTGCCAGCCAGTCAAGCTCTTGCTGGTCCTCACCGCCCATTCCCAGCGCATCTACAGCACCACAGATATCAGGGCTCCGGGCTTTCCCTGACCAACAGGGCTTCGACATATACCACCAGCTGAAACTGGCTGCACACTGAAAAAAAACCCGAAAAATCACGAACGTCGGACGATTGCTCCCACACAGAAAGTGACAGCAGCTCAAGCTCTTGCTGCTCCTCCCCAGCCATTGGCAGCGCATCTACAGCACCACAGACATCGGGGCTCCGGGCTTTCCCTGACCAACAGGGCTTCGACGTTTACCACCAGCTGCACCTGGGCGCCCACTGAAAAAAAACCCCGAAAAATCAAGAACATCGCACGATTGCTCCCACACCGAAAGTGCCAGCCAGTCAAGCTCTTGCTGCTCCTCACGGGCCATTGGTAGCGCCTCTGGAGCACCACAGACATCGGGGCTCTGGGCTTTCCCTGAGCAACAGGGCTTCGACATATACCACCAGCTGCACCTGGGCGCCCAGTGAAAAAAAAATTTGAAAAATCACGAAGATCGGACGAGTGCTCCCACACCAAAAGTGCCAGGCTGTCAAGCTCTTGCTGCTCCTAACCGGACATTGGCAGCGCATCTACGGCACCAGAGACATCGGGGCTCCGCGGTTTCCCTGACGAACAGGGCTTCGACGTTTACCACCCGCTGCACCTGGGCGCCCACTGAGAAAAAACCCCGAAAAATCACGAACGTCGGACGATTGCTACCACACCAAATGTGCCAGCCTGTCAAGCTCTTGCTCCTCCTCAGCGGCCATTGGCAGCGCATCTACATCACCACAGACATCGGGGCTCCGGGCTTTCCCTGACCAACAGGGCTTCGACGTTTAGCACCAGCTGCACATGGGCGCTCACGGAAAAAAAACCCCGAAAAATCACAAACCTCGGATGATTGCTCCCACACCGAAAGTGCCAGCCACACAAGCTCTTGCTGCTCCTCACCGGCCATTCCCAGCGCATCTACAGCACCACAGACATCGGGGCTCCGGGCTTTCCCTGACCAAAAGGGCTTCGACGTTTACCACCAGCTCCAAATGGGCCACCACTGAAAGTATAACGCCAAAAAATCACGAACGTCGGACGATTGCTCCAAAACAGAAAGTGCCAGCAACTCAAGCTCTTGCTGCTCCTCACCGGCCATTCGTAGCGCATCTACAGCACCACAAACATTAGGGCTTGGGGCTTTCCCTGACAAACAGGGCTTCGACGTTTACCACCAGCTGAACCAGGGCGCCCATTGAAAATAATTCTTTAAAAACCACAATCGTCCGACGATTGCTCCCACACCTGAAATGCCAGCCAGTCAAGCTCTTGCTGTTCCTCCCCGGCCATTGGCAGAGCATCTACAGCACCACAGACATCGGGGCTCCGGCCTTTCCCTGACCAACAGGGCTTCGACGTTTACCAGCAGCTGTACCTGGGCGCTCACTGAAAAAAAATCCCGAAAAATCACGAACTTCGGACGTTTGCTCCCACACCAAAAGTGCCAGCCTGTCAAGCTCTTGCTGCTCCTCACCGGCCATTGACAGCGCATCTACAGCACCACAGACATCGGGGCTCTGGGCTTTCCCTGACCTACAGGGCTTTCACGTTTATCAGCATCTGCACCTGGGCGCCCACTGAAAATAAAACCCCGAAAAATCACCAACGTCGGACGATTGCTCCCACATCGAAAGTGCCAGACTGTCAAGCTCTTGCTGCTCCTCACCGGCCATTGCAGACGGAACTACAGCACCACAGACGTCGGGGCTCTGTGCTTTCCCTAACCAACAGGGCTTCGACGTTTACCACCAGCTGCACCTGGTCGCCCACTGAAATAAACCCCAAAAAATCACAAACGTCGGACGATTGCTCCCACAACGAAAGTGCCAGCCAGTTAAGCTCTTGCTGCTCCTCACCGGCCATTCCCAGCGCATCTACAGCACCACAGACATCGGAGCTCCGGGCTTTCCCTGACCAACAGGGCTTCGACATTTACCACCAGCTGCACCTAGGCGCCCACTCAAAGTAAAACCCCGAAAAATCACGAACGTCCGACGATTACTCCCACACCGAAAGTCCCAGTCAGTCAAGCTCTTGCTGCTCCTCACAGCCATTGGCAGTGCACCTACAGCACCACAGACATCGGGGCTCTGGGCTTTCCCTGATGAATAGGGCTTATACCTTTACCACCAGCTCCACCGTGCGGCCCACTGAAAAAAAACCCCGAAAAATCACGAACATTGGACGATTGCTCCCACACACAAAATGCCACCAACTCAAGGTCTTGCTGCTTCTCACCGCTCATTCCCAGTGCATCTACAGCACCACAGACATCGGGGCTCCGGGCTTTCCCTGACAAGCAGGGATTTAACATTTACCATCAGATGCACCTGAGCGCCCACTGAAAAAAAACCCCAAAAAATGACAAGCGTCGGACGATTGCCCCCACAGCTCAAGTGCCAGCCAGTCAAGCTCTTGCTGCTCGTCACCGGCCATTGCAGGCGCATCTACAGCACCACAGACATCAGAGCTCCGGGCTTTCCCTGACGAACAGGGCTTTGACGTTTACCACCAGCTGCACCTGGGCACCCACTGAAAAAAATCCCCAGAAATCACGAATATCAGATGATTGCTCCCACACCAAAAGTGCCATCAATACAAGCTCTTGTTGCTCCTCACTGCCCATCCCCAGCGCATCTACAGCACCACAGACATCGGGGCTCTGGGCTTTCCCTGACCAACAGGGCTTCGACATATACCACCAGCTGCACCTGGGCGCCCACTGAAAAATAAATGCCGAAAAATCACAAACATCGGACGATTGCTACCACACCGAAAGTGCCAGCCAGTCAAGCTCTTGCTGCTCCTTACGGGCCATTGGCAGTGCATCTACAGCACCACAGACATCAAGGCTCCGGGCTTTCCCTGACCAACAGGGCTTCGACGTTTACCACCCGCTCCACCTGTGCGCCCACTGAAAGTAAAACCCCGAAAAATCACGAACGTCAGACGATTACTCCCACACCGAAAGTCCCAGTCAGTCAAGCTCTTGCTGCTCCTCACGCGCCATTGGCAGCGCATCTACATCACCGCAGACATCGGGGCTCCGGGCTTTCCCTGACCAACAGGGCGTCGATGTTTACCACCAGCTGCCCTGGGCGCCCACTGAAATAAAATCGCGAAAAATCACAAACGTTGGATGATTGCTCCCACAACTAAAGTGCCAGTCAGTCAAGATCTTGCTGCTCCTCACCGGCCATTGGCAGCGCACCTACAGCACCACAGACATCGGGGCTCTGGGCTTTCCCTGACCCATAGGGCTTCGATGTTTACCAGCAGCTGCACCTGGGTGCCCACTGAAAACAAATCCCCAAAAATCACGAACCTTGGACGACTGCTCCCCATCGTAGTTCAGCCCCAACAGGGACCAGACTACGCAGTCTCTCTCTCACTCCCCCCACTCTCCGAGAGAATAGGAGGAGATTTGATAAAGAAAAGAAAACCAGAAAAAAATCAAACACGCAGGTTGAGATTGAACAAAAAAATAATTTAACAGTAATGAGAGAAGAAAACAAGACAGTGATGGAACACAAATACAGTACAATAGCTCACAACAGATCTCCACATCCAGTCTCTTCCAAGTAGCAGGGGGCCTCCCTTCAGCACCCTCCTCACTTATATACTGAGCACCATATCAGAGGGGATGGAATAGCCCTTTGGCTAATTTGGGTAAATTAACACCAGCTGTTAGCTAATTAGTTAACTATCCCAGCCATAGGGGCTACCAGCTTCAGTTCTCCACCCAGCTCAGGTAAATATTAACTCTATGCTGGCCAGAACCAGGACACTCCGACACCGAAAGTACCAGCCAGTCAAGCTCTTGCTGCTCCTCACCGGCCATTGGCAGCGCATCTACAGCACCACAGACAGCGTGGCTCCGGGCTTTCCCTGACCAACAGGGCTTCGACGTTTACCACCAGCTGCACCTGGCCGCCCACTGAAAATAACCCTGAAAAATCACGAACATTGGACGATTGCTCCCACACCGAAACTGGCAGCAGCACAAGCTCTTGCTGCTCCTCATGGGCCATTCTAAGCGCATCTACAGCACCACAGACATCGGGGCTCTGGGCTTTCCCTGACCAACAGGGCTTCGACATATACCACCATCTGCACCTGAGAGCCCACTGAAATAAAAACCAGAAAAATCACAAACGTTGGATGATTGCTCCCACACAGAAATTGCCTGCAACATAAGGTCTTCCTGCTCCTCACCCGCCATTGGCAGCGCATCTACAGCACCACAGACATCGGGTCTCTGGGCTTTCCCTGACCAACAGGGCAACGATGTTTACCACCAGCTGCACCTGGGCGCCCACTGAAAAAAAACCCCAAAAAATCAAGAAGTTCGGACGATTGCTCCCACACCGAAAGTGCCAGGCAGTCAAGCTCTTGCTGCTCCTCACTGGCCATTCCCAGCACATCTACAGCACCACAGACATCGGGGCTCCGGGCTTTCCCTGACCAACAGGGCTTCGACATTTACCAGCCGCTGCACCTGGGCGCCCACTGAATAAAAACCCCAAAAAATCACGAACATCGGACGATTACTCCCACACCGAAAGTGCCAGCCAGTCAAGCTCTTGCTGCTCCGCATGGGCCATTGGCAGCGCATCTACAGCACCACAGACATCGGGTCTCTGGGCTTTCCCTGACCAACAGGGCGACGATGTTTACCACCAGCTGCACCTGGGCGCCCACTGAAAAAAAACCCAAAAAATCACGAACATGGGACGATTGCTCCCAGACCGAAAGTGCCAGCCAGTCAAGCTCTTGCTGCTCCTCCCTGGCCATTGGCAGCGCATCTACAGCACCACAGACATCGGGGCTCTGGGCTTTCCCTGACCAACAGGGCTTCGACGTTTACCACCAGCTGTACCTGGGCGCACACTGAAAAAAACCCCGAAAAATAACGAATATCGGATGATTGCTCTCACACCGAAAGTGCCAGCCAGTCAAGCTCTTACTGAACCTTACCAGCCATTGGCAGTGCATCTACAGCACCACAGACATTGGGGCTACGGGCTTTCCCTGCCGAGCAGGGCTTCGACATTTACTACCAGCTGCACCTGGGCGCCCACTGAAAAAAAACCCCGAAAAATCAAGAATATCGGACGATTGCTCCCACACAGAAAGTGCCAGCAACACAAGCTCTTGCTTCTCCTCACGGGCCATTCGAAGCGCATCTACAGCACCACAGACATCGGGGCTCTGGGCTTTCCCTGACCAACAGGGCTTCGACATTTACCACCAGCTGCACCTGAGAGCCCACTGAAATAAAAACCAGAAAAATCACAAACGTTGGATGATTGCTCCCACACAGAAAGTGCCTGCAACATAAGCTCTTCCTGCTCCTCACCAGCCATTGGCAGCGCATCTACAGCACCACAGACATCGGGACTCCGGGCTTTCCCTGACGAACAGGGCTTCAACGTTTAGCACCAGCTGCACCTGGGCGCCCACTGAAAAAAAACCCAAAAAATCACGAACATCGGACGATTGCTCCCACACCGAAAGTACCAGCCAGTCAAGCTCTTGCTGCTCCTCACGGGCAATTGGCAGCGCATCTACAGCACAACAATCATCGGGGCTCCGGGCATTCCCTGACCAACAGGGCTTCGATGTTTACCACCAGCTGCACCTGGGTCCCCACTGAAAAAAAATCCCTAAAAATCACAAACATCGGACGACTGTTCCCAGACCGAAAGTGCCAGCCAGTCAAGCTCTTGCTGCTCCTCCCCGGCCATTGGCAGCGCATCTACAGCACCACAGACATGGGGGCTCTGGGCTTTTCCTGACCAACAGGGCTTCGACGTTTACCACCAGCTGTACCTGGGCGGACACTGAAAAAAACCCCGAAAAATAACGAATATCGGATGATTGCTCTCACACCGAAAGTGCCAGCCAGTCAAGCTCTTACTGAACCTTACCAGCCATTGGCAGCGCATCTACAGCACCACAGACATTGGGGCTACGGGCTTTCGCTGCCGAGCAGGGCTTCGACATTTACTACCAGCTGCACCTGGACGCCCACTGAAAAAAAACCCCGAAAAATCAAGAACATCGGACGATTGTTCCCACACAGAAAGTGCCAGCAACACAAGCTCTTGCTTCTCCTCACCGGCCATTGGTAGCGCATCTACAGCACCACAGACATCGTGGCTCCGGGCTTTCCCTGACCAACAGGGCTTCGACGTTTACCACCAGCTGCACCTGCCGCCAACTGAAAAAAACCCTGAAAAATCACGAACATTGGACGATTGCTCCCACACCGAAAGTGGCAGCAACAGAAGCTCTTGCTGCTCCTCACGGGCCATTCGACGCGCATCTACAGCACCACAGACATCGGGGCTCTGGGCTTTCCCTGACCAACAGGGCTTCGACATTTACCACCAGCTGCACCTGAGAGCCCACTGAATAAAAACCAGAAAAATCACAAACGTTGGATGATTGCTCCCACACAGAAAGTGCCTGCAACATAAGCTCTTCCTGCTCCTCACCAGCCATTGGCAGCGCATCTACAGCACCACAGACATCGGGTCTCTGGGCTTTCCCTGACCAACAGGGCGTCGATGTTTACCACCAGCTGCACCTGGGCGCCCACTGAAAAAAAACCCCAAAAAATCAAGAAGGTCGGACGATTACTCCCACACTGAAAGTGCCAGCCAGGCAAGCTCTCGCTGCTCCTCACAGGCCATTGGCAGCGCATCTACAGCACCATAGACATCGGGGCTACGGGCTTTCCCTCACGAACAGGGCTTTGACATTTACCACCAGTTGCACCTGGGCGCCCACTTCAAAAATAAACCCCAGAAATCACAAACATCGGACGATTGCTCCCACACCGAAAGTGCCAGCCAGTCAAGCTCTTGCTGCTCCTCACCGGCCATTGGCAGCACATCTACAGCACCGCAGACATCGGGGCTCTGGGCTTTCCCTGACCAACAGGGCTTCGACATTTACCACCAGCTGCACCTGGGCGCCCACTGAAAAAAACCCCGAAAAATCACAAACATCGGACGATTGCTCCCACACCGAAAGCGCCAGCCACTCAAGCTCTTGTTGCTCCTCACCGCCCATTCCCAGTGCATCTACAGCATCACAGACATCGGGGCTCAGGGCTTTCCCTGACCAACAGGGCTTCGAAGTTTACCATCAGCTGCACCTGGGCGCCCACTAAAATAAACCCCAAAAAATGACAAACGTCGGACGATTGCTCCCAAACCGAAAGGGACAGCCAGTCAAGCGCTTGCTGCTCCTCACCGGCCATTGGCAGCGCATCTACAGCACCACAGACAAAGTGGCTCCGGGCTTTCCCTGACCAACAGGGCTTCGACGTTTACCACCCGCTGCACCTTGGAAGCCACTGAAAAAAATCCCCAGAAATCACGAACATCAGATGATTGCTCCCACACCAAAAGTGCCACCAATACAAGCTTTTGATTCTCCTCACCGCCGATTCCCAGCGCATCTACAGCACCACAGACATCGGGGCTCTGGGCTTTCCCTGACGAACAGGGCTTCGACATATACCACCAGCTGCACCTGGGCGCCCACTGAAAAAAAACCCCAAAAAATTATGAACATCGGACGATTGCTCCCACACCGAAAGTGCCAGCAGGTCAATCTCTTGCTGCTCGTCACCGGCCATTGGCAGCGCATCTACAGCACCACAGACATCAGGGTTCTGGGCTTTCCCTGACCAACAGGGCTTCGACATATACCACCAGCTGCACCTGGGCGCCCACTGAAAAATAAACGCCGAAAAATCACAAATATCGGACGATTGCTCCCGCACCGAAAGTGCCAGACTGTTAAGCTCTTACTGCTCCTCACGGGCCATTGGCAGCGCATCTACAGCACCACAGACTTCGGGGCTCCGGGCTTTCCCGGACTAACAGGATTTAGACGTTTACCACCAGATGAACATGGGCGCCCACTGAAAAAGAAACCCGAAAAAACAGAAACGTCGTACGATTGATCCCACACCAAAAGCGCCAGCCAGTCAAGCTCTTGCTGCTCCTCACCGGCCATTGGTAGCGCATCTACAGCACCACAGACATCGGGGCTCTGGGCTTTCCCTGACTAACAGGGCTTCGACATATACCACCAACTGTACCTGGGCGCCCACTGAATGTAAAACCCCGAAAATTCACGAACGTCGGATGTTTGCTCCCAGAACTCAAGTGTCAGCCTGTCAAGCTCTTGCTGCTCCTCACCGGCCATTGCAGACGGAACTACAGCACCACAGACGTCGGGGCTCTGTGCTTTCCCTAACCAACAGGGCTTCGACGTTTACCACCAGCTGCACCTGGTCGCCCACTGAAATAAACCCCAAAAAATGACAAACGTCGGACGATTGCTCCCACAACGAAAGTGCCAGCCAGTTAAGCTCTTGCTGCTCCTCAACGGCGATTCCCAGCGCATCTACAGCACCACAGACATCGGAGCTCCGGGCTTTCCCTGACCAACAGGGCTTCGACATTTACCACCCGCTGCACCTAGGCGCCCACTCAAAGTAAAACCCCGAAAAATCACGAACGTCAGACGATTACTCCCACACCGAAAGTCCCAGTCAGTCAAGCTCTTGCTGCTCCTCACAGCCATTGGCAGTGCACCTACAGCACCACAGACATCGGGGCTCCGGGCTTTCCCTGATGAACAGGGCTTATACCTTTACCACCAGCTCCACCTTGCGGCCCACTGAAAAAAAACCCCGAAAAATCACGAACATTGGACGATTGCTCCCACGCACAAAATGCCACCAACTCAAGGTCTTGCTGCTTCTCACCGCTCATTCCCAGTGCATCTACAGCACCACAGACATCGGGGCTCCGGGCTTTCCCTGACAAGCAGGGATTTAACATTTACCATCAGATGCACCTGAGCGCCCACTGAAAAAAAACCCCAAAAAATGACAAGCGTCGGACGATTGCCCCCACAGCTCAAGTGCCAGCCAGTCAAGCTCTTGCTGCTCCTCACCGGCCATTGCAGGCGCATCTACAGCACCACAGACATCAGAGCTCCGGGCTTTCCCTGACGAACAGGGCTTTGACGTTTACCACCAGCTGCACCTGGGAACCAACTGAAAAAAATCCCCAGAAATCACGAATATCAGATGATTGCTCCCACACCAAAAGTGCCATCAATACAAGCTCTTGTTGCTCCTCACTGCCCATCCCCAGCGCATCTACAGCACCACAGACATCGGGGCTCTGGGCTTTCCCTGACCAACAGGGCTTCGACATATACCACCAGCTGCACCTGGGCGCCCACTGAAAAATAAATGCCGAAAAATCACAAACATCGGACGCCTGCTCCCACACCGAAAGTGCCAGCCAGTCAAGCTCTTGCTGCTCCTTACGGGCCATTGGCAGTGCATCTACAGCACCGCAGACATCAAGGCTCCGGGCTATCCCTGACCAACAGGGCTTCGACGTTTACCACCCGCTCCACCTGTGCGCCCACTGAAAGTAAAACCCCGAAAAATCACGAACGTCAGACGATTACTCCCACACCGAAAGTCCCAGTCAGTCAAGCTCTTGATGCTCCTCACGGGCCATTGGCAGCGCATCTACATCACCGCAGACATCGGGGCTCCGGGCTTTCCCTAACCAACAGGGCTTTGACATTTACCAGCAGCTGCACCTGGGAGCCCAGTGAAAAAAACCCCGAAAAATCACGAACGTCGGACGATTGCTCCCACACCGAAAGTGCCAGCCTGTCAAGCTCTTGATGCCCCTCACCGGACATTCCCAGCGCATCTACAGCACCACAGACAACGGGGCTCCAGGCTTTCCCTGACCAACAGGGCTTCGACATTTACCACCCGCTGCACCTGGGCGCCCACTGAATAAAAACCCCAAAAAATCAAGAAGGACGGACGATTGCTCCCACACCAAAAGTGCCAGCCAGTCAAGCTCTTGATGCTCCTCACGGGCCATTGGCAGCGTATCTACAGCACCACAGACATCGGGGCTCCGGGCTTTCCCTGACCAACAGGGCGTTGATGTTTACCACCAGCTGCCCTGGGCGCCCACTGAAATAAAATCGCGAAAAATCACAAACGTTGGATGATTGCTCCCACAACTAAAGTGCCAGTCAGTCAAGATCTTGCTGCTCCTCACCGGCCATTGGCAGCGCAGCTACAGCACCACAGACATCGGGGCTCTGGGCTTTCCCTGACCCATAGGGCTTCGATGTTTACCAGCAGCTGCACCTGGGTGCCCACTGAAAACAAATCCCCAAAAATCACGAACCTTGGACGACTGCTCCCCATCGTAGTTCAGCCCCAACAGGGACCAGACTACGCAGTCTCTCTCTCACTCCCCCCACTCTCCGAGAGAATAGGAGGAGATTTGATAAAGAAAAGAAAACCAGAAAAAAATCAAACACGCAGGTTGAGATTGAACAAAAAATAATTTAACAGTAATGAGAGAAGAAAACAAGACACTGATAGAACACAAATACAGTACAATAGCTCACAACAGATCTCCACATCCAGTCTCTTCCAAGTAGCAGGGGGCCTCCCTTCAGCACCCTCCTCACTTATATACTGAGCACCATATCAGAGGGGATGGAATAGCCCTTTGGCTAATTTGGGTAAATTAACACCAGCTGTTAGCTAATTAGTTAACTATCCCAGCCATAGGGGCTACCAGCTTCAGTTCTCCACCCAGCTCAGGTAAATATTAACTCTATGCTGGCCAGAACCAGGACACTCCGACACCGAAAGTACCAGCCAGTCAAGCTCTTGCTGCTCCTCCCCGGCCATTGGCAGCGCATCTACAGCACCACAGACATCGGGGCTAGGGGCTTTCCCTGACCAACAGGGCTTCGACATTTACCTCCCGCTGCACCTGGGCGCCCACTGGAAAAAAAACCCCAAAAAATCACAACCATCAGACAATTACTCCCACACCGAAAGTGCCAGCCAGTCAAGCTCTTGCTGCTTGTACCCGGCCATTGGTAGCGCATCTACAGCACCACAGACATCGGGGCTCTGGGCTTTCCCTGACCAACAGGGCTTCGACATTTACCACCAGCTGCACCTGGGAGCCCACTGAAAAAAACCCCGAAAAAGCACGAACATCGGACGATTGCTCCCACACCGAATGTGCAAGCAACGTAAGCTCTTGCTGCTCCTCCCCGGCCATTGGCAGCGCATCTACAGCACCACAGACATCGGGGCTCTGGGTTTTCCCTAACCAACAGGGCTTCGACGTTTACCACCAGCTGCACCTCAGCACCCACTGAAAAAAAAAACCGAAAAATCACGAACATCGGACCATTACTCCCTCATTGAAAGTGCCAGCCAGTCAAGCTCTTGCTACTCCACCCCGGCCATTGGCAGCGCATCTACAGCACCACAGACATCGGGGCTCTGGGCTTTCCCTGATGAGCAGGGCTTCGACATTTACCACCAGCTGCACATGGGCGCCCACTCAATGTAAAATCCCAAAAATTCACGAACGTCGGACGATTGCTCCCACAACACAAGTGCCAGCCAGTCAAGGTCTTACTGCTCCTAACAAGCCATTCCCAGCGCATCTACAGCACCACAGACATCGGGGCTCCGGGCTTTCCCTGACCAACAGGGCTTCGACATTTACCACGAGCTGCACCTGTGCACCCACTCAAAGTAAAACCCCAAAAATTCACGAACGTCGGATGATTGCTCCCACAACTCAAGTGCCAGCCTGTCAAGCTCTTGCTGCTCCTCACCGCCCATTCCCAGCGCATCTACAGCACCACAGACATCGGGGCTCCGGGCTTTCCCTGACGAACAGGGCTTCGACGTTTACCATCATCTGCACCTGGGCGTCCACTGAAAAAACCCCGAAAAATCACGAACATCGGACGATTACTCCCACACCAAAAGTGCCGGCCAGTCAAGCTCTTATTGATCCTCACAAGCCATTCCCAGTGCATCTACAGCACCACAGACATCGGGGCTCCGGGCTTTCCCTGACCAACAGGACTCCGACATTTACCACCCGCTGCACCTGGGCGCCCACTGGAAAAAAAACCCCAAAAAATCACGACCGTCGGACAATTGCTCCCACACCGAAAGTGCCAGCCAGTCAAGCTCTTGCTGCTCGTACCCGGCCATTGGTAGCGCATCTACAGCACCACAGACATCGGGGCTCCGCGCTTTCCCTGACGAACAGGTCTTAGACATTTACCACCAGCTGAACCTGGGATTCCACTGAAAAAAACCCCGAAAAATCACGAACATCGGACGATTGCTCCCACACCGAAAGTGCCAGCCGGTCAAGCTCTTGCTGCTCCTCCCCGGCCATTGGCAGCGCATCTACAGCACCACAGACGTCGGGGCTCCAGGCTTTTCCTGACCAACAGGGCTTAGACAATTAGCACCAGATGCACCTGGGCGCCCACTGAAAAAAACCCCGAAAAATCACGAACATCGGTCGATTGCTCCCACACCGAAAGTGCCAGCCAGTCAAGGTCTTACTGCTCCTAACCAGCCATTGGCAGCGCATCTACAGCACCACAGACATCGGGGCTCCGGGCTTTCCCTGACCAACAGGGCTTTGACGTTTACCACCAGCTGCACCTGGGCACCCACTGAATAAAACTCCGAAAAATAACGAAGATCTGACGATTGCTCCCACACCTTAAGTGCCAGCAACTCAAGCTCTTGCGGCTCCTCACTGCCCATTCCCTGCGCATCTACAGCACCACAGACAACGGGGCTCTGGGCTTTCCCTGACGAACAGGGCTTAGACACTTACCACCAGCTGCACCTGGGCGCCCACTGAAAAATCCCCGAAAAATCACGAACATCGGACGATTGCTCCCACACCAAAAGTGCCAGCCAGTCAAGCTCTTTCTGCTCATCACCAGACATTCCCAGCGCATCTACAGCACCACAGACATCGGGGCTCCGGGCTTTCCCTGACTAACAGCACTTCGACGTTTACCACCAGCTGAACATGGGCGCCCACTGAAAAAAAAAACCACAAAAACACAAACGTCGGACGATTGCTCCCACAACACAAGTGCCAGCCAGTCAAGGTCTTACTGCTCCTAACAAGCCATTCCCAGCGCATCTACAGCACCACAGACATCGGGGCTCCGGGCTTTCCCTGACCAACAGGGCTTCGACATTTACCACCAGCTGCACCTGGGCACCCACTCAAAGTAAAACCCCAAAAATTCACGAACGTCGGATGATTGCTCCCACAACTCAAGTGCCAGCCTGTCAAGCTCTTGCGACTCCTCACTGCCCATTCCCACCGCATCTACAGCACCACAGACATCGGGGCTCTGGGCTTTCCCTGACCAACAGGGCTTCGACGTTTACCACCAGCGGCACCTGGGCGCCCACTGAAAAAAACACCGAAAAATAACAAACGTCTGACGATTGCTCCCACACCGAAAGTGCCAGCAACTCAAGCTCTTGCTGCTCCTCACTGCCCATTCCCACCGCATCTACAGCACCACAGACATCGGGGCTCTGGGCTTTCCCTGACGAACAGGGCTTAGACACTTACCACCAGCTGCACCTGGGCGCCCACTGAAAAAAACCCCGAAAAATCACGAACATCGGACGATTGCTACCACAACACAAGTGCCAGCCAGTCAAGCTCTTGCTGCTCCTCACCACCCAATCCCAGCGCATCTACAGCACCACAGACATCGGGGCTCCGGGCTTTCCCTGACCTACAGGGCTTAGACAATAAGCACCAGATGCACCTGGGCGCCCACTGAAAAAATCCCCGAAAAATCACGAACATCGGTCGATTGCTCCCACACCGAAAGTGCCAGCCAGTCAAGGTCTTACTGCTCCTAACCAGCCATTGGCAGCGCATCTACAGCACCACAGACATCGGGGCTCCGGGCTTTCCCTGACCAACAGGGCTTTGACAATTACCACCAGCTACACCTGGGCGCCCACTGAAAAAAAACCCCGAAAAATAACGAACATCGGACGATTGCTCCCACATCTTAAGTGCCAGCAACACAAGCTCTTGCGGCTCCTCGCTGCCCATTCCCAGCGCATCTACAGCACCACAGACATCGGGGCTCCGGGCTTTCCCTGACCAACAGGGCTTCGATGTTTACCACCAGCTGCACCTGGGCACCCACTGAAAAAAACTCCGAAAAATAACGAAGATCTGACGATTGCTCCCACACCTTAAGTGCCAGCAACTCAAGCTCTTGCTGCTCCTCACTGCCCATTCCCTGCGCATCTACAGCACCACAGACAACGGGGCTCTGGGCTTTCCCTGACCAACAGGGCTTAGACACTTACCACCAGCTGCACCTGGGCGCCCACTGAAAAATCCCCGAAAAATCACGAACATCGGACGATTGCTCCCACACCAAAAGTGCCAGCCAGTCAAGCTCTTTCTGCTCATCACCAGACATTCCCAGCGCATCTACAGCACCACAGACATCGGGGCTCCGGGCTTTCCCTGACTAACAGCACTTCGACGTTTACCACCAGATGAACATGGGCGCCCACTGAAAAAAAAACCCAAAAAAACACAAACGTCGGACGATTGCTCCCACAACACAAGTGCCAGCCAGTCAAGGTCTTACTGCTCCTAACAAGCCATTCCCAGCGCATCTACAGCACCACAGACATCGGGGCTCCGGGCTTTCCCTGACCAACAGGGCTTCGACATTTACCACCAGCTGCACCTGGGAGCCCACTGAAAAAAACCCCGAAAAATCACGAACATCGGACGATTGCTCCCACACCGAAAGTGCCAGCCAGTCAAGGTCTTACTGCTCCTAACCAGCCATTCCCAGCGCATCTACAGCACCACAGACATCGGGCCTCCGGGCTTTCCCTGACCAACAGGGCTTCTACATTTATCACCAGCTGCACCTGGGCGCCCACTCAAAATAAAACCCCAAAAATTCATGAACGTCGGACGATTGCTCCCACAACTCAAGTGCCAGCCTGTCAAGCTCTTGCTGCTCCTCACCGCCCATTCCCAGCACATCTACAGCACCGCAGACATCGGGGTCCGGGCTTTCCCTGACGAACAGGGCTTTGACATTTACCACCAGCTGCACCTGGGCGCCCACTGAAAAAAACACCGAAAAATCACGAACATCGGACGATTACTCCAACAGCAAAAGTGCCGGCCAGTCAATCTCTTACTGCTCCTCACAAGCCATTCCCAGTGCATCTACAGCACCACAGACATCGGGGCTCCGGGCTTTCCCTGACCAACAGGACTTCGACATTTACCACCAGCTGCACCTGGGCGCCCACTGAATAAAAACCCCGAAAAATCAGAAACATCGGACAATTGCTCCCACACCGAAAGTGCCAGCCAGTCAAGCTCTTGCTGCTCCTCACCGCCCATTCCCAGCGCATCTACAGCACCACAGACATCGGGGCTCCGGGCTTTCCCTGACCAACAGGGCTTCGACATTTACCACCAGCTGAACATGGGCCCCCAGTGAAAAAAACCCCGAAAAATCAAGAACATCGGACGATTGCTTCCACACCGAAAGTGCCAGTCAGTCAAGCTCTTGCTGCTCCTCACTGGCCATTGGCAGCGCAGCTACAGCACCACAGACATCGGGGCTCTGGGCTTACCCTGACCCATAGGGCTTCGATGTTTACCAGCAGGTGCACCTGGGTGCCCACTTAAAACAAATCCCCAAATATCACGAACGTTGGACAACTGCTCCCCGTCGTAGTTCAGCCCCAACAGGGACCAGACTACGCAGTCTCTCTCTCACTCCCCCCACTCTCCGAGAGAATAGGAGGAGATTTGATAAAGAAAAGAAAACCAGAAAAAAATCAAACACGCAGGTTGAGATTGAACAAAAAGTAAATTTAACAGTAATGAGAGAAGAAAACAAGACAGTGATGGAACACAAATACAGTACAATAGCTCACAACAGATCTCCACATCCAGTCTCTTCCAAGTAGCAGGGGGCCTCCCTTCAGCACCCTCCTCACTTATATACTGAGCACGATATCAGAGGGCATGGAATAGCCCTTTGGCTAATTTGGGTAAATTGACACCAGCTGTTAGCTAATTAGTTAACTATCCCAGCCATAGGGGCTACCAACTTCAGTTCTCCACCCAGCTCAGGTAAATGTTAACTCTATCCTGGCCAGAACCAGGACACTCCGACACCGAAAGTACCAGCCAGTCAAACTCTTGCTGCTCCTCCCCGGTTATTGGCAGCGCATCGACAGCACCACAGACATCGGGGCTCCGGGCTTTCCCTGACCAACAGGGCTTCGACATTTACCACCCGCTGCACCTGGGCGCCCACTGGAAAAAAAACCCCAAAAAATCACGACCGTCGGACAATTGATCCCACACCGAAAGTGCCAGCCAGTCAAGCTCTTGCTGCTCGTACCCGGCCTCTGGTATCGCATCTACAGCACCACAGACATCGGGGCTCCGCGCTTTCCCTGACCAAGAGGTCTTGGACATTTACCACCAGCTGCACCTGGGAGCCCACTGAAAAAAACCCCGAGAAATCACGAACATTGGACGATTGCTCCCACACCAAAAGTGCCAGCCTGTCAAGGTCTTGCTGCTCCTCCCCGGCCATTGGCAGCGCATCTACAGCACCACAGACATCGGGGCTCCGGGTTTTCCCTGACCAACAGGGCTTCGACGTTTACCACCAGCTGCACCTGGGCGCCCACTGAAAAAAAAACCCGAAAAATCACGAACATCGGACGATCGCTCCCTCATTCAAAGTGCCAGCCTGTCAAGCTCTTGCTGCTCCTCCCCGGCCATTGGCAGCGCATCTACAGCACCACAGACATCGGGGCTCTGGGATTTCCCTGATGAACAGGGCTTCGACATTTACCACCAGCTGAACATGGGCGCCCACTGAAAAAAAACCCCTAAAAATAACGAACGTCAGACGATTGCTCCCACAACTCAAGTGCCAGCCTGTCAAGCTCTTGCGACTCCTCACTGCCCATTCCCAGCGCATCTACAGCACCACAGACATCGGGGCTCTGGGCTTTCCCTGACCAACAGGGCTTCGATGTTTACCACCAGCTGCACCTGGGCGCCCACTGAAAAAAACCCCGAAAAATCACAAACATCGGACGATTGCTCCCACAACACAAGTGCCAGCCAGTCAAGCTCTTGCTGCTCCTCACCACCCAATCCCAGCGCATCTATAGCACCACAGACATCGGGGCTCCGGGCTTTCCCTGACCTACAGGGCTTAGACAATTAGCACCAGATGCACCTGGGCGCCCACTGAAAAAAACCCCGAAAAATCACGAACATCGGTCGATTGCTCCCACACCGAAAGTGCCAGCCAGTCAAGGTCTTACTGCTCCTAACCAGCCATTGGCAGCGCATCTACAGCACCACAGACATCGGGGCTCCGGGCTTTCCCTGACCAACAGGGCTTCAACGTTTAGCACCAGCTGCACCTGGGCACCCACTGAATAAAACTCCGAAAAATAACGAAGATCTGACGATTGCTCCCACACCTTAAGTGCCAGCAACTCAAGCTCTTGCGGCTCCTCACTACCCATTCCCTGCGCATCTACAGCACCACAGACAACGGGGCTCTGGGCTTTCCCTGACGAACAGGGCTTAGACACTTACCACCAGCTGCACCTGGGCGCCCACTGAAAAATCCCCGAAAAATCACGAACATCGGACGATTGCTCCCACACCAAAAGTGCCAGCCAGTCAAGCTCTTTCTGCTCATCACCAGACATTCCCAGCGCATCTACAGCACCACAGACATCGGGGCTCCGGGCTTTCCCTGACTAACAGCACTTCGACGTTTACCACCAGCTGAACATGGGCGCCCACTGAAAAAAAAACCCACAAAAACACAAACGTCGGACGATTGCTCCCACAACACAAGTGCCAGCCAGTCAAGGTCTTACTGCTCCTAACAAGCCATTCCCAGGGCATCTACAGCACCACAGACATCGGGGCTCCGGGCTTTCCCTGACCAACAGGGCTTCGACATTTACCACCAGCTGCACCTGGGCACCCACTCAAAGTAAAACCCCAAAAATTCACGAACGTCGGATGATTGCTCCCACAACTCAAGTGCCAGCCTGTCAAGCTCTTGCGACTCCTCACTGCCCATTCCCAGCGCATCTACAGCACCACAGACATCGGGGCTCTGGGCTTTCCCTGACCAACAGGGCTTCGACGTTTACCACCAGCTGCACCTGGGCGCCCACTGAAAAAAACACCGAAAAATCACAAACATCGGACGATTACTCCCACACCAAAAGTGCCGGCCAGTCAAGCTCTTACTGATCCTCACAAGCCATTCCCAGTGCATCTACAGCACCACAGACATCGGGGCTCCGGGCTTTCCCTGACCAACAGGGCTTAGACAATTAGCACCAGATGCACCTGGGCGCCCACTGAAAAAAACCCCGAAAAATCACGAACATCGGTCGATTGCTCCCACACCGAAAGTGCCAGCCAGTCAAGGTCTTACTGCTCCTAACCAGCCATTCCCAGCGCATCTACAGCACCACAGACATCGGGGCTCCGGGCTTTCCCTGACCAACAGGGCTTCGACATTTACCACCAGCTGCACCTGGGCGACCACTCAAAGTAAAACCCCAATAATTCACGAACGTCGGACGATTGCTCCCACAACTCAAGTGCCAGCCTGTCAAGCTCTTGCTGCTCCTCACCGCCCATTCCCAGCCCATCTACAGCACCACAGACATCGGGGCTCCGGGCTTTCCCTGACTAACAGGACTTCGACATTTACCACCAGCTGAACATGGGCGCCCACTGAAAATAAAACCCAAAAAAACACAAACGTCAGACGATTGCTCCCACCCCTTAAATGCCAGCCTGTCAAGCTCTTGCTGATCCTCACGGGCCATTGGCAGCGCATCTACAGCACCACAGACATCGGGGCTCCGGGCTTTCCCTGACCAACAGGGTTTCGATGTTTACCACCAGCTGCACCTGGGCGCCCACTGAAAAAAAAACCCCGAAAAATAACCACCGTCTGACGATTGCTCCCACAACTTAAATGCCAGCAACTCAAGCTCTTGCTGCTCCACCCCGGCCATTTGCTGCGCATCTACAGCACCACAGACATCGGGGCTCCGGGCTTTCCCTGACGAACAGGGCTTAGACACTTACCACCAGCTGCACCTGGGCCCCCACTGAAAAAAACCCCGAAAAATCACGAACATCGGACGATTACCCCAGACCGAAAGCGCCAGCAAGTCAAGCTCTTGCTGCTCCTCAACACTCATTCCCAGTGCATCTACAGCACCACAGACATCGGGGCTCTGGGCTTTCCCTGACCAACAGGGCTTCAACGTTTACCACCAGCTGCACCTGGGCGCCCACTGAAAAGAAAAACCTGAAAAATCCCAAACATCAGACAATTGCTCCAACACTGAAAGTGCCAGCCTGTAAAACTCTTGCTGCTCCTCACCGGCCATTGGCAGTGCATCTACAGCACCACAGACATTGGGGCTCTGAGCTTTTCCTGACCAACAGGGCTTCGACATTTACCACCAGCTACACCTGGGCGCCCACTGAAAAAATACCCGGAAAATCACGAACATCGGACGATTGCTCCCACACCGAAAGTGCCAGCCAGTCAAGCTCTTACTGCTCCTCACCGGCCATTGGAGGCGCATCTACAGCACCACAGACATCGGGGCTCTGGGCTTTCCCTGACGAACAAGGCTTCGACATATACCACTGGCTGAACCTGGGCGCCCACTGAAAAAAAATCCCAAGAAATCAGGAACATCGGACGATTGCTCCCACACCGAAAGTGCCAGCCTGTCAAGCTCTTGCTGCTCCTCACCGCCCATTCCCATCGCATGTACAGCACCACAGATATCGGGGCTCCGGGCTTTTCCTGACCAACAGGGCTTAGACAATTAGCACAAGCTGCACCTGTGCGCACACTGAAAAAAACCCCGAAAAATCACGAACCTCGGACGATTGCTCTTACAGCTTAAGTGCCAGCCAGTAATGCTCTTGCTGCTCCTCACCACCCATTCCCAGGGCATCTACAGCAACAAAGAAATCGGGGCTCCGGGCTTTCCCTGACCAACAGGACTGCGACATTTACCACCAGCTGAACATGGGCGCCCACTGAAAATAAAACCCAAAACAACACAAACGTCGGACGATTGCTCCCACACCTTAAATGCCAGCCTGTCAAGCTCTTGCTGCTCCCCACCGGCCATTGGCAGCGCATCTACAGCACCACAGACATCGGGGCTCCGTGCTTTCCCTGACCAACAGGGCTTCGACATTTACCACCAGCTGAACCTGGGATTCCACTGAAAAAAAAGCCCCGAAAAATCACGAAGATCGGACGATTGCTCCCACACCGAAAGTGCCAGCCAGTCAAGCTCTTGCTGCTCCTCACCGCCCATTCCCAGCGCATGTACAGCACCACAGACATCGGGGGTCCGGGCTTTCCCTGACCAACAGGGCTTTGATGTTTACCACATGCTGCACCCTGGCGCCCACTGAAAAAAATACCAAAAAATCACGAACATCGGACGATTGCTCCCACACCGAAAATACCAGCAACGCAAGCTCTTGCTGCTCCTCCCCAGCCACTGGCAGCGCATCTACAGCACCACAGACATCGGTCCTCCGGGCTTTCCCTGACCAACAGGGCTTCGACGTTTACCACCCGCTGCACCTGGGCGACCACTGAATAAAAATGGCGAAAAATCACGAACATCGGACGATTGCTCCCACACCGAAAGTGCCAGCCAGTCAAGCTTTTGCTGCTCCTCACCGGCCATTGCAGGCGGAACTACAGCACCACAGAAATCGGGGCTCTGTGCTTTCCCTTAGGAACAGGGCTTCGACGTTTACCACCTGCTGCACCTGGGCGCCCACTGTAAAAAAACCCGGAAAAATCACGAACATCTAACGATTGCTGCCACACCGAAAGTGCCAGCAACACAAGCTCGTGCTGCTCCTCACCGCCCATTCCCAGCACGTCTACAGCACCACAGACATTGGGGCTCCGGGCTTTCCCTGACTAACAGGACTTCGACATTTACCACCAGCTGAACATGGGCGCCCACTGAAAATAAAACCCAAAAAAACACAAACGTCGGACGATTGCTCCCACACCTTAAATGCCAGCCTGTCAAGCTCTTGCTGATCCTCATGGGCCATTGGCAGCGCATCTACAGCACCACAGACATCGGGGCTCCGGGCTTTCCCTGACCAACAGGGCTTCGACGTTTACCACCAGCTGCACCTGGGCGCCAACTGAAAAAAAACCCCTAAAAATGACGAACATCGGACGATTGCTCCCACACCGAAAGTGCCAGCCAGTCAAGCTCTTGCTGCTCCTCACCCGCCATTGGCAGCGCATCTACAGCACCACAGACATCGGGGCTCCAGGCTTTCCCTGACCAACAGGTCTTCGACATTTACCACACACTACACCTGGGCGCCCACTGAAAAAAATACCAAAAAAAAAGAACATCGGACGATTGCTCGCACACCGAAAGAGCCAGCAACACAATCTCTTAGTGCTCCTCACCGCCCATTCCCAGCACATCTACAGCACCACAGACATCGGGGCTCCGGGCTTTCCCTGAAAAACAGGGCTTCGACGTTTACCACCCGCTACACCTGGGCGCCCACTGAAAAAAAATGGCGAAAAATCACGAACATCGGACGATTGCTCCCACACCGAAAGTGCCAGCCAGTCAAGCTCTTGCTCCTCCTCACCGGCCATTGCAGGCGGAACTACAGCACCACAGAAATCGGGGCTCTGTGCTTTCCCTTAGGAACAGGGCTTCGACGTTTACCACCTGCTGCACCGGGGCGCCCACTGGAAAAAAACCCCTAAAAATGACGAACATCGGACGATTGCTCCCACACTGAAAGTGCCAGCCAGTCAAGCTCTTGCTGCTCCTCTCCGCCCATTCCCAGCGCATCTACAGCACCACAGACATCGGGGCTCCGGGCTTTCCCTGACTAACAGGGCTTCGATGTTTACCCCCCGCTGAACATGGGCGCCCACTGAAAATAAAACCCAAAAAAACACAAACGTCGGACGATTGCTCCCACACCTTAAATGCCAGCCTGTCAAGCTCTTGCTGATCCTCACCGGCCATTGGCAGCGCATCTACAGCACCACAGACATCGGGGCTCCGGGCTTTCCCTGATGAACAGGTCTTCGACATTTACCACCAGCTGCACCTGGGCGTCCACTCAAAGTAAAACCCCAAATATTCACGAACGTCGGACGATTGCTCCCACAACTCAAGTGCCAGCCTGTCAAGCTCTTGCTGCTCCTCACCACCCATTCCCAGCGCATCTACAGCACCACAGACATCGGGACTCCGGGCTTTCCCTGACCAACAGGGCTTAGACAATTAGCACCAGATGCACCTGGGCGCCCACTGAAAAAAACCCCGAAAAAATCAAGAACATCGGACAATTACTCCCACACCAAAAGTGCCGGCCAGTCAAGCTCTTGCTGCCGTTCACCGGCCATTCCCAGCGCATCTACAGCACCACAGACATCGGGGCTCCGGGCTTTCCCTGACCAACAGGACTTCGACATTTACCACCAGCTGAACCTGGGCGCCCACTGAAAATAAACCCCGAAAAATCACGAACATCAGACGATTGCACCCTCATTTTAAGTGCCAGCCAGTAAAGCTCTTGCTCCTCCTCACCGGCCATTTCAGGCGGAACTACAGGACCACAGACATCGGGGCTCTGCGCTTTCCCTTAGGAACAGGGCTTCGACGTTTACCACCTCCTGCACCTGGGCGCCCACTAAAAAAAACCCCGAAAAATCACGAACATCGGACGATTGCTCCCACACCGAAAGTGCCAGCAACACAATCTCTTGCTGCTCCTCACGGGCCATTGGCAGCGCATCTACAGCACCACAGACATCGGGGCTCCGGGCTTTCCCTGACCAACACGGCTTCGACATTTACCTCCAGCTGCACCTGGGCGGATACTGGAAAAAAACCCCGAAAAATCACGAACGTCGGATGATTGCTCCCACACCGAAAGTGCCAGCAACTCAAGCTCTTGCTGCTCCACACCGCCCATTCCCAGCGCATCTACAGCACCACAGACATCGGGGCTCCAGGCTTTCCCTGACCAACAGGGCTTAGACATTTACCACCAGCTGCACCTGGGCGCCCACTGAAAAAAAAGCCCCAAAAAATCACGAACATCGGACGATAGCTCCCACACCGAAAGTGCCAGCCAGTCAAGCTCTTGCTGCTCCTCACCGCCCATTCCCAGCGCATCTGCAGCACCACAGACATCGGGGCTCCGCGCTTTCCCTGACCAACAGGGCTTCAACATTTACCACCAGCTGCACGTGGGCTCCCACTGAAAAAAATCCGAAAAATCAAGAACATCGGACGATTGCTTCCACACCGAAAGTGCCAGCCAGTCAAGCTCTTGCTGCTCCTCACCGGCCATTGGCAGCGCATCTACAGCACCACAGACATCTGGGCTCCAGGCTTTCCCTGACAAACAGGGCTTCGACATTTACCACCAGCTGAACCTGGGCGCCCACTGAAAAAAAATCCCAAGAAATCAGGAACATCGGACGATTGCTCCCACACCGAAAGTGCCAGCCTGTCAAGCTCTTGCTGCTCCTCACCGCCCATTCCCAGCACGTCTACAGCACCACAGACATTGGGGCTCCGGGCTTTCCCTGACTAACAGGACTTCGACATTTACCACCAGCTGAACATGGGCGCCCACTGAAAATAAAACCCAAAAAAACACAAACGTCGGACAATTGCTCCCACACCTTAAATGCCAGCCTGTCAAGCTCTTGCTGATCCTCACGGGCCATTGGCAGCGCATCTACAGCACCACAGACATCGGGGCTCCGGGCTTTCCCTGACCAACAGGGCTTCGACATTTACCACCAGCTGCACCTGGGCGCCCACTGAAAAAAATACCAAAAAATCACGAACATCGGACGATTGCTCCCACACCGAAAGAGCCAGCCAGTCAAGCTCTTGCTGCTCCTCACCCGCCATTGGCAGCGCATCTACAGCACCACAGACATCGGGGCTCCGGGCTTTCCCTGACCAACAGGACTGCGACATTTACCACCAGCTGAACATGGGCGCCCACTGAAAGTAAACCCCGAAAAGTCACGAACATCAGACGATTGCTCCCTCATTGAAAATGCCAGCCAGTCAAGCTCTTGCTGCTCCTCACCGGCCATTGGCAGCGCATCTACAGCACCACAGACATCGGGGCTCCGTGCTTTCCCTGACCAACAGGGCTTCGACATTTACCACCAGCTGAACCTGGGATTCCACTGAAAAAAAAGCCCCGAAAAATCACGAAGATCGGACGATTGCTCCCACACCGAAAGTGCCAGCCAGTCAAGCTCTTGCTGCTCCTCACCGCCCATTCCCAGCACATGTACAGCACCACAGACATTGGGGCTCCGGGCTTTCCCTGACCAACAGGGCTTTGATGTTTACCACATGCTGCACCCTGGCGCCCACTGAAAAAAATACCAAAAAATCACGAACATCGGACGATTGCTCCCACACCGAAAATGCCAGCAACGCAAGCTCTTGCTGCTCCTCCCCAGCCACTGGCAGCGCATCTACAGCACCACAGACATCGGTCCTCCGGGCTTTCCCTGACCAACAGGGCTTCGACGTTTACCACCCGCTGCACCTGGGCGACCACTGAATAAAAATGGCGAAAAATCACGAACATCGGACGATTGCTCCCACACCGAAAGTGCCAGCCAGTCAAGCTCTTGCTGCTCCTCACCGGCCATTGCAGGCGGAACTACAGCACCACAGACATCGGGGCTCTGGGCTTTCCCTTAGGAACAGGGCTTCAACGTTTACCACCTGCTGCACCTGGGCGCCCACTGTAAAAAAACCCGGAAAAATCACGAACATCTAACGATTGCTCCCACACCGAAAGTGCCAGCAACACAAGCTCGTGCTGCTCCTCACCGCCCATTCCCAGCACGTCTACAGCACCACAGACATTGGGGCTCCGGGCTTTCCCTGACCAACAGGGCTTCGACATTTACCACCAGCTGAACATGGGCGCCCACTGAAAATAAAACCCAAAAAAACACAAACGTCGGATGATTGCTCCCACACCTTAAATGCCAGCCTGTCAAGCTCTTGCTGATCCTCACGGGCCATTGGCAGCGCATCTACAGCACCACAGACATCGGGGCTCCGGGCTTTCCCTGACCAACAGGGCTTCGACATTTACCACACACTACACCTGGGCGCCCACTGAAAAAAATACCAAAAAATCACGAACATCGGACGATTGCTCCCACACCGAAAGAGCCAGCAACACAATCTCTTAGTGCTCCTCACCGCCCATTCCCAGCACATCTACAGCACCACAGACATCGGGGCTCCGGGCTTTCCCTGAAAAACAGGGCTTCGACGTTTACCACCCGCTACACCTGGGCGCCCACTGAAAAAAAATGGCGAAAAATCACGAACATCGGACGATTGCTCCCACACCGAAAGTGCCAGCCAGTCAAGCTCTTGCTGCTCCTCACCGGCCATTGCAGGCGGAACTACAGCACCACAGAAATCGGGGCTCTGTGCTTTCCCTTAGGAACAGGGCTTCGACGTTTAACACCTGCTGCACCGGGGCGCCCACTGAAAAAAACCCGGAAAAATCACGAACATCGGACGATTGCTCCCACACCGAAAGTGCCACCAACACAATCTCTTGCTGCTCCTCACCACACATTCCCAGTGCATCTACAGCACCACAGATATCGGGGCTCTGGACTTTTCCTGACGAACAGGGCTTCGACATTTACTACCAGCTGAACATGGGCGCCCACTGAAAATAAAACCCAAAACAACACAAACGTTGGACGATTGCTCCCACACCTTAAATGCCAGCCTGTCAAGCTCTTGCTGCTCCCCACCGGCCATTGGCAGCGCATCTACAGCACCACAGACATCGGGGCTCCGGGCTTTCCCTGACCAACAGGGCTTAGACAATTAGCACCAGCTGCACTTGTGCGCACACTGAAAAAAACCCTGAAAAATCACGAACCTCGCACGATTGCTCTTACAGCTTAAGTGCCAGCCAGTAAAGCTCTTGCTGCTCCTCACCACCCATTCCCAGGGCATCTACAGCAACACAGAAATCGGGGCTCCGGGCTTTCCCTGACCAACAGGGCTTCGACATTTACCACCAGCTGAACATGGGCGCCCACTGAAAGTAAACCCCGAAAAATCACGAACATCGGACGATTGCTCCCTCATTGAAAGTGCCAGCCAGTCAATCTCTTGCTGCTCCTCACCGGCCATTGGCAGCGCATCTACAGCACCACAGACATCGGGGATCCGTGCTTTCCCTGACCAACAGGGCTTCGACATTTACCACCAGCTGAACCTAGGATTCCACTGAAAAAAAAGCCCCGAAAAAGCACGAAGATCGGACGATTGCTCCCACACCGAAAGTGCCAGCCAGTCAAGCTCTTGCTGCTCCTCACCGCCCAATCCCAGCGCATCTACAGCACCACAGACATTGGGGCTCCGGGCTTTCCCTGACCAACAGGGCTTCAACGTTTACCACCAGCTGCACCTGGGCGCCCACTGAAAAGAAAAACCTGAAAAATCCCAAACATCAGACAATTGCTCCAACACTGAAAGTGCCAGCCTGTTACGCTCTTGCTGCTCCTCACCGGCCATTGGCAGTGCATCTACAGCACCACAGACATTGGGGCTCTGAGCTTTTCCTGACCAACAGGGCTTCGACATTTACCACCAGCTGAACCTGGGCGCCCACTGAAAAAATACCCGGAAAATCACGAACATCGGACGATTGCTCCCACACCGAAAGTGCCAGCCAGTCAAGCTCTTACTGCTCCTCACCGGCCATTGGAGGCGCATCTACAGCACCACAGACATCGGGGCTCCGGGCTTTCCCTCATGAAAAGGGCTTTGACATTTACCACCAGTTGCACCTGGGTGACACTGAAAAATAATCCCGAAAAATCACGAACGTTGGACAATTGCTCCCACACCGAAAGTGCCAGCCAGTCAAGCTCTTGCTGATCCTCACGGGCCATTGGCAGCGCATCTACAGCACCACAGACATCGGGGCTCCGGGCTTTCCCTGACCAACAGGGCTTAGACATTTACCACCAGCTGCACCTGGGCGCCCACTGAAAAAAATACCAAAAAATCACGAACATCGGACGATTGCTCCCACACCGAAAGAGCCAGCCAGTCAAGCTCTTGCTGCTCCTCACCGGCCATTGGCAGCGCATCTACAGCACCACAGACATCGGGGCTCCGTGCTTTCCCTGACCAACAGGGCTTCGACATTTACCACCAGCTGAACCTGGGATTCCACTGAAAAAAAAGCCCCGAAAAATCACGAAGATCGGACGATTGCTCCCACACCGAAAGTGCCAGCCAGTCAAGCTCTTGCTGCTCCTCACCGCCCATTCCCAGCACATGTACAGCACCACAGACATTGGGGCTCCGGGCTTTCCCTGACCAACAGGGCCTTGATGTTTACCACATGCTGCACCCTGGCGCCCACTGAAAAAAATACCAAAAAATCACGAACATCGGACGATTGCTCCCACACCGAAAATGCCAGCAACGCAAGCTCTTGCTGCTCCTCCCCAGCCACTGGCAGCGCATCTACAGCACCACAGACATCGGTCCTCCGGGCTTTCCCTGACCAACAGGGCTTCGACGTTTACCACCCGATGCACCTGGGCGACCACTGAATAAAAATGGCGAAAAATCACGAACATCGGACGATTGCTCCCACACCGAAAGTGCCAGCCAGTCAAGCTCTTGCTGCTCCTCACCGGCCATTGCAGGCGGAACTACAGCACCACAGACATCGGGGCTCTGGGCTTTCCCTTAGGAACAGGGCTTCAACGTTTACCACCTGCTGCACCTGGGCGCCCACTGTAAAAAAACCCGGAAAAATCACGAACATCTAACGATTGCTCCCACACCGAAAGTGCCAGCAACACAAGCTCGTGCTGCTCCTCACCGCCCATTCCCAGCACGTCTACAGCACCACAGACATTGGGGCTCCGGGCTTTCCCTGACCAACAGGGCTTCGACATTTACCACCAGCTGAACATGGGCGCCCACTGAAAATAAAACCCAAAAAAACACAAACGTCGGATGATTGCTCCCACACCTTAAATGCCAGCCTGTCAAGCTCTTGCTGATCCTCACGGGCCATTGGCAGCGCATCTACAGCACCACAGACATCGGGGCTCCGGGCTTTCCCTGACCAACAGGGCTTCGACATTTACCACACACTACACCTGGGCGCCCACTGAAAAAAATACCAAAAAATCACGAACATCGGACGATTGCTCCCACACCGAAAGAGCCAGCAACACAATCTCTTAGTGCTCCTCACCGCCCATTCCCAGCACATCTACAGCACCACAGACATCGGGGCTCCGGGCTTTCCCTGAAAAACAGGGCTTCGACGTTTACCACCCGCTACACCTGGGCGCCCACTGAAAAAAAATGGCGAAAAATCACGAACATCGGACGATTGCTCCCACACCGAAAGTGCCAGCCAGTCAAGCTCTTGCTGCTCCTCACCGGCCATTGCAGGCGGAACTACAGCACCACAGAAATCGGGGCTCTGTGCTTTCCCTTAGGAACAGGGCTTCGACGTTTAACACCTGCTGCACCGGGGCGCCCACTGAAAAAAACCCAGAAAAATCACGAACATCGGACGATTGCTCCCACACCGAAAGTGCCACCAACACAATCTCTTGCTGCTCCTCACCACACATTCCCAGTGCATCTACAGCACCACAGATATCGGGGCTCTGGACTTTTCCTGACGAACAGGGCTTCGACATTTACTACCAGCTGAACATGGGCGCCCACTGAAAATAAAACCCAAAACAACACAAACGTTGGACGATTGCTCCCACACCTTAAATGCCAGCCTGTCAAGCTCTTGCTGCTCCCCACCGGCCATTGGCAGCGCATCTACAGCACCACAGACATCGGGGCTCCGGGCTTTCCCTGACCAACAGGGCTTAGACAATTAGCACCAGCTGCACTTGTGCGCACACTGAAAAAAACCCTGAAAAATCACGAACCTCGGACGATTGCTCTTACAGCTTAAGTGCCAGCCAGTAAAGCTCTTGCTGCTCCTCACCACCCATTCCCAGGGCATCTACAGCAACACAGAAATCGGGGCTCCGGGCTTTCCCTGACCAACAGGGCTTCGACATTTACCACCAGCTGAACATGGGCGCCCACTGAAAGTAAACCCCGAAAAATCACGAACATCGGACGATTGCTCCCTCATTGAAAGTGCCAGCCAGTCAATCTCTTGCTGCTCCTCACCGGCCATTGGCAGCGCATCTACAGCACCACAGACATCGGGGATCCGTGCTTTCCCTGACCAACAGGGCTTCGACATTTACCACCAGCTGAACCTGGGATTCCACTGAAAAAAAAGCCCCGAAAAAGCACGAAGATCGGACGATTGCTCCCACACCGAAAGTGCCAGCCAGTCAAGCTCTTGCTGCTCCTCACCGCCCAATCCCAGCGCATCTAGAGCACCACAGACATTGGGGCTCCGGGCTTTCCCTGACCAACAGGGCTTTGATGTTTACCACACGCTGCACCCTGGCGCCCACTGAAAAAAATACCAAAAAATCACGAACATCGGACGATTGCTCCCACACCGAAAATGCCAGCAACGCAAGCTCTTGCTGCTCCTCCCCAGCCACTGGCAGCGCATCTACAGCACCACAGACATCGGTCCTCCGGGCTTTCCCTGACAAACAGGGCTTCGACGTTTACCACCCGCTGCACCTGGGCGACCACTGAATAAAAATGGCGAAAAATCACGAACATCGGACGATTGCTCCCACACCGAAAGTGCCACCAACACAATCTCTTGCTGCTCCTCACCACCCATTCCCAGTGCATCTACAGCACCACAGACATCGGGGCGACGGGCTTTTCCTGACGAACTGGGCTTCGACATTTACCACCAGCTGAACATGGGCGCCTACTGAAAATAAAACCCAAAACAATACAAACGTCGGACGATTGCTCCCACACCTTAAATGCCAGCCTGTCAAGCTCTTGCTGATCCTCACCGGCCATTGGCAGCGCATCTACAGCACCACAGACATCGGGGCTCTGGGCTTTCCCTAACCAACAGGGCTTCGACGTTTAGCACCCGCTGCACCTGGGCACCCACTGGAAAAAAACCCGAAAAATCAAGAAAGTCGGACGATTGCTCCTACGCCGAAAGTGCCAGCACGTCAAGCTCTGGCTGCTCATCACCGGCCATTGGCAGCGAATCTACAGCACCACAGACATCGGGGCTCCGGGCTTTCCCTGACCAACAGGGCTTCGATGTTTACCACCAGTTGAACATGGGCACCCACTGAAAAAAAAACCCGAAAAATCACAAACGTCGGACGATTGCTCCCACACCGAAATTGCCAGCCAGTCAAGCTCTTGCTCCGGGATTTGACTCACGAACAGGGCTTTGACATTTACCACCATTTGCACCTGTGTGCCCACTGAAAAATAATCCCCAAAAGTCACGAATGCCGGACAATTGCTCCCACACCGAAAGTGCCAGCAACACAAGCTCTTGCTGCTCCTAACCGGCCATTGGCTGCGCATCTACAGCACCACAGACATCGGGACTCCGGGCTTTCCCTGACCAACAGGGCTTCGACATATACCACCATCTGCACCTGGGCACCCATTGAAAAAAACCCCCGAAAAATCACAAACATCGGACTATTGCTCCCACACCAAAAGTGCCAGACAGTCAAGCTCTTGCTGCCCCTCACCGGCCATTCCCAGCACATCAACAGCACCACAGACATCGGGGCTCCGGCCTTTCCCTGACCAACAGGGCTTCGACATATACCACCAGCTGCACTTGGGCACCCAGTGAAAAAAACCCCCGAAAAATCACAAACATCGGACTATTGCTCCCACACCGAAAGTGCCAGACAGTCAAGCTCTTTGTGCTCCTCACCGGGCATTGGCAGCGCATCTACAGCACCACAGACATCGGGGCTCCGGGCTTTCCCTGACAAACACGGCTTCGACATATACCAGCCGCTGCAATTGGACGCCCACTGAAAAAAATCGCAAAAAATGACGAACATCGGACGATTGCTCCCACACCTTAAGTGCCGGCCTGTCAAGCTCTTGCTGCTCCTCATGGGCCATTGGCAGCGCATCTACAGCACCACAGACATCGGGGCTCCGGGTTTTCCCTGACCAACAGGGCTTCGTTGTTTACCACCTGCTGCACCTGGGCGCCCACTGAGAAAAATCCGAAAAATAACGAACGTCTGACAATCTCTCACACACCGAAAGTGACACCAACTCAAGGTCTTGCTGCTCCTCACCGCCCATTCCCAGCGCATCTACAGCACCACAGACATCGGGGCTCTGGGCTTTCCCTGACCAACAGGGCTTCGACATTTACCACGTGCTGCACCTGGGCGCACACTGAGAAGAAACCCCGAAAAATCACAAACGTCAGACGATTGCTCCCACACCGAAAGTGCCAGCAACACAAGCTCTTGCTTCTCCTCACCGCCCATTCCCAGCGCATCTACAGCACCACAGGCATCGGGGCTCCGGGCTTTCCCTGACCAACACGGCTTCGAAATTTACCACCAGCTGCACCTGGGCGCCCACTGAAAAAAAACCCAAAAAAAATCAAGAAGGTCGGACGATTGCCACCACACCGAAATTGCCAGCCTGTAAAGATCTTGCTGCTCGTCCCCGGCCATTGGCAGCCCATCTACAGCACCACAGACATGGGGGCTCCGGGCTTTCCCTGACAAACAGGGCTTCGACATATACCACCAGCTGCACCTGGCTGCTCCCTGAAAAAAAATCCCGAAAAATCACGAACGTCAGACGATTGCTCCCACACCGAAATTGCCAGCAATGCAAGCTCCTGCTGCTCCTCACCGCCCATTCCCAGCGCATCTACAGCACCAGAGACATCGGGGCTCCGGGCTTTCCCTGACCAACAGGGCTTCGACATTTACCACCCGCTGCAACTGGGTGTCCACTGAACAAAATCTCAAAAAATCACGAACATCGGACGATTGCTCCCACACCGAAAGTGCCAGCCAGTCAAGCTCTTGCTGCTGCTCACCGGCCATTGCCAGCGCATCTACAGCACCACAGACATCGGGGCTCCCGACTTTCCCTGACCAACAGGGCTTCGACGTTTACCAGCAGCTGCACCTGGGCGCACACTGAAAAAAAACCTGAAAAATCACGAACGTTGGACGATTGCTCCCACACTGAAATTGCCAACCAGTCAAGCTCTTCCTGCTCCTCACCGGCCATTGGCAGCGCATCTACAGCAGCACAGACATCGGGGCTCCGGGCTTTCCCTGATGAACAGGGCTTCGACATTTACCACCAGCTGCACCTGGTCACCCACTGAAAAAAAATCCCAAAAAATCACGAACGTTTGACGATTGCTCCCGCACCGAAAGTGCCAGCAAGACAAGCTGTTGCTGATCCTCATGGGCCATTGGCAGCGCATCTACAGCACCACAGACATCGGGGCTCCGGGCTTTCGCTCACGAACAGGGCTTTGACATTTACCACCAGTTGCACCTGGGTGCCCACTGAAAAATAATCCCCAAAATCATGAACGTCGGACAATTGCTCCCACACCGAAAGTGCCAGCCCGTCAAGCTCTCGCTGCTCCTCACGGGCCATTGCCAGCGCATGTACAGCACCACAGACATCGGGGCTCTGGGCTTTCCCTGGCCAACAAGGCTACGACATATACCACCAGCTGAACCTGGGCACCCACTGAAAAAAAATCCCAAGAAATCACAAACGTCCGACGATTGCTCCCACACCGAAAGTGCCAGCAACACAAACTCTTGGTGCTCCTCACCAGCCATTGGCAGCGCATCTACAGCACCACAGACATCGGGGCTCCGGGCTTTCCCTGACCAACAGGGCTTCGACATATACCACCAGCTGCACCTGGGCACCCACTGAAAAATAAACGCCGAAAAATCACCAACATCGGACGATTGCTCCCACACCGAAAGTGCCAGCCAGTCAAGCTCTTGCTGCTCCACACCGCCCATTCCCAGTGCATCTACAGCACCACAGACATCGGGGCTCTGGGCTTTCCCTGACCAACAGGGCTTCAACGTTTAAAACCTGCTGCACCTGGGCGCCGGCTGAAAGTAAAATCCCAAAAAATGAAAAACGTTTGATGATTGCTCCCACACCGAAAGTGCCAGCAACTCAAGCTCTTGCTGCTCCTCACCCGCCATTGGCAGCGCATCTGCAGCACCACAGACATCGGGGCTCTGGGCTTTCCCTGACCAACAGGGCGTCGATTTTTACCACCAGCTGCACCTGGGCTCCCACTGAAAAAAAATCCCCAAAAATCACAAATGTCGGACGATTGCTCCCACACCGAAAATGCCAGCAACACAAGCTATTGCTGATCCTCATGGACCATTGGCAGCGCATCTACAGCACCACAGACATCGGGGCTCTGGGCTTTCGCTGACCAACAGGGCTTCGACATTTACCACCAGCTGCACCTGGGCGCCCACTGAAAAAAAACCCTGAAAAATAACGAACATCGGACGATTGCTCCCACACTGAAAGTGCCAGCCAGTCAAGCTCTTACTGAACCTCACCAGCCATTGGATGCGCATCTACAGCACCACAGACATCGGGGCTCTGGGCCTTGCCTGAATCATAGGGCTTCGATGTTTACCAGCAGCTGCACCTGGGTGCCCGCTGAAAACAAATCCCCAAAAATCATGAACGTTGGACGACTGCTCCCCGTCGTAGTTCAGCCCCAACGGGGACCAGACTACGCAGTCTCTCTCTCACTCCCCCCACTCTCCGAGAGAATAGGAGGAGATTTGATAAAGAAAAGAAAACCAGAAAAAAATCAAACACGCAGGTTGAGATTGAACAAAAAGTAAATTTAACAGTAATGACAGAAGAAAACAAGACAGTGATGGAACACAAATACAGTACAATAGCTCACAACAGATCTCCACATCCAGTCTCTTCCAAGTAGCAGGGGGCCTCCCTTCAGCAGCCTCCTCACTTATATACTGAGCACTATGTCAGACAGGATGGAATAGCCCTTTGGCTAATTTGGGTAAATTAACGCCAGCTGTTAGCTAATTAGTTAACTATCCCAGCCATAGGAACTACTAGCTTCAGTTCTCCACCCAGCTCAGGTAAATATTAACTCAATCCTGGCCAGAACCAGGACACTCCAACACCGAAAGTACCAGCCAGTCAAGCTCTTGCTGCTCCTCACCAGTCATTGGCAGCGCATCTACAGCACCACAGACGTCGGGGCTCCGGGCTTTGCCTAACCAACAGGGCTTCGACATTTACCAGCCGCTGCACCTGGGCTCCCACTGAAAAAAAACCCCAAAAAATCACGAACATCTGACGATTGCTCCCACATTGAAAGTGCCAGCAACACAAGCTCTTGCTGCTCCTCACTGCCCATTCCCAGCGCATCTACAGCACCACAGACATCGGGGCTCCGGGCTTTCCCTGACCAACAGGGCTTCGACATTTACCACCAGCTGCACCTGGGCACCCACTGAAAAAAATCCCAAAAAATCACGAACATCTGACGATTGCTCCCACATTGAAAGTGCCAGCCTGTCAAGCTCTTGCTGCTCCTCACTGCCAATTCCCAGCGCATCTACAGCACCACAGACATCGGGGCTCTGGGCTTTCCCTGATGAACAGGGCTTCGACGTTTACCACCAGCTGCACCTGGGCACCCACTGAAAAAAAACCTTGAAAAATCACGAAGATCGGACGGTTGCTCCAACACCGAAATTGCCAGCAACTCAAGCTCTTGCTGCTCCTCACTGCCCATTCCCAGCGCATCTACAGCACCACAGATATCGGGGCTCTGGGCTTTCCCTGACGAACAGGGCTTAGACAATTACCACCAGCTGCACCTGGGCGCACACTGAAAAAAACCCCGAAAAATCACGAACATCGGACGATTGCTCCCACACCGAAAGTGCCAGCCAGTCAAGCTCTTGCTGCTCCTCACCGGCCATTGCAGGCGGAACTACAGCACCATAGAAATCGGGGCTCTGTGCTTTCCCTTAGGAACAGGGCATCGACGTTTACCACCTGCTGCACCGGTGCGCCCACTGAAAAAAAAACCGGAAAAATCACGAACATCGGACGATTGCTCCCACACCGAAAGTGCCACCAACACAATCTCTTGCTGCTCCTCACCACCCATTCCCAGTGCATCTACAGCACCACAGACATCGGGGCGACGGGCTTTTCCTGACGAACTGGGCTTCGACATTTACCACCAGCTGAACATGGGCGCCTACTGAAAATAAAACCCAAAACAACACAAACGTCGGACGATTGCTCCCACACCTTAAATGCCAGCCTGTCAAGCTCTTGCTGATCCTCACCGGCCATTGGCAGCGCATCTACAGCACCACAGACATCGGGGCTCTGGGCTTTCCCTAACCAACAGGGCTTCGACGTTTAGCACCCGCTGCACCTGGGCACCCACTGGAAAAAAACCCGAAAAATCAAGAAAGTCGGACGATTGCTCCTACGCCGAAAGTGCCAGCACGTCAAGCTCTGGCTGCTCATCACCGGCCATTGGCAGCGAATCTACAGCACCACAGACATCGGGGCTCCGGGCTTTCCCTGACCAACAGGGCTTCGATGTTTACCACCAGTTGAACATGGGCACCCACTGAAAAAAAAACCCGAAAAATCACAAACGTCGGACGATTGCTCCCACACCGAAATTGCCAGCCAGTCAAGCTCTTGCTCCGGGATTTGACTCACGAACAGGGCTTTGACATTTACCACCATTTGCACCTGTGTGCCCACTGAAAAATAATCCCCAAAAGTCACGAATGCCGGACAATTGCTCCCACACCGAAAGTGCCAGCAACACAAGCTCTTGCTGCTCCTAACCGGCCATTGGCTGCGCATCTACAGCACCACAGACATCGGGACTCCGGGCTTTCCCTGACCAACAGGGCTTCGACATATACCACCATCTGCACCTGGGCACCCATTGAAAAAAACCCCCGAAAAATCACAAACATCGGACTATTGCTCCCACACCAAAAGTGCCAGACAGTCAAGCTCTTGCTGCCCCTCACCGGCCATTCCCAGCACATCAACAGCACCACAGACATCGGGGCTCCGGCCTTTCCCTGACCAACAGGGCTTCGACATATACCACCAGCTGCACTTGGGCACCCAGTGAAAAAAACCCCCGAAAAATCACAAACATCGGACTATTGCTCCCACACCGAAAGTGCCAGACAGTCAAGCTCTTTGTGCTCCTCACCGGGCATTGGCAGCGCATCTACAGCACCACAGACATCGGGGCTCCGGGCTTTCCCTGACCAACACGGCTTCGACATATACCAGCCGCTGCAATTGGACGCCCACTGAAAAAAATCGCAAAAAATGACGAACATCGGACGATTGCTCCCACACCTTAAGTGCCGGCCTGTCAAGCTCTTGCTGCTCCTCATGGGCCATTGGCAGCGCATCTACAGCACCACAGACATCGGGGCTCCGGGTTTTCCCTGACCAACAGGGCTTCGTTGTTTACCACCTGCTGCACCTGGGCGCCCACTGAGAAAAATCCGAAAAATAACGAACGTCTGACAATCTCTCACACACCGAAAGTGACACCAACTCAAGGTCTTGCTGCTCCTCACCGCCCATTCCCAGCGCATCTACAGCACCACAGACATCGGGGCTCTGGGCTTTCCCTGACCAACAGGGCTTCGACATTTACCACGTGCTGCACCTGGGCGCACACTGAGAAGAAACCCCGAAAAATCACAAACGTCAGACGATTGCTCCCACACCGAAAGTGCCAGCAACACAAGCTCTTGCTTCTCCTCACCGCCCATTCCCAGCGCATCTACAGCACCACAGGCATCGGGGCTCCGGGCTTTCCCTGACCAACACGGCTTCGAAATTTACCACCAGCTGCACCTGGGCGCCCACTGAAAAAAAACCCAAAAAAAATCAAGAAGGTCGGACGATTGCCACCACACCGAAATTGCCAGCCTGTAAAGATCTTGCTGCTCGTCCCCGGCCATTGGCAGCCCATCTACAGCACCACAGACATGGGGGCTCCGGGCTTTCCCTGACAAACAGGGCTTCGACATATACCACCAGCTGCACCTGGCTGCTCCCTGAAAAAAAATCCCGAAAAATCACGAACGTCAGACGATTGCTCCCACACCGAAATTGCCAGCAATGCAAGCTCCTGCTGCTCCTCACCGCCCATTCCCAGCGCATCTACAGCACCAGAGACATCGGGGCTCCGGGCTTTCCCTGACCAACAGGGCTTCGACATTTACCACCCGCTGCAACTGGGTGTCCACTGAACAAAATCTCAAAAAATCACGAACATCGGACGATTGCTCCCACACCGAAAGTGCCAGCCAGTCAAGCTCTTGCTGCTGCTCACCGGCCATTGCCAGCGCATCTACAGCACCACAGACATCGGGGCTCCCGACTTTCCCTGACCAACAGGGCTTCGACGTTTACCAGCAGCTGCACCTGGGCGCACACTGAAAAAAAACCTGAAAAATCACGAACGTTGGACGATTGCTCCCACACTGAAATTGCCAACCAGTCAAGCTCTTCCTGCTCCTCACCGGCCATTGGCAGCGCATCTACAGCAGCACAGACATCGGGGCTCCGGGCTTTCCCTGATGAACAGGGCTTCGACATTTACCACCAGCTGCACCTGGTCACCCACTGAAAAAAAATCCCAAAAAATCACGAACGTTTGACGATTGCTCCCGCACCGAAAGTGCCAGCAAGACAAGCTGTTGCTGATCCTCATGGGCCATTGGCAGCGCATCTACAGCACCACAGACATCGGGGCTCCGGGCTTTCGCTCACGAACAGGGCTTTGACATTTACCACCAGTTGCACCTGGGTGCCCACTGAAAAATAATCCCCAAAATCATGAACGTCGGACAATTGCTCCCACACCGAAAGTGCCAGCCCGTCAAGCTCTCGCTGCTCCTCACGGGCCATTGCCAGCGCATGTACAGCACCACAGACATCGGGGCTCTGGGCTTTCCCTGGCCAACAAGGCTACGACATATACCACCAGCTGAACCTGGGCACCCACTGAAAAAAAATCCCAAGAAATCACAAACGTCCGACGATTGCTCCCACACCGAAAGTGCCAGCAACACAAACTCTTGGTGCTCCTCACCAGCCATTGGCAGCGCATCTACAGCACCACAGACATCGGGGCTCCGGGCTTTCCCTGACCAACAGGGCTTCGACATATACCACCAGCTGCACCTGGGCGCCCACTGAAAAATAAACGCCGAAAAATCACCAACATCGGACGATTGCTCCCACACCGAAAGTGCCAGCCAGTCAAGCTCTTGCTGCTCCACACCGCCCATTCCCAGTGCATCTACAGCACCACAGACATCGGGGCTCTGGGCTTTCCCTGACCAACAGGGCTTCAACGTTTAAAACCTGCTGCACCTGGGCGCCGGCTGAAAGTAAAATCCCAAAAAATGAAAAACGTTTGATGATTGCTCCCACACCGAAAGTGCCAGCAACTCAAGCTCTTGCTGCTCCTCACCCGCCATTGGCAGCGCATCTGCAGCACCACAGACATCGGGGCTCTGGGCTTTCCCTGACCAACAGGGCGTCGATTTTTACCACCAGCTGCACCTGGGCTCCCACTGAAAAAAAATCCCCAAAAATCACAAATGTCGGACGATTGCTCCCACACCGAAAATGCCAGCAACACAAGCTATTGCTGATCCTCATGGACCATTGGCAGCGCATCTACAGCACCACAGACATCGGGGCTCTGGGCTTTCGCTGACCAACAGGGCTTCGACATTTACCACCAGCTGCACCTGGGCGCCCACTGAAAAAAAACCCTGAAAAATAACGAACATCGGACGATTGCTCCCACACTGAAAGTGCCAGCCAGTCAAGCTCTTACTGAACCTCACCAGCCATTGGATGCGCATCTACAGCACCACAGACATCGGGGCTCTGGGCCTTGCCTGAATCATAGGGCTTCGATGTTTACCAGCAGCTGCACCTGGGTGCCCGCTGAAAACAAATCCCCAAAAATCATGAACGTTGGACGACTGCTCCCCGTCGTAGTTCAGCCCCAACGGGGACCAGACTACGCAGTCTCTCTCTCACTCCCCCCACTCTCCGAGAGAATAGGAGGAGATTTGATAAAGAAAAGAAAACCAGAAAAAAATCAAACACGCAGGTTGAGATTGAACAAAAAGTAAATTTAACAGTAATGACAGAAGAAAACAAGACAGTGATGGAACACAAATACAGTACAATAGCTCACAACAGATCTCCACATCCAGTCTCTTCCAAGTAGCAGGGGGCCTCCCTTCAGCACCCTCCTCACTTATATACTGAGCACTATGTCAGACAGGATGGAATAGCCCTTTGGCTAATTTGGGTAAATTAACGCCAGCTGTTAGCTAATTAGTTAACTATCCCAGCCATAGGAACTACTAGCTTCAGTTCTCCACCCAGCTCAGGTAAATATTAACTCAATCCTGGCCAGAACCAGGACACTCCAACACCGAAAGTACCAGCCAGTCAAGCTCTTGCTGCTCCTCACCAGTCATTGGCAGCGCATCTACAGCACCACAGACGTCGGGGCTCCGGGCTTTGCCTAACCAACAGGGCTTCGACATTTACCAGCCGCTGCACCTGGGCTCCCACTGAAAAAAAACCCCAAAAAATCACGAACATCTGACGATTGCTCCCACATTGAAAGTGCCAGCAACACAAGCTCTTGCTGCTCCTCACTGCCCATTCCCAGCGCATCTACAGCACCACAGACATCGGGGCTCCGGGCTTTCCCTGACCAACAGGGCTTCGACATTTACCACCAGCTGCACCTGGGCACCCACTGAAAAAAATCCCAAAAAATCACAAACATCTGACGATTGCTCCCACATTGAAAGTGCCAGCCTGTCAAGCTCTTGCTGCTCCTCACTGCCAATTCCCAGCGCATCTACAGCACCACAGACATCGGGGCTCTGGGCTTTCCCTGATGAACAGGGCTTCGACATATACCACCAGCTGCACCTGGGCACCCACTGAAAAAAAACCTTGAAAAATCACGAAGATCGGACGGTTGCTCCAACACCGAAATTGCCAGCAACTCAAGCTCTTGCTGCTCCTCACTGCCCATTCCCAGCGCATCTACAGCACCACAGATATCGGGGCTCTGGGCTTTCCCTGACGAACAGGGCTTAGACAATTACCACCAGCTGCACCTGGGCGCACACTGAAAAAAACCCCGAAAAATCACGAACGTCGGACGATTGCTCCCACACCGAAAGTGCCAGCACGTCAAACTCTTGCTGCTCATCACCGCCCATTCCCAGCGCATCTACAGCACCACAGACATCGGGGCTCCGGGTTTTCCCTCACGAACAGGGCTTTGACATTTAACACCAGTTGAACCTGGGTGCCCACTGAAAAATAATCTCTAAAAGTCACGAAGTTCGGACAATTGCTCCCACACCGAAACTGCCAGCCAGTCAAGCTTTCGCTGCTGCTCACGGGCCATTGGCTGCGCATCTACAGCACCACAGACATTGGGGCTCTGGGCTTTCCCTGACGAACAGGGCTTCAACGTTTACCACCAAATACACCTGGTCTCCCACTGAAAAAAACCCCCGAAAAATCACGAACATCGGACGATTGCTCCCACACCGAAAGTGCCAGCCAGTCAAGCTCTTGTTGCTCCTCACCGCCCATTCACAGCGCATCTACAGCACCACAGACATCGGGGCTCTGGGATTTCCCTGACGAACAGGGCTTTGAAATATGAACACCAGCTGCACGTGGGCGCCAACTGAAATAAAACCCCGAAAAATGACGAAGATCGGGCTATTGCTCCCACACCGAAAGTGCCAGCCAGTCAAGTTCTTGCTGCTCCTCACCAGCAATTGGAGGCGGATCTACAGAACCACAGACATCGGGGCTCTGGGCTTTCCCTGACCAACAGGGCTTCGACATTTACCACCAGCTGCACCTGGGTACCCACTGAAAAAAAACCCGAAAAAATCAAGAACGTCGGACGATTGCTCCCACAACGAAAGTGCCAGCCTGTCAAGTTCTTGCTGCTCCTCACCGGCCATTCCCAGTACATCTACAGCACCACAGACATTGGGGCTCCGGGCTTTCCCTGATGAACAGGGCTTCGACATTTAACACCAGCTGCACCTGGGCACCCACTGAAAAAAAATCCCAAAAAATCACAAACGTCGAACGATTGCTCCCACACCGAAATTGCCAGCAACACAAGCTGTTGCTGATCCTCATGCGCCATTGGCAGCGCATCTACAGCACCACAGACATCGGGGCTCCGGGCTTTCCCTCACGAACAGGGCTTTGACATTTACCACCAGTTGCACCTGGGTACCCACTGAAAAATAATCCCCAAAATCACAAACGTCAGACAATTGCTCACACACCGAAAGTGCGAGCCAGTAGCTCTTGTTGCTCCTCACGGGCCATTGGCAGCGCATGTACAGCACCACAGACATCAGGGCTCTGGGCTTTCCCTGACCAACAGGGCGTCGATATTTATCACCAGCTGCACCTGGGCGCCCACTGAAAAAAAAACCCTGAAAAATCACGAACATCGGGTGATTGCTCCCACACCGAAAGTGCCAGCCAGTCAAGCTCTTGCTGCTCCCCACCGGCCATTGGCAGCGCATCTACAGCACCACAGACAGCGGGGCTCTGGGCTTTCCCTGACCAACAGGGCTTCGACGTTTACAACCAGCTGCACCTGGGCTCCCACTGAAAAAAAATATCCAAAAATCACAAATGTTGGACGATTGCCCCACACCAAAAGTGCCAGCCAGTCCAGTTCTTGCTGCTGCTCACTGGCCATTGGCAGCGCATCTACAGCACCACAGGTATCGGGGCTCCGGGCTTTCCCTGACCAACAGGGCTTCGACATGTACCAACAGTTCCACGTGGGTGCCCACTGAAAAAAAACCCGAAAAGTCACGAACCTCTGACGATTGCTCCCACAATTAAAGTTCCAGGCAGTCAAGCTCTTGCTGCTCCTCACTGCTTATTCCCAGCGCATCTACAGCACCACACACATCGGGGCTCTGGGCTTTCCCTGACGAACAGGGCTTAGACACTTACCACCAGCTGCACCTTGGCGCCAACTGAAAAAAACCCCGAAAAATCACGAACATCGGACGATTGCTCCCACACCCAAAGTGCCAGCAACACAAGCTCTTGCTGCTCCTCACCGCCCATTCCCAGCGCATCTACAGCACCACAGACATCGGGGCTCCGGGCTTTCCCTGACTAACAGCACTTCGACGTTTACCACCAGCTGAACATGGGCGCCCACTGAAAAAAAAACCCACAAAAACACAAACGTCGGACGATTGCTCCCACAACACAAGTGTCAGCCAGTCAAGCTCTTGCTGCTCCTAACCAGCCATTCCCAGCGCATCTACAGCACCACAGACATCGGGGCTCCGGGCTTTCTCTGACCAACAGGGCTTCTACATATACCACCAGTTGCACCTGGGCGCCCACTGAAAGTAAAACCCCGAAAATTAACAAACGTCGGACGATTGCTCCCAGAACTCAAGTGTCAGCCTGTCAAGCTCTTGCTCCTCCTCACCGGCCATTGGAGGCGGAACTACAGCACCACAGACATCGGGGCTCCGGGCTTTCCCTGACCAACAGGGCTTCGACGTTTACCATCAGCTGCACCTGGGCGCCCACTGAAATAAACCCCAAAAAATGACAAACGTCGGACGATTGCTCCCACACCGAAAGGGACAGCCAGTCAAGTGCTTGCTGCTCCTCACCGGCCATTGGCAGCGCATCTACAACAGCACAGATATCGGGGCTCTGGGCTTTCCCTGACCAACAGGGCTTCGACGTTTACCACCCGCTGCACCTTGGCAGCCACTGAAAAAAATCCCCAGAAATCACGAACATCAGATGATTGCTCCCACACCAAAAGTACCATCAATACAAGCTCTTGATTCTCCTCACCGCCCATTCCCAGCGCATCTACAGCACCACACACATCGGGGCTCTGGGCTTTCCCTGACCAACAGGGCTTCAACATATACCACCAGCTGCACCTGGGCGCCCACTGAAAAATAAACGCCGAAAAATCACAAATATCGGACGATTGCTCCCACACCGAAAGTGCCAGACTGCTAAGCTCTTGCTGCTCCTCACGGTCCATTGGCAGCGTATCTACAGCACCACAGACTTCGGGGCTCCGGGCTTTCCCTGACAAGCAGGGCTTTAACATTTACCATCAGATGCACCTGAGCGCCCACTGAAAAAAAACCCCAAAAAATCACGAACATCAGACGATTGCTCCCACACCGAAAGTGCCAGCCAGTCAAGCCCTTGCTGCGCCTCACCAGCCATTGGAGGCGCATCTACAGCACCACAGACATCGGGGCTCTGGGCTTTTTCTGACTAACAGGACTTAGACGTTTACCAACAGATGAACATGGGCGCCCACTGAAAAAAAAAACAGAAAAAACACAAACGTCGTACGATTGATCCCACACCAAAAGTGCCAGCCAGTCCAGTTCTTGCTGCTGCTCACCGGCCATTGGCAGCGCATCTACAGCACCACAGACATCGGGGCTCTGGGCTTTCCCTGACGAACAGGGCTTAGACACTTACCACCAGCTGCACCTTGGGGCCAACTGAAAAAAACCCCAAAAATCACGAACATCGGACGATTGCTCCCACACCCAAAGTGCCAGCAACACAAGCTCTTGCTGCTCCTCACCGCCCATTCCCAGCGCATCTACAGCACCACAGACATCGGGGCTCCGGGCTTTCCCTGACTAAGAGCACTTAGATTTTACCACCAGCTGAACATGGGCGCCCACTGAAAAAAAAACCCACAAAAACACAAACGTCGGACGATTCCTCCCACAACACAAGTGTCAGCCAGTCAAGCTCTTGCTGCTCCTAACCAGCCATTCCCAGCGCATCTACAGCACCACAGACATCGGGGCTCCGTGCTTTCACTGACCAACAGGGTTTCGACATTTACCACCACCTGCACCTGGGCGCCCACTGAAAGTAAAATCCCAAAAATTCACGAACGTCGGACGATTGCTCCCATACCGAAAGTGCCAGCCAGTCAAGCTCTTGCTGCTCCTGACCGCCCATTCCCAGCGCATCTACAGCACCACAGACATCGGGGCTCCGGGCTTTCCCTGACCAACAGGGCTTCGACATTTACCACCAGCTGCACATGGGCACCCACTGAAAAAAACCCTGAAAAATAACGATCGTCTGATGATTGCTCCCACAACGAAAGTTCCAGCAACTCATGCTCTTGCTGATGCTCACCGGCCATTGGCAGTGCACCTACAGCACCACAGACATCGGGGCTCCGGGCTTTCCCTGACCAACAGGGCTTCGACATTTACCACCAGCTGCACCTGGGCGCCCACTGAAAATAAAACCTGAAAAATCCCAAACATCAGACAATTGCTCCAACACTGAAAGTGCCAGCAACTCAAGCTCTTGCTGCTCCTCTCCGGCCATTGGCAGTGCATCTACAGCACCACACACATTGGGGCTCTGGGCTTTTCCTGACCAACAGGGCTTCGACATTTACCACCAGCTACACCTGGGCGCCCACTGAAAAAATACCCGGAAAATCACGAACATCGGACGATTGCCCCACACAGAAAGTGCCAGCCAGTCAAGCTCTTGTTGCTCCTCACCGGCCATTTCCAGCGCATCTACAGCACCACAGACATCGGGGCTCTGGGCTTTCCCTGACGAACAAGGCTTCGACATATACCAGCAGCTGCACCAGGGCGCCCACTGAAAAAAAATCCCAAGAAATCACGAACATCGGACGATTGCTCCCACACCGAAAGGGACAGCCTGTCAAGCTCTTGCTGCTCCTCACCGCCCATTCCCAGCGCATCTACAGCACCACAGACATCGGGGCTCTGGGCTTTCCCTGACCAACAGGGCTTCGACATATACCACCAGCTGCACCTGGGCGCCCACTGAAAGTAAAATCCCAAAAAATTACGAAGGTCGGACAATTGCTCCCACAGCTTAAGTGCCAGCCAGTCAAGCTCTTGCTGCTCCACACCGGCCATTGGCAGCGCATCTACAGCACCACACACATCGGGGCTCCGGGCTTTCCCCGACGAACAGGGCTTTAACGTTTACCATCCGCTGAACCTGGGCACCCACTGAAAAATAAACCCCAGAAATCACAAACGTCGGACTATTGCTCCCACACCGAAAGTGCCAGCCTGTCAAGCTCTTCCTGCTCCTCACCGCCGATTGGCAGCGCATCTACAGCACCACAGACATCGGGGCTCTGGGCTTTCCCTGACCAACAGGGCTTCGACGTTTACCACCCGATACACCTGGGCTCCCACTGAAAAAAACCCCCGAAAAATCACGAACATTGGACGATTGCTCCCACACCGAAAGTGCCAGCCAGTCAAGCTCTTGTTGCTCCTCACCACCCATTCCCAGTGCATCTACAGCACCATAGACATCAGGGCTCCGTGCTTTCCCTGACCAACTGGACTTCGACGTTTACCACCAGCTGCACCTGGGCGCCCACTGAAAAAAACACCCGAAAAATCACAAACGTCGGACGATTGCTCCAACACCGAAAGGGCCAGCCTGTCAAGCTCTTGCTTCTCCACCCTGGCAATTTGCTGCGCATCTGCAGCACCACAGACATCGGGCCTCCGGGCTGTCCCTGACCAACAGGGCTTCGACATTTAACACCAGCTCCACATGTGCGCCCAGTAAAATTAAATCCCAAAAAATCTCGAACGTCGGACGATTGCTCCCACACCGAAAGTGCCAGCCAGTCAAGCTCTTGCTGCTCCACACCGGCCATTGGCAGCGCATCTACAGCACCACACACATCGGGGCTCCGGGCTTTCCCCGACGAACAGGGCTTTAACGTTTACCATCCGCTGAACCTGGGCGCCCACTGAAAAATAAACCCCAGAAATCACAAACGTCGGACTATTGCTCCCACAACGAAAGTGCCAGCCTGTCAAGCTCTTCCTGCTCCTCACCGCCGATTGGCAGCGCATCTACAGCACCACAGACATCGGGGCTCTGGGCTTTCCCTGACAAACAGGGCTTCGACGTTTACCACCCGATACACCTGGGCTCCCACTGAAAAAAACCCCCGAAAAATCACGAACATTGGACGATTGCTCCCACACCGAAAGTGCCAGCCAGTCAAGCTCTTGTTGCTCCTCACCACCCATTCCCAGTGCATCTACAGCACCATAGACATCAGGGCTCCGTGCTTTCCCTGACCAACTGGACTTCGACGTTTACCACCAGCTGCACCTGGGCGCCCACTGAAAAAAACACCCGAAAAATCACAAACGTCGGACGATTGCTCCAACACCGAAAGTGCCAGCCTGTCAAGCTCTTGCTTCTCCACCCTGGCCATTTGCTGCGCATCTGCAGCACCACAGACATCGGGCCTCCGGGCTGTCCCTGACCAACAGGGCTTCGACATTTAACACCAGCTCCACATGTGCGCCCAGTAAAATTAAATCCCAAAAAATCACGAACGTCGGACGACTGCTCCCACACCGAAAGTGCCAGCCAGTCAAGCTCTTGCTGCTCGTCCCTGGCAATTGGCAGCGCATCTACAGCACCACACACATCGGTCCTCCGGGCTTTCCCTCATGAACAGGGCTTTGACATTTACCACCAGTTGCACGTGGGTGCCCACTGAAAAATAATCCCCAAAAATCACAAGCGTCGGACAATTGCTCCCACACCCAAAGTGCCAGCCAGGCAAGCTCTCGCTGCTCCTCACGGGCCATTGGCAGCGCATCTACATCACCACAGACATCGGCGCTCCGGGCTTTCGCTGACCAACAGGGCTTCGACGTTTACCACCCGATACACCTGGGCTCCCACTGAAAAAAACCCCCGAAAATTAACAAACCTCGGACGATTGCTCCCACACCGAAAGTGTCAGCCTGTCAAGCTCTTGCTGCTCCTCACCGGCCATTGGAGGCGGAACTACAGCACCACAGACGTCGGGGCTCCAGGCTTTAACTGACCAACAGGGCTTCGACGTTTACCATCAGCTGCACCTGGGCGCCCACTGAAATAAACCCCAAAAAATGACAAACGTCGGACGATTGCTCCCACACCGAAAGGGACAGCCAGTCAAGCGCTTGCTGCTCCTCACCGGCCATTGGCAGCGCATCTACAACACCACAGATATCGGGGCTCCGGGCTTTCCCTGACCAACAGGGCTTCGACGTTTACCACCCGCTGCACCTTGGCAGCCACTGAAAATAATCCCCAGAAATCACGAACATCAGATGATTGCTCCCACACCAAAAGTGCCATCAATACAAGCTCTTGATTCTCCTCACCGCCCATTCCAAGCGCATCTACAGCACCACACACATCGGGGCTCTGGGCTTTCCCTGACCAACAGGGCTTCAACATATACCACCAGCTGCACCTGGGCGCCCACTGAAAAATAAAAGCCGAAAAATCACGAACATCGGACGATTGCTCCCACACCGAAAGTGCCAGCCAGTCAAGCCCTTGCTGCGCCTCACCAGCCATTCCCAGCGCATCTACAGCACCACAGACATCGGGGCTCTGGGCTTTCTCTGACTAACAGGACTTTGACATTTACCACCAGTTGCACCTGGGTGCCCACTGAAAAAAAAAACCAGAAAAAACACAAACGTCGTACGATTGATCCCACACCAAAAGTGCCAGCCAGTCCAGTTCTTGCTGCTGCTCACCGGCCATTGGCAGCACATCTACAGCACCACAGGTATCGGGGCTCCGGGCTTTCCCTGACGAACAAATCTTCGACATATACCAACAGTTCCACGTGGGTGCCCACTGAAAAAAAAACCCGAAAAGTCACGAACCTCTGACGATTGCTCCCACAACTAAAGTTCCAGGCAGTCAAGCTCTTGCTGCTCCTCATGGGCCATTGGTAGCGCATCTACAGCACGACAGACATAGGGGCTCTGGGCTTTCCCTGACCAACAGGGCTTCGACATATACCACCAGCTGCACCTGGGTGCCCACTGAAAGTAAAACCCCGAAAATTCACGAACGTCGGATGATTGCTCCCAGAACTCAAGTGTCAGCCTGTCAAGCTCTTGCTGCTCCTCACCGGCCATTGCAGACGGAACTACAGCACCACAGACGTCGGGGCTCTGGGCTTTCCCTGACCAACAGGGCTTCGACGTTTACCACCAGCTGCACCTGGGCGCCCACTGAAATAAACCCCAAAAAATGAAAAACGTCGGACGATTGCTCCCACACCGGAAGTGCCAGCCAATCAAGCTGTTGCTGCTCCTCACTGATTATTCCCAGCGCATCTACAGCACCACAGACATCGGGGCTCTGGGCTTTCCCTGACAAACAGGGCTTAGACACTTACCACCAGCTGCACCTTGGCGCCAACTGAAAAAAACCCCGAAAAATCACGAACATCGGACGATTGCTCCCACACCCAAAGTGCCAGCAACACAAGCTCTTGCTGCTCCTCACGGCCCATTCCCAGCGCATCTACAGCACCACAGACATCGGGGCTCCGGGCTTTCCCTGACTCTCAGCACTTAGACGTTTACCACCAGCTGAACATGGGCGCCCACTATAAAAAAAACCCACAAAAACACAAACGTCGGACGATTGCTCCCACAACACAAGTGCCAGCCAGTCAAGCTCTTGCTGCTCCTAACCAGCCATTCCCAGCGCATCTACAGCACCACAGACATCGGGGCTCCACGCTTTCCCTGACCAACAGGGTTTCGACATTTACCACCATCTGCACCTGGGCGCCCACTGAAAGTAAAATCCCAAAAATTCACGAACGTCGAACGATTGCTCCCACACCGAAAGTGCCAGCCAGTCAAGCTCTTGCTCCGGGATTTGACTCACGAACAGGGCTTTGAAATTTACCACCAGTTGCACCTGTGTGCCCACTGAAAAAAAAAACCCGAAAAATCACGAACATCGGACGATTGCTCCCACACCGAAAGTGCCAGCCAGTCAAGCTCTTTGTGCTCCTCACCAGCCATTGGCAGCACATCTACAGCACCACAGACATCGGGGCTCCGAGCTCTCCCTGACCAATAGGGCTTCGTTGTTTACCACCCGCTGCACCTGGGCGCCCACTGAAAAAAAACCCCGAAAAATCACAAATGTTGGATGATTGCTCCCACACCAAAAGTGCCAGCAACATAAGCTCTTGCGGCTCCTCACCAACCATTGGCAGCGCATCTACAGCACCACAGACATCGGGGCTCTGGGCTTTCCCTGACCAACAGGGCGTCGATGTTTACCACCAGCTGCATGTGGGCGCCCACTGAAATAAAACCCTGAAAAATCACGAACATGGGATGATTCCTCCCGCTCCGAAAGTGCCAGCCAGTCAAGCTCTTGCTGCTCCCCACTGGCCATTAGCAGCGCATCTACAGCGCCACAGACATCGGGGCTCCGGGCTTTCCCTGACCAACAGGGCTTCGACATTTATCACCAGTTCCACCTGGGCACCCACTGAAAAAAAATCCCCAAAAATCACAAACGTCGGACGATTGCTCCCACACAGAAAGTTCCAGCCTGTTAAGCTCTTCCTGCTCCTCATGGGCCATTGGCAGCACATCTACAGCACCACAGACATCGGGGCTCCGGGCTTTCCCTGACCAACAGGGCTTCGACATATACCAGCCGCTGCAATTGGACGCCCATTAAAAAAAATCCCCAAAAATCACGAACATCGGACGATTGCTCCCACACTGAAAGTGCCAGCCAGTCAAGCTCTTGCTGCACCTCAACGGCCCTTGGCAGCGCATCTACAGCACCACAGACATCAGGGCTCGGGCTTTCCCTGACGAAGAGGGATTCGACATGAGCCACCCGCTGCACCTGGGTGCCCACTGAAAAAAAACCCTGAAAAATCACGAACATCGGACGATTGCTCCCACACCGAAAGTGGCAGCAACACAAGCTCTTGCTGCCCCTCACGGGCCATTGGCAGCGCATCTACAGCACCACAGACATCGGGGCTCCGGGCTTTCCCTGCCCAACAGGGCTTTGACATTTACCACCAGTTGCACCTGGGTGCCCACTGAAAAATAATCCCCAAAAGTCACGAACGTCGGACAATTGCTCCCACACCAAAAGTGGCAGCCAGTCAAGCTCTCGCTGCTCCTCACGGGCCATTGGCAGCGCATCTACAGCACCACAGACATCGGGGCTCCGGGCTTTCCCTGACCAACAGGGCTTCGACATTTACCACCAGCTGCACCTGGGCACCCACTGAAAAAAAACCCCGAAAAATCACGAACATCGGACTATTGCTCCCACACCGAAAGTGCCAGCCTATCAAGCTCTTGCTTCTCCACCCTGGCCATTTGCTGCGCATCTGCAGCACCACAGACATCGGGCCTCCGGGCTGTCCCTGACCAACAGGGCTTCGACATTTAACACCAGCTCCACATGTGCGCCCAGTAAAATTAAATCCCAAAAAATCACGAACGTCGGACGACTGCTCCCACACCGAAAGTGCCAGCCAGTCAAGCTCTTGCTGCTCGTCCCTGGCAATTGGCAGCGCATCTACAGCACCACACACATCGGTCCTCCGGGCTTTCCCTCATGAACAGGGCTTTGACATTTACCACCAGTTGCACGTGGGTGCCCACTGAAAAATAATCCCCAAAAATCACAAGCGTCGGACAATTGCTCCCACACCCAAAGTGCCAGCCAGGCAAGCTCTCGCTGCTCCTCACGGGCCATTGGCAGCGCATCTACATCACCACAGACATCGGCGCTCCGGGCTTTCGCTGACCAACAGGGCTTCGACGTTTACCACCCGATACACCTGGGCTCCCACTGAAAAAAACCCCCGAAAATTAACAAACCTCGGACGATTGCTCCCACACCGAAAGTGTCAGCCTGTCAAGCTCTTGCTGCTCCTCACCGGCCATTGGAGGCGGAACTACAGCACCACAGACGTCGGGGCTCCAGGCTTTAACTGACCAACAGGGCTTCGACGTTTACCATCAGCTGCACCTGGGCGCCCACTGAAATAAACCCCAAAAAATGACAAACGTCGGACGATTGCTCCCACACCGAAAGGGACAGCCAGTCAAGCGCTTGCTGCTCCTCACCGGCCATTGGCAGCGCATCTACAACACCACAGATATCGGGGCTCCGGGCTTTCCCTGACCAACAGGGCTTCGACGTTTACCACCCGCTGCACCTTGGCAGCCACTGAAAATAATCCCCAGAAATCACGAACATCAGATGATTGCTCCCACACCAAAAGTGCCATCAATACAAGCTCTTGATTCTCCTCACCGCCCATTCCAAGCGCATCTACAGCACCACACACATCGGGGCTCTGGGCTTTCCCTGACCAACAGGGCTTCAACATATACCACCAGCTGCACCTGGGCGCCCACTGAAAAATAAAAGCCGAAAAATCACGAACATCGGACGATTGCTCCCACACCGAAAGTGCCAGCCAGTCAAGCCCTTGCTGCGCCTCACCAGCCATTCCCAGCGCATCTACAGCACCACAGACATCGGGGCTCTGGGCTTTCTCTGACTAACAGGACTTTGACATTTACCACCAGTTGCACCTGGGTGCCCACTGAAAAAAAAAACCAGAAAAAACACAAACGTCGTACGATTGATCCCACACCAAAAGTGCCAGCCAGTCCAGTTCTTGCTGCTGCTCACCGGCCATTGGCAGCACATCTACAGCACCACAGGTATCGGGGCTCCGGGCTTTCCCTGACGAACAAATCTTCGACATATACCAACAGTTCCACGTGGGTGCCCACTGAAAAAAAAACCCGAAAAGTCACGAACCTCTGACGATTGCTCCCACAACTAAAGTTCCAGGCAGTCAAGCTCTTGCTGCTCCTCATGGGCCATTGGTAGCGCATCTACAGCACGACAGACATAGGGGCTCTGGGCTTTCCCTGACCAACAGGGCTTCGACATATACCACCAGCTGCACCTGGGTGCCCACTGAAAGTAAAACCCCGAAAATTCACGAACGTCGGATGATTGCTCCCAGAACTCAAGTGTCAGCCTGTCAAGCTCTTGCTGCTCCTCACCGGCCATTGCAGACGGAACTACAGCACCACAGACGTCGGGGCTCTGGGCTTTCCCTGACCAACAGGGCTTCGACGTTTACCACCAGCTGCACCTGGGCGCCCACTGAAATAAACCCCAAAAAATGAAAAACGTCGGACGATTGCTCCCACACCGGAAGTGCCAGCCAATCAAGCTGTTGCTGCTCCTCACTGATTATTCCCAGCGCATCTACAGCACCACAGACATCGGGGCTCTGGGCTTTCCCTGACAAACAGGGCTTAGACACTTACCACCAGCTGCACCTTGGCGCCAACTGAAAAAAACCCCGAAAAATCACGAACATCGGACGATTGCTCCCACACCCAAAGTGCCAGCAACACAAGCTCTTGCTGCTCCTCACGGCCCATTCCCAGCGCATCTACAGCACCACAGACATCGGGGCTCCGGGCTTTCCCTGACTCTCAGCACTTAGACGTTTACCACCAGCTGAACATGGGCGCCCACTATAAAAAAAACCCACAAAAACACAAACGTCGGACGATTGCTCCCACAACACAAGTGCCAGCCAGTCAAGCTCTTGCTGCTCCTAACCAGCCATTCCCAGCGCATCTACAGCACCACAGACATCGGGGCTCCACGCTTTCCCTGACCAACAGGGTTTCGACATTTACCACCATCTGCACCTGGGCGCCCACTGAAAGTAAAATCCCAAAAATTCACGAACGTCGAACGATTGCTCCCACACCGAAAGTGCCAGCCAGTCAAGCTCTTGCTCCGGGATTTGACTCACGAACAGGGCTTTGAAATTTACCACCAGTTGCACCTGTGTGCCCACTGAAAAAAAAAACCCGAAAAATCACGAACATCGGACGATTGCTCCCACACCGAAAGTGCCAGCCAGTCAAGCTCTTTGTGCTCCTCACCAGCCATTGGCAGCACATCTACAGCACCACAGACATCGGGGCTCCGAGCTCTCCCTGACCAATAGGGCTTCGTTGTTTACCACCCGCTGCACCTGGGCGCCCACTGAAAAAAAACCCCGAAAAATCACAAATGTTGGATGATTGCTCCCACACCAAAAGTGCCAGCAACATAAGCTCTTGCGGCTCCTCACCAACCATTGGCAGCGCATCTACAGCACCACAGACATCGGGGCTCTGGGCTTTCCCTGACCAACAGGGCGTCGATGTTTACCACCAGCTGCATGTGGGCGCCCACTGAAATAAAACCCTGAAAAATCACGAACATGGGATGATTCCTCCCGCTCCGAAAGTGCCAGACAGTCAAGCTCTTGCTGCTCCCCACTGGCCATTAGCAGCGCATCTACAGCGCCACAGACATCGGGGCTCCGGGCTTTCCCTGACCAACAGGGCTTCGACATTTATCACCAGTTCCACCTGGGCACCCACTGAAAAAAAATCCCCAAAAATCACAAACGTCGGACGATTGCTCCCACACAGAAAGTTCCAGCCTGTTAAGCTCTTCCTGCTCCTCATGGGCCATTGGCAGCACATCTACAGCACCACAGACATCGGGGCTCCGGGCTTTCCCTGACCAACAGGGCTTCGACATATACCAGCCGCTGCAATTGGACGCCCATTAAAAAAAATCCCCAAAAATCACGAACATCGGACGATTGCTCCCACACTGAAAGTGCCAGCCAGTCAAGCTCTTGCTGCACCTCAACGGCCCTTGGCAGCGCATCTACAGCACCACAGACATCAGGGCTCGGGCTTTCCCTGACGAAGAGGGATTCGACATGAGCCACCCGCTGCACCTGGGTGCCCACTGAAAAAAAACCCTGAAAAATCACGAACATCGGACGATTGCTCCCACACCGAAAGTGGCAGCAACACAAGCTCTTGCTGCCCCTCACGGGCCATTGGCAGCGCATCTACAGCACCACAGACATCGGGGCTCCGGGCTTTCCCTGCCCAACAGGGCTTTGACATTTACCACCAGTTGCACCTGGGTGCCCACTGAAAAATAATCCCCAAAAGTCACGAACGTCGGACAATTGCTCCCACACCAAAAGTGGCAGCCAGTCAAGCTCTCGCTGCTCCTCATGGGCCATTGGCAGCGCATCTACAGCACCACAGACATCGGGGCTCCGGGCTTTCCCTGACCAACAGGGCTTCGACATTTACCACCAGCTGCACCTGGGCACCCACTGAAAAAAAACCCCGAAAAATCACGAACATCGGACTATTGCTCCCACACCGAAAGTGCCAGCCTATCAAGCTCTTGCTGCTCCTCCCCGGCCATTGGCAGCGCATCTACAGTACCAGAGACATCGGGGCTCCGGGTTTTCCCTAACCAACAGGGCTTCGACGTTTACCACCAGCTGCACCTCAGCACCCACTGAAAAAAAAACCCGAAAAATCACGAACATCGGACGATTGCTCCCACAACGAAAGTGCCAGCCTGTCAAGGTCTTGATGCCCCTCACCGGACATTCCCAGCGCATCTACAGCACCACAGACAACGGGGCTCCAGCCTTTCCCTGACCAACAGGGCTTCGAAGTTTACCACCCGCTGCACCTGGGCGCCCAGTAAAAGTAAAATCCCAAAAAATCACGAACGTCGGACGATTGCTCCCACACCGAAAATGCCAGCATGTCAATCTCTTGCTGCTTCTCCCCGGCCATTGGCCGCGCATCTACAGCACCACAGACATCGGGACTCCGGGCATTCCATGATGAACAGGGCTTATACCTTTACCACCAGCTCCACCTGGCGGCCCACTGAAAAAAAACCCCGAAAAATCACGAACATCGGACGATTATTCCCACACCGAAAATGCCATCAACTCAAGGTGTTGCTGCTCCTCACCGCTCATTCCCAGCGCATCTACAGCACCACAGACATCAGGGCTCTGGGCTTTCGCTGACCAACAGGGCTTCGACATATACCACCAGCTGCACCTCGGCAACCACTGAAAAAAACCCCCGAAAAAACACGAACATCGGACTACTGCTCCCACACCGAAAATGCCAGCCAGTCAAGATCTTGCTGCCCCTCACCGGCCATTCCCAGCGCATCTACAGCACCACAAACATCAGGGCTCCGGGCTTTCCCTGACCAACAGGGCTTCGACGTTTAACACCAGTTGCACCTGGGCACCCACTGAAAAAAAAAAAACCCCAAAATCACGAACATCAGACCATTGCTCCCTCATTGAAAGTGCCAGCCTGTCAAGCTCTTTGTGCTCCTCACCGGCCATTCCCAGCACATCTACAGCACCACAGACATCGGGGCTGCGGGCTTTCCCTGACCAACAGGGCTTCGACATTTACCACCTGCTGCACCTTGGCGCCCATTGAGAAAAAATCCCCAGGAATCACAAAGGTCGGACGATTACTCCCACACGTTAAGTGCCAGCCTGTCAAGCTCTTCCTGCTCCTCATGGGCCATTGGCAGCGCATCTACAGCACCACACACATCGGGGCTCTGGGCTTTCCCTGACCAACAGGGCTTCGACGTTTACCACCTGCTGCACCTGGGCGCCCACTCAAAAATATCTCAAAAAATCACGAATATCGGACGATTGCTCCCACACCGAAAGTGCCAGCAACACAAGCTCTTGCTTCTCCTCACCGCCCATTCCCAGCGCAACTACAGCACCACAGACATCGGGGCTCTGGGCTTTCCCTGACCAACAGGGCTTCGACATTTACCACCAGCTGCACCTGGGCACCCACTGAAAAAAAACCCCGAAAAATCACGAACGTCGGACGATTGCTTCCACACCTTAAGTGCCAGCAACGCAAGCTCTTGCTGCTCCTCACTAGCCATTGGCTGTGCATCTACAGCACCACAGATATCGGGGCTCCGGGCTTTCCCTGACCAACAGGGCTTTAACATTTACCACCAGCTGCACCTTGGCGCCCACTGAAAAAAAACCCCCGAAAAATCACTAACGTCGGACGATTGCTCCCACACCGAAAGTGCCAGACAGTCAAGCTCTTGCTGCTCCTCACCGGCCATTCCCAGCGCATCTACAGCACCACAGACATCGGGGCTCCGGGCTTTCCCTGACGAACAGGGCTTCGACATATACCACCAGCTGCATTCGGCACCCAGTCGAAAAAATCCCCAAAAAATCACTAACGTCGGACGATTGCACCCACACCAAAAGTGCCAGCCAGTCAAGCTCTTGATGCTCCTCATGTACCATTGGCAGCGCATCTAGAGCACCACAGTCATCGGGGCTTTGGGCTTTCCCTGACCAACAGGGCTTCGACATCTACCACCAGCTGCACCTGGGCACATATTGAGAAAAAACCCCGAAAAATCACGAACGTCGGATGATTGCTCCCACACCGAAAGTGTCAGCAACACAAGCTCTTGCTTCTCCTCACCGCCCATTCCCAGCGCATCTACAGCACCACAGTCATCAGGGCTCTGGGCTTTCACTGACCAACAGGGCTTCCACATATACCACCAGCTGCACCTGGGCGCCCACTGAAAAAAATAGTTGAAAAATGACGAACATTGGACGATTGCCCGCACACTGCAAGTGCCACCCAGTCAAGCTCTTGCTGCTCTTCACCGGCCATTGGCAGCGCATCTACAGCACAACAGATATCGGGGCTCCGGGATTTCCCTGATCAACAGGGCTTCGACATATACAACCAGCTGCACCTGGGTCCTCCCTGAAAAGAAAACCCGAAAAATCACGAACGTCGGACGATTGCTCCCACACCGAAAGTGCCATCAACACAAGCTATTGCTGCTCCTCACCGCCCATTCCCAGCGCATCTACAGCACCACAGACATCGGGGCTCCGGGCTTTCCCTGACCAACAGGGTTTCGACGTATACCACCAGCGGCACCTGTGCGCCCACTGAAAAATAAACCCCAGAAATCACAAACCACGGACTATTGCTTCCACACCGGAAGTGCCAGCCTGTTAAGCTCTTGCTGCACCTCAGCGGCCATTAGCAGCGCATCTACAGCACCACAGACATCAAGGCTCTGGGCTTTCCCTGATGAACAGGGCTTCGACGTTTACCACCCGATGCACCTGGGCTCCCACTGAAAAAAAAACCCCGAAACATCACCAACGTCGGACCATTGCTCCCACACCCAAAGTGCCAGCAACACAAGCTGCTGCTGATCCTCATGGGCCATTGGCAGCGCATCTACAGCACCACAGACATCGGGGCTCCGGGCTTTCCCTCACGAACAGGGCTTTGACATTTACCACCAGCTGCACCTGGGCACCCACTGAAAAATAATCCCCAAAAATCACAAACGTCGGACAATTGCTCCCACACCGAAAGTGCCAGCCAGTCAAGCTCTCGCTGCTCCTCATGGGCAACTGGCAGCGCATCTACAGCACCACAGACATCGGGGCTCTGGGCTTTCGCTGACCAACAGGGCTTCGACATATACCACCAGCTGCACCTGGGCACCCACTGAAAAAAACCCCTGAAAAATCAGAGTCACCTGACTATAGATCCCACACCAAAAGTGCCAGCCTGTAAAGGTCTTGCTGCTCGTCCCCGGCCATTCGCAGTCCATCTGCAGCACCACAGACATCGGGGCTCTGGGCTTTCGCTGACCAACAGGGCTTCGACATATACAACCAGCTGCACCTGGGCGCCCACTGAAAGTAAAATCCAAAAAAATAACGAATGTCGGATGATTGCTCCCACACCGAAAGTGCTAGCCAGTCAAGCTCTTACTGAACCTCACCAGCCATTGGATGCGCATCTACAGCACCACAGATATCGGGGCTCTGGGCTTTGCCTGAATCATAGGGCTTCGATGTTTACCAGCAGCTGCACCTGGGTGCCCACTGAAAACAAATCCCCAAAAATCACGAACGTTGGACAACTGCTCCCCGTCGTGGTTCAGCCCCAACAGGGACCAGACTACGCAGTCTCTCTCTCACTCCCCCCACTCTCCGAGAGAACAGGATGAGATTTGATAAAGAAAAGAAAACCAGAAAAAAATCAAACACGCAGGTTGAGATTGAACAAAAAGTAAATTTAACAGTAATGAGAGAAGAAAACAAGACAGTGATGGAACACAAATACAGTACAATAGCTCACAACAGATCTCCACATCCAGTCTCTTCCAAGTAGCAGGGGGCCTCCCTTCAACACCCTCCTCACTTATATACTGAGCATGATGTCAGATGGGATGGAATAGCCCTTTGGCTAATTTGGGTAAATTAACGCCAGCTGTTAGCTAATTAGTTAACTATCCCAGCCATAGGGGCTACCAGCTTCAGTTCTCCACCCAGGTCAGGTAAATATTAACTCTATCCTGGCCAGAACCAGGACACTCTGACACCGAAAGTACCAGCCAGTCAAGCTCTTGCTGCTCCTCACGGGCCATTGGCAGCGCATCTACAGCACCACAGACATCGGGGCTCCGGGCTTTCCCTGCCCAACAGGGCTTTGACATTTACCACCAGTTGCACCTGGGTGCCCACTGAAAAATAATCCCCAAAAGTCACGAACGTCGGACAATTGCTCCCACACCAAAAGTGCCAGCAACGCAAGCTCTTGCTGCTCCTCACCTGCCATTGGCTGCGCATCTACAGCACCACAGACATCGGGGCTCTGGGCTGTCCCTGAAAAACATGGCTTCGACATATACCACCAGCTGCACCTGGGCACCCACTGAAAAAAACCCCGAAAAATCAAAAATGTCGGACGATTGCTCCCACACCGAAAGTGCCAGCAACACAAGCTCTTGCTGCTCCACACCGGCCATTCCCAGCGCATCTACACCACCAGAGACATCGGGGCTCCGGGCTTTCCCTGACCAACAGGGCTTCGACATTTACCACCCGCTGCACCTGATCTCCCACGGGAAAATACCCCAAAAAATCACGACCGTCGGACAATTGATCCCACACCGAAAGTGCCAGACAGTCAAGCTCTTGCTACTCGTACTCGGCCATTGGTAGCGCATCTACAGCACCACAGACATCGGGGCTCTGGGCTTTCCCTGACCAACAGGTCTTCGACATTTACCACCAGCTGCACCTGGGAGCCCACTGAAAAAAACCCCGAAAAATCACGAACATTGGACGATTGCTCCCACACCGGAAGTGCCAGCCTGTCAAGCTCTTGCTGCTCCTCCCCGGCCATTGGCAGCGCATCTACAGCACCAGAGACATCGGGGCTCCGGGTTTTCCCTAACCAACAGGGCTTCGACGTTTACCACCAGCTGCACCTCAGCACCCACTGAAAAAAAAACCCGAAAAATCACGAACATCGGACGATTGCTACCACACCGAAAGTGGCAGCAACACAAGCTCTTGCTGCTCCTCACGGGCCATTGGCAGCGCATCTACAGCACCACAGACATCGGGGCTCCGGGCTTTCCCTGCCCAACAGGGCTTTGACATTTACCACCAGTTGCACCTGGGCGCCCACTGAAAAATAATCCCCAAAAGTCACGAACGTCGGACAATTGCTCCCACACCAAAAGTGGCAGCCAGTCAAGCTCTAGCTGCTCCTCACGGGCCATTGGCAGCGCATCTACAGCACCACAGACATCGGGGCTCCGGGCTTTAACTGACCAACAGGGCTTTGACGTTTACCACCAGCTGCACCTGGGCACCCACTGAAAAAAATCCCCGAAAAATCACAAACGTCGGACGATTGCTCCCACACCTTAAGTGCCAGCAACGCAAGCTCTTGCTGCTCCTCACCTGCCATTGGCTGCGCATCTACAGCACCACAGACATCGGGGCTCTGGGCTGTCCCTGAAGAACATGGCTTCGACATATACCACCAGCTGAACCTGGGCGCCCACTGAAAAAAACCCCGAAAAATCAAAAATGTCGGACGATTGCTCCCACACCGAAAGTGCCAGCAACACAAGCTCTTCCTGCTCCACACCGGCCATTCCCAGCGCATCTACACCACCACAGACATCGGGGCTCCGGGCTTTCCCTGACCAACAGGGCTTCGACATATACCACCAGCTGAACCTGGGCGCCCACTGAAAAAAATCCCAAAAAATCACGAACGTCGGACGATTGCTCCCACACCGAAACTGCCAGCAACACAAGCTCTTGCTGCTCCTCACCGCTCATTCCCAGCACATCTACAGCACCACAGACATCGGGGCTCTGCGCTTTCCCTGACCAACAGGGCTTCGACATATGAACACCAGCTGAACATGGGCGCCCACTGAAAGTAAAACCCCGAAAAATCACGAACGTCAGACGATTGCTCCCACACCGAAAGTCCCAGTCAGTCAAGCTCTTGCTGCTCCTCACGGGCCATTGGCAGCGCATCTACATCACCACAGACATCGGGGCTCCGGGCTTTCCCTGACCAACAGGGCTTTGACATTTACCACCAGCTGCACCTGGGAGCCCACTGAAAAAAACCGCCGAAAAATCTCTAACGTCGGACGATTGCTCCCACATCGAAAGGGCCAGCATGTCAAGCTCTTGATGCCCCTCACCGGACATTCCCAGCGCATCTACAGCACCACAGACAACGGGGCTCTGGCCTTTCCCTGACCAACAGGGCTTCGACGTTTACCACCCGCTGCACCTGGGCGCCCACTGAAAAAAAACCCCAAAAAATCAAGAAGGTCAGACGATTGCTCCAACACCGAAAGTGCCAGCCAGTCAAACTCTTGCTGCTCCTCACGGTCCATTGGCAGCGTATCTACAGCACCACAGACATCGGGGCTCCGGGCTTTCCCTGACGAACAGGGCGTCGATGTTTACCACCAGCTGCCCTGGGCGCCCACTGAAAAAAAATCGCGAAAAATCACAAACGTTGGATGATTGCTCCCACACCTAAAGTGCCAGCCAGTCAAGCTCTTGCTGCTCCTCACCGGCCATTTGCAGCGCAGCTACAGCACCACAGACATCGGGGCTCTGGGCTTTCCCTGACCCATAGGGCTTCGATGTTTACCAGCAGCTGCACCTGGGTGCCCACTGAAAACAAATCCCCAAAAATCACAAACGTTGGACGCCTGCTCCCCGTCGTAGTTCAGCCCCAACGGGGACCAGACTACGCAGTCTCTCTCTCACTCCCCCCACTCTCCGAGAGAATAGGAGGAGATTTGATAAAGAAAAGAAAACCAGAAAAAAATCAAACACGCAGGTTGAGATTGAACAAAAAGTAAATTTAACAGTAATGACAGAAGAAAACAAGACAGTGATGGAACACAAATACAGTACAATAGCTCACAACAGATCTCCACATCCAGTCTCTTCCAAGTAGCAGGGGTCCTCCCTTCAGCACCCTCCTCACTTAAATACTGAGCATGATGTCAGAGGGGATGGAATAGCCCTTTGGCTAATTTGGGTAAATTAACACCAGCTGTTAGCTAATTAGTTAACTATCCCAGCCATACGGGCTACCAGCTTCAGTTCTCCACCCAGCTCAGGTAAATATTAACTCTATCCTGGCCAGAACCAGGACACTCCGACACCGAAAGTACCAGCCAGTCAAGCTCTTGCTGCTCCTCACCGGCCATTGGCAGCGCATCTACAGCACCACAGACATCGGGGCTCCGGGCTTTCCCTGACCAACAGGGCTGCGACATTTACCACCCGCTGCACCTGATCTCCCACGGGAAAATACCCCAAAAAATCACGACCGTCGGAAAATTGATCCCACACCGAAAGTGCCAGACAGTCAAGCTCTTGCTGCTCGTACTCGGCCATTGGTAGCGCATCTACAGCACCACAGACATCGGGGCTCCGGGCTTTCCCTGACCAACAGGTCTTCGACATTTACCACCAGCTGCACCTGGGAGCCCACTGAAAAAAACCCCGAAAAATCACGAACATCGGACAATTGCTCCCACACCGAAAGTGCCAGCCTGTCAAGCTCTTGCTGCTCCTCCCCGGCCATTGGCAGCGCATCTACAGCACCAGAGACATCGGGGCTCCGGGTTTTCCCTAACCAACAGGGCTTCGACGTTTACCACCAGCTGCACCTCAGCACCCACTGAAAAAAAAACCCGAAAAATCACGAACATCGGACGATTGCTCCCACACCAAAAGTGCCAGCCAGTCAAGCTCTTGCTGCACATCAGCGGCCATTGGCAGCGCATCTACAGCACCACAGACATCGGGGCTCCGGGCTGTCCCTGAAGAACAGGGCTTCGACGTTTAACACCAGCTCCACTTTGGCGCCCAGTAGAAGTAAAATCCCAAAAAATCACGAACATCGGACGATTGCTCCCACACCGAAAGTGCCAGCATGTCAATCTCTTGCTGCTTCTCCCCGGCCATTGGCCGCGCATCTACAGCACCACAGACATCGGGGCTCCGGGCTTTCCATGATGAACAGGGCTTCGACATTTACCACCAGCTGCACCTGGGCGCACACTGAGAAAAAACCCCGAAATATAACGAACGTCTGACGATTGCTCCCACACCAAAAGTGCCAGCCAGTCAAGCTCTTGCTGCTCCTCACCACCCATTCCCAGCGCATCTACGGCACCACAGACAAAGTGGCTCTGGGCTTTCCCTGACGAACAAGGCTTCTACATTTACCACCAGCTGCACCTGGGCGCCCACTGAAAAAAAAACCTGAAAAATCCCAAACATCAGACAATTGATCCCACACTGAAAGTGCCAGCCTGTTAAGCTCTTGCTGCTCCTCACCGGCCATTGGCAGTGCACCTACAGCACCACAGACATTGGGGCTCTGGGCTTTTCCTGACCAACAGGGCTTCGACGTTTATCACCAGCTACACCTGGGCGCCCACTGAAAAAATACCCGGAAAAATCACGAACGTCGGACGATTGCTCCCACACCTAAAATGCCAGCCAGTCAAGCTCTTGCTGCTTGTCACCGGCCATTGGCAGCGCATCTGCAGCACCACAGACATCGGGGCTCCGGGCTTTCCCTCACGAAAAAGGCTTTGACATTTACCACCAGTTGAACCGGGGTGACACTTAAAAATAATCCCGAAAAATCACGAACGTCGGACGATTGCTCCCACACCGAAAGTGCCAGCAACACAAGCTCTTGCTGCTCCTCACCGCCTATTCCCAGCGCATCTACAGCACCACAGACGTCGGGGCTCCGGGCTTTCCCTGACCAACAGGGCTTCGACGTTTACCACCCGATGCACCTGGGCTCCCACTGAAAATAACCCCTGAAAAATCACGAACATCAGACGATTGCTCCCACACCAAACGTGCCAGCAATACAAGCTCTTGCTGCTCCTCACGGGCCATTGGCAGCGCATCTACAGTACCACAGACATCGCGGCTCTGGGATTTTCCTGACCAACAGAGCTTCGACGTTTACCACGAGCTGCACCTACGCACCCACTGAAAAAAATCCCCAGAAATCACAAACGTCGGATGATTGCTCCCATACCTTAAGTGCCAGCCTGTCAAGCTCTTGCTGCTCCTCATGGGCCATTGGCAGCGCATCTACAGCACCACAGATATCGGGGCTCCGGGCTTTCCCTGACCAACAGGGCTTCGACATTTACCACCAGCTGCACCTTGGCGCCCACTGAAAAAAAACCCCAAAGAATCACGAACATCGGATGATTGCTCCATCATTGAAAGTGCCAGCCAGTCAAGCTCTTGCTACTCCTCGCGGGCCATTCGAAGCGCATCTACAGCACCACAGACATCAGGGCTCCGGGCTTTCCCAGATCAAAAGGGCTTCGACATGTACCACCAGCTGAACCTGGGCGCACACTGAAAAAAACCCGGAAAAATCACGAACGTCGGACGATTGCTCCCACACTGAAAGTGCCAGCCAGTCAAGCTCTTGCTGCTCCTCCCCAGCCATTGGCAGTGCATCTACAGCACCACAGACATCGGGGCTCTGGGCTTTCCCTGACCAACAGGGCTTCGACGTTTACCAGCAGCTACACCTGGGCGCCCACTGAAAAAAACCCCGAAAAATCACGAACCTCGGACGATTGCTCCCACACCGAAAGTGCCAGCAACACAAGCCCTTGCTGCTTTCCACCAGCCATTGGCTGCGCATCTACAGCACCACAGACATCGGGGCTCCGGGCTTTAACTGACCAACAGGGCTTCGACATTTACAACCAGCTGCACCTGGGCGCCCACTGACATAAAACCCTGAAAAATCACGAACATCGGACGATTGCTCCCACACCCAAAGTGCCAGCCTCTCAAGTTCTTGCTGCTCCTCACGGGCCATTGGCAGCGCATCTACAGCACCACAGACATCGGTCCTCCGGGCTTTCCCTCACGAACAGGGCTTTGACATTTACCACCAGTTGCACCTGGGTGCCCACTGAAAAATAATCCCAAAAAATCACAAGCGTCGGACAATTGCTCCCACACCGAAAGTGCCAGCCAGTCAAGCTCTTGCTGCTCCTCACCAGCCATTGGCAGAGCATCTACAGCACCACAGACATCGGGGCTCCGGGCTTTCCCTGACCAACAGGGCTTCGACATTTACCACCAGTTGCACCTTGGCTCCCACTGAAAAAAAACCCCGAAACATCACGAACATCGGAAGATTGCTCCCACACCGAAAGTGCCAGCCAGTCAAACTCTTGCTGCTCCTCACCGGCCATTGGCAGCGCATCTACAGCACCACAGACATCGGGGCTCCGGGCTTTCCCTGACCAACAGAGCTTCGACGTTTACCACCCGATGCACCTGGGCGCCCAATCGAAAAAATCCCCTAAAAATCACGAACGTCGGACGATTGCTCCCACACCGAAAGTGCCAGGCAGTCAACCTCTTGTTGCTCCTCACGGGCCATTGGCAGCGCATCTACAGCACCACAGACATCAGGGCTCTGGGCTTTTCCTGACCAACAGAGCTTCGACGTTTACCACCCGCTGCACCTGCGCAACCACTGAAAAAAATCCCCAGAAATCACGAACATCGGGCGATTGCTCCCACACCGAAAGTGCCAGCCTATCAAGCTCTTGCTGCTCCTCATGGACCATTGGCAGCGCATCTACAGCACAACAGACTTCGGGGCTCCGGGCTTTCCCTGACCAACAGGTCTTCGACATTTACCACCCGCTGCACCTGGGAGCCCACTGAAAAAAACCCCGAAAAATCACGAACGTCGGACGATTGCTCCCACACAGAAAGTGCCAGCCTGTCAAGTTCTTGATGCCCATCACCGGACATTCCCAGCGCATCTACAGCACCACAGACAACGGTGCTCCAGGCTTTCCCTGACCAACAGGGCTTCAACGTTTACCACCAGCTGCACCTGGGCGCCCACTGAAAAAAAACCCAAAAAATCAAGAACATTGGACGATTGCTCCCAGACCAAAAGTGCCAGCCAGTCAAGCTCTTGCTGCTCCTCACCAGCCATTGGCAGCGCATCTACAGCACCACAGACATCGGGGCTCCGGGCTTTCCCTGACCAACAGGGCTTCGATATTTACCACCAGCTGCACTTCGGCGCCCACTGAAAAAAATCCAAAAAAATCACGAACATCGGACGATTGCTCCCACACTGAAAGTGCCAGCCAGTCAAGCTCTTACTGCTCCTCACCGGCCATTGGCAGCGCAGCTACAGCACCACAGACATCGGGGCTCCAGGCTTTCCCTGACCCATATGGCTTCGATGTTTACCAGCAGCTGCACCTGGGTACCCACTGAAAAAAAATCCCCAAAAATCACGAACGTTGGACGACTGCTCCCCGTCGTAGTTCAGCCCCAACGGGGACCAGACTACGCAGTCTCTCTCTCACTCCCCCCACTCTCCGAGAGAATAGGAGGAGATTTGATAAAGAAAAGAAAACCAGAAAAAAATCAAACACGCAGGTTTAGAGTGAACAAAAAGTGAATTTAACAGTAATGACAGAAGAAAACAAGACTGTGATGGAACACAAATACAGTACAATAGCTCACAACAGATCTCCACATCCAGTCTCTTCCAAGTAGCAGGGGGCCTCCCTTCAGCACCCTCCTCACTTATATACTGAGCACGATATCAGAGGGGATGGAATAGCCCTTTGGCTAATTTGGGTAAATTAACACCAGCTGTTAGCTAATTAGTTAACTATCCCAGCCATAGGGGCTACCAGCTTCAGTTCTCCACCCAGCTCAGGTAAATATTAACTCTATCCTGGCCAGAACCAGGACACTCGGACACCGAAAGTACCAGCCAGTCAAGCTCTTGCTGCTCCTCCCCGGTCATTGGCAGTGCATCTACAGCACCACAGACATCGGGGCTCTGGGCTTTGCCTAACCAACAGGGCTTCGACATTTACCACCAGCTGCACCTCAGCACCCACTGAAAAAAAACCCCGAAAAATAACGAACGTCTGACGATTTCTCCCACACAAAAAGTGCCAGCCAGTCAAGCTCTTGCTGCTCCACCCCGGCCATTTGCTGCGCATCTACAGCACCACAGACATCGGGCCTCCGGGCTGTCCCTGAAGAACAGGGCTTCGACGTTTAACACCAGCTCCACATTGGCGCCCATTAAAAGTAAAATCCCAAAAAATCACGAACGTCGGACGATTGCTCCCACACCAAAAGTGCCAGCCTGTCAAGCTCTTGCTGCTCGTCACCGGGCATTGGCAGAGCATCTGCAGCACCACAGACATCGGGGCTCTTGGCTTTCCCTGATGAACAGGGCTTCGACATTTACCACCAGCTGCACCTGGGTACCCACTGAAAAAAACTCCGAAAAATAACGAACGTCTGACGATTGCTCCCACACCAAAAGTGCCAGCCAGTCAAGCTCTTGCTGCTCCTCATGGGCCATTCCCAGCGCATCTACAGCACCACAGACATCGGGGCTCCGTGCTTTCCCTGACCAACAGGGCTTCGACATTTACCACCAGCTGCACCTGGGCGCCCACTCAAAGTAAAACCCCGAGAATTCACGAACGTCGGACGATTTCTCCCACACCAAAAGTGCCAGCCTGTCAAGCTCTTGCTGCTCGTCACCGGCCATTGGCAGCGCATCTACAGCACCACAGACATCCGGGCTCTGGACTTTCCCTGACCAACAGGGCTTCGACATTTACCACCTGCTGCACCTGGGTGCCCACTGAAAAAAATCTCAAAAAATCACGAACATCGGACGATTGCTCCCACACCGAAAGTGCCAGCAACACAAGCTCTTGCTGCTCCTCACTGCCCATTCCTAGCGCATCTACAGCACCATAGATATCGGGGCTCCGGGCTTTCCCTGACCAACAGGGCTTCGACATTTACCACCCGCTGCACCTGGACACCCACTGAAAAAAACCCCGAAAAATCACAAACGTCGGACGATTGCTTCCACACCTTAAGTGCCAGCCTGTTAAGCTCTTGCTGCTCCTCACCGGCCATTGGCAGCGCATCTACAGCACCACAGACATCGGGGCTCCGGGCTTTCCCTGACGAACAGGGCTTCAATATATACCACCAGCTGCATTCGGCGCCCAGTCGAAAAAATCCCCAAAAAATCACTAACGTCGGACGATTGCTACCACACCAAAAGTGCCAGCCAGTCAAGCTCTTGCTGCTGCTCATGGACCATTGGCAGCGCATCTACAGCACCACAGTCATCGGGGCTTTGGGCTTTCCCTGACGAACAGGGCTTCGGCATTTACCACCAGCTGCACCTGGGCACATACTGAGAAAAAACCCCGAAATTTCACGAACGTCGGACGATTACTCCCACACCGAAAGTGTCAGCAACACAAGCTCTTGCTTCTCCTCACCGCCCATTCCCAGCGCATCTACAGCACCACAGTCATCGGGGCTCTGGGCTTTCCCTGACCAACAGGACTTCGACATATACCACCAGCTGCACCTGGGCGCCCACTGAAAAAAATAGTTGAAAAATGACGAACATCGGACGATTGCCCCCACACTGAAAGTGCCAGCCTGTCAAGCTCCTGCTGCTCTTCACCGGCCATTGGCAGCGCATCTACAGCACCACAGATATCGGGTCTCAGGGCTTTCCCTGACCAAAAGGGCTTCGACATATACAACGAGCTGCACCTGTGTGCTACCTGAAAAAAAAACCCGAAAAATCATGATCGTCGGACGATTGCTCCCACACCGAAAGTGCCAGCAACACAAGCTATTGCTGCTCCTCACCGGCCATTGGCAGCACATCTACAGCACCACAGACATCGGGGCTCTGGGCTTTCCCTGACAAACAGGGCTTCGACATATACCACCAGCTGCACCTGGGCACCCACTGAAAAAAATCCCAAAAAATCACGAACGTCGGACGATTGCTCCCACACCTTAAGTGCAAGCCTGTCAAGCTCTTGATGCCCCTCACCGGCCATTCCCAGCGCATCTACAGCACCACAGACATCGGGGCTCTGGGCTTTCCCTGACCAACAGGACTTCGACATATACCACCAGCTGCACCTGGGCGCCCACTGAAAAAAATAGTTGAAAAATGACGAACATCGGACGATTGCCCCCACACTGAAAGTGCCAGCCTGTCAAGCTCCTGCTGCTCTTCACCGGCCATTGGCAGCGCATCTACAGCACAACAGATATCGGGTCTCCGGGCTTTCCCTGACCAAAAGGGCTTCGACATATACAACGAGCTGCACCTGTGTGCTACCTGAAAAAAAAACCCGAAAAATCATGATCGTCGGACGATTGCTCCCACACCGAAAGTGCCAGCAACACAAGCTATTGCTGCTCCTCACCGGCCATTGGCAGCGCATCTACAGCACCACAGACATCGGGGCTCCGGGCTTTCCCTGACAAACAGGGCTTCGACATATACCACCAGCTGCACCTGGGCACCCACTGAAAAAAATCCCAAAAAATCACGAACGTCGGACGATTGCTCCCACACCTTAAGTGCAAGCCTGTAAAGCTCTTGATGCCCCTCACCGGCCATTCCCAGCGCATCTACAGCACCACAGACATCGGGGCTCCGGGCTTTCCCTGACCAACAGGGCTTCGACATTTACCACCAGCTGCACCTGGGCGCCCACTGAAAAAAAACCCCGAAAAATTACGAACGTCGGACGATTGCTCCCACACCGAAAGTTCCAGGCAGTCAAGCTCTAGCTGCTCCTCACCGCCCATTCCAGCGCATCTACAGCACCACAGATATAGGGGCTCCAGGCTTTCCCTGACCAACAGGGCTTCGACGTATACCACGAGCTGCACATGGGCGCCCACTGAAAATAATCCCCAAAAAATCACAAACGTCGCACAATTGCTCCCACACCGAAAGTGCCAGCCAGTCAAGCTCTTGCTGCTCATCACCAGCCATACCCAGTGCATCTACAGCACCACAGACATCGGGGCTCCGGGCTTTGCCTGACCAACAGGGCTTCGACGTTTACCACCAGCTGCACCTGGATGCCCACTGAAAAAAAATCCCCAAAAAAACACAAACGTCGGACGATTGTTCCCAGACATTAAATGCCTGCCTTTCAAGACCTTGCTGCTCCTCAACAGCCATTGGAGGAGCATATACAGCACCACAGACATCGGGGCTCAGGGCTTTCCCTGACGAACAGGGCTTCAACATTTAGTACCAGCTGCACGTGGGCGACCACTGAAAAAAAAACCCGAAAAAATTACGAAGGTCGGACGATTGCTCCCACACCGAAAGTGCCAGCAACACAAGCTCTTGCTGCTCCTCAGCGCCCATTCCCAGCGCATCTACAGCACCACAGACATCGGGGCTCTGGGCTTTCCCTGACCAACAGGGCTTCGACATATACCACGAGCTGCAACTGAGCGCCCACTGAAAAAAAACCCCGAAAAATCACGAAAGTCGGACGATTGCTCCCACACCTAAAGTGCCAGCCAGTCAACCTCTTGCTGCTCCTCACCGGCCACTGGCAGCGCATCTACAGCACCACAGACATCGGGGCTCTGGGCTTTCCCTGACCAACAGGGCTTCGACGTTTACCACCAGCTGCACCTGGGCGCCCACTGAAAAATTACCCCGAAAAATCACGAACGTCGGACGATTGCTCCCACACCGAAAGTGCCAGCCAGACAAGCTCTTGCTGCTGCTCCACGGCCATTGGAGGCGCATCTACAGCACCACAGACATCGGGGCTCCAGGCTTACCCTGACCAACAGGGCTCTGACATATACCACCAGTTGCACCTGGGCGCCCAATGAAAAAAAAAACCCAGAAAATCACTAACGTCGGACGATAGCTCCCACACCGAAAATGCCAGCCAGTCAAGCTCTTGCTGCTCCTCACCGCCCATTCTCAGCGCATCTACAGCACCACAGACATCAGGGCTCCTGGCTTTCCCTGACGAACATGGCTTCGACGTGTACCACCAGCTGAACATGGGCGCCCACTGAAAAAAATCCCCGAAAAATCATGAACATCGGACGATTGCTCCCACACCGAAAGTGCCAGCCAGTCAAGCTGTTGCTGCTCCTCACCAACCATTGGCAGCGCATCTACAGCACCACAAACATCGGGCCTCCGGGCTGTCCCTGAAGAACAGGGCTTCGACATATACCACCAGCTTCACCTGGGCGCACACTGAAAAAAACCCCGAAAAATCACGAATATCGGATGATTGCTCCCACACTGAAAGTGCCAGCAACACAAGCTCTTGCTGCTCCTCCCCGGCCATTGGAGGCGCATCTACAGCACCACAGACATCGGGGCTCCGGGCTTTCCATGACCAACAGGGCTTCGACATATACCACCAGTTGCACCTCGGCGCGCACTGAAAAAAAAACCCCAAAAAATCAAACGTCGGATGATTGCTCCCACACCGAAAGTGCCAGAGAGTCAAGCTCTTGCTGCTCCTCACCTGCCATTGGCAGCGCATCTAAAGCACCACAGTCATCGGGGCTCTGGGCTTTCCCTGATGAACAGGGCTTCGACATTTACGACCAGGTGCACCTGGGCTCCCACTGAAAAAAAACCCCGAAAAATAACGAACATCGGACGATTGCTCCCACACCGAAAGTGCCAGCCTGTCAAGCTCTTGCTGCTCCTCACGGGCCATTTCCAGCGCATCTACAGCACCACAGACATCCGGGCTCTGGGATTTCTCTGACCAACAGGGCTTCGACATATACCACCCGCTGCACCTGGATGCCCACTGAAAAAAAACCCCGAAAAATAAAGGACGTCTGAAGATAGCTCCCACACCGAAAGTCCTAGCAACTCAAGCTCTTGCTGCTCCTCACTGCCCATTCCCAGCTCATCTACAGCACCACAGACATCGGGGCTACGGGGTTTTCCCTGACCAACAGGGCTTAGACAATTACAACCAGCTGAACCTGGGCGCACACTGAAAAAACCCCGAAAAATCACGAATATCGGATGATTGCTCCTACACCGATAGTGCCAGCAACAGAAGCTCTTGCTGCGCCTCACCGGCCATCCCCAGCGCATGTACAGCACCACAGATATAGGGGCTCTGGGATTTCCCTGACAAACAGGGCTTCGACATATACCACGAGCTGCACGTGGGCGCCCACTGAAAATAATCCCCAAAAAATCACAAACGTCGCACGATTGCTCCCACACATTAATTGCCAGCCAGTCAAGCTCTTGCTGCTCATCACCAGCCATTCCCAGTGCATCTACAGCACCACAGACATCGGGGCTCCGGGCTTTCCCTGACCAACAGGGCTTCGACGTTTACCACCAGCTGCACCCGGATGTCCACTGAACAAAAATCCCCAAAAAACACAAACGTCGGACGATTGCTCCCACACATTAATTGCCAGCCAGTCAAGCTCTTGCTGCTCCTCACCGCCCATTCCCAGCGCATCTAAAGCACCACAGATATCGGGGCTCCGGGCTTTCCCTGACCAAAAGGGCTTAGACAATTACCACCAGATGAACCTCGGTGCACACTGAAAAAAAACCCGAAAATTCACGAACGTCGGAAGATTGCTCCCACACCGAAAGTGCCAGCCAGTCAAGCTCTTGCTGCTCCTCCCCAGACATTGGCAGCGCATCTACAGCACCACAGACATCGGGGCTCCGGGCTTTCCCTGACCAACAGGGCTTCGACGTTTACCACCAGCTGAACCTGGGCGCCCACTGAAAAAAAACCCCGAAAAATAACGAACATCGGACGATTGCTCCCACAATTATAGTGCCAGCCAGTCAAGCTCTTGCTGCTTCTCACCGGCCATTGCAGGCGGAACTACAGCACTACAGACATCGGGGCTCCGGGCTTTCCCTGACCAACAGGGGCTTTGACGTTTACCACCAGCTGCACCTGGGCGCCCACTGAAAAAAAACCCCGAAAAATCAAGAACACAGGACGATTGCTCCCACACCGAAAGTGCCAGCCAGTCAAGCTCTTGCTGCTCCTCATGGGCCAATTGCAGCGCATCTACAGCACCACAGACATCGGGGCTCTGGGCTTTCCTTGACCAACATGGCTTCGACATATACCACCAGCTGCACCTGGGCGCCCACTGAAAAAAATCCCCGAAAAATCACGAATATCGGACGATTGCTCCCACACCGAAAGTGCCAGCCAGTCAAGCTCTTGCTGCTCCTCACCAACCATTGGCAGCGCATCTACAGCACCACAGACATCAAGGCTCCGACCTTTCCCTGACCAACAGGGCTTCGGCCTTTACCCCCAGCTGCAATTGGCACACATTGAAAAATATCCCCAGAAATCACGAACGTCGGACGATTACTCCCACACATTAAGTGCCAGCCTGTCAAGCTCTGGCTCCTCCTCACCGGCCATTGGCAGCGCATCTACAGCACGACAGGCACGGGGGATCCGGGCTTTCCCAGACCAACAGGGCTTCGACGTTTACCACCAGCTGCACCTCAGCACCCACTGAAAAAAAACGCCGAAAAATCACGAACGTCGGACGATTGCTCCCTCATTGAAAGTGCCAGCCAGTCAAGCTCTTGCTGCACCTCAGCGGCCATTGGCAGCGCATCTACAGCACCACAGACATCGGGGCTCTGGGCTTTCCCTGACCAACAGGGCTTCGACCTTTAACACCAGCTCCACACGGGCGCCCAGTAAAAGTAAAATCCCAAAAAATCACGAACGTCGGACGATTGCTCCCACACCGAAAGTGCCAGCCTGTCAAGCTCTTGCTGCTCCCCACCGGCCATTGGCAGCGCATCTACAGCACCACAGACATCGGGGCTCTGGGCTTTCCCTGACCAACAGGGCTTAGACAATTACCACCAGCTGCACCTGGGCGCCCACTGAAAAAAAACCCCGAAAAATCACGAACATCGGACGATTGCTCCCTCATTGAAAGTCCCAGCCAGTCAAGCTCTTGCTGCTCCTCAGCGGCCATTGGCAGCGCATCTACAGCACCACAGACATCGGGGCTCCGGGCTTTCCCTGACGAAAAGGGTGTCAATGTTTACCACCAGCTGCACCTGGGCGCCCACTGAAATAAGATCGCGAATAATCACAAACGTTGGATGATTGCTCCCACACCTAAAGTGCCAGCCAGTCAAGCTCTTACTGATCCTCACCAGCCATTCCCAGTGCATGTACAGCACCACAGACATCGGGGCTCCGGGCTTTCCCTGACCAACAGGGCTTCAACGTTTACCACCAGCTGAACATGGGCGCCCACTGAAAAAAAAACCTGAAAAATCAAAAACGTCGGACGATTGCTCCCACACCGAAAGTGCCAGCCTGTCAACCTCTTGCTGCTCCTTACTGGCCATTGGCCGCGCATCTACAGCACCACAGACATTTGGGCTCCGGGCTTTCCCTGACCAACAGGGCTTCGAAATTTACCACTGCTGCACCTGGGCGCCCACTAAAAAAAAACCCCGAAAAATAACGAACATCTGACGATCGTTCCCACACCGAAAGTGCCAGCAACTCAAGCTCTTGCTGCTCCTCACCGCCCATTCTCAGCGCATCTAGCACCACAGACATCGGGGCTCCGGGCTTTCCCTGACCAACAGGGCTTCGACATGTACCACCAGCTGCACCTGGGCGCCCACTGAAATAAATCCCAAAAAATCACGAACATCGGACGATTGCTCCCACACCGAAAGTGCCAGCCAGTCAAGCTCTTGTTGCTCCTCACCAGCCATTGGCAGCGCATGTACAGCACCACAGACATCGGGGCTCCGGGCTTTCCCTGACGAACAGGGCTTTGACATTTACCACCAGCTACACCTGGGTGCCCACTGAAAAATAATCCCGAAAAATCACGAACGTCGGACAATTTCTCCCACACCGAAAATGCCAGCCAGTAAAGCTCTCGCTGCTCCTCACGGGCCATTGCCACTGCATCTACAGCACTACAGATATCGGGGCTCCGGGCTTTCCCTGACCAACAGGGCTTCAACATTTACCAGCCGCTGCACTTGGGCGCCCACTGAAAAAAATCCCGAACATCGGACGATTGCTCCCACACCGAAAGTGCCAGCAACAAAAGGTCTTGCTGCTCCTCATGGGCCATTGGCAGCGCATCTACAGCAACACAGACATCGGGGCTCCGGGCTTTCCCTCACGAGCAGGGCTTTGACATTTACCACCAGCTGCACTTGGGCGCCCACTGATAAAAATCACAAAAAATCACGAACATCGGACGATTGCTCCCACACCGAAAGTGCCAGCCTGTCAAGCTCTTGCTGCTCCTCACCAGCCATTCGCAGCGCATCTACAGCACCACAGACATCGGGGCTCCGGGCTTTCCCTGACCAACAGGGCTTCGACATTTACCACCACCTGCACCTGGGCGCCCACTGAAAAAAAAACCCAAAAAATCACGAACGTCGGATGATTGCTCCAACACCGAAAGTGCCAGCCTGTCAAGCTCTTGCTGTTCCTAACCGGCCATTGGCAGCGCATCTACAGCACCACAGACATCGGGGCTCCGGGCATTCCCTGACAAACAGGGCTTCAACATTTACCACCAGCTGCACCTGTGCGCCCACTGAAAAAAAACCCCGAAAAATAACGAACCTCTGACAATCGTTCCCACACCGAAAGTGCCAGCAACTCAAGCTCTTGCTACTCCTCACCGCCCATTCCCAGCGCATCTACAGCACCACAGACATCAGGGCTCTGGGCTTTCCCTGATGAACAGGGCTTCGACATATACCACCAGTTGAACCTGGGCGCACACTGAAAAGAACCCCGATAAATCACAAACGTCGGACGATTGCTCCCACACCGAAAGTGCCAGCCTGTCAAGCTCTTGCTGCTCCTCACCAGCCATTGGCAGCGCATCTACAGCACCACAGGCACGGGGGATCCGGGCTTTCCCAGACCAACAGGGCTTCGACGTTTACCACCAGCTGCACCTCAGCACCCACTGAAAAAAAACGCCGAAAAATCACGAACGTCGGACGATTGCTCCCACACCGAAAGTGCCAGCCTGTCAAGCTCTTGCTGCTCCTCACCAGCCATTGGCAGCGCATCTACAGCACCACAGGCACGGGGGATCCGGGCTTTCCCAGACCAACAGGGCTTCGACGTTTACCACCAGCTGCACCTCAGCACCCACTGAAAAAAAACCCCGAAAAATCACGAACATCGGACGATTGCTCCCTCATTGAAAGTGCCAGCCAGTCAAGCTCTTGCTGCACCTCAGCGGCCATTGGCAGCGCATCTACAGCACCACAGACATCGGGGCTCTGGGCTTTCCCTGACCAACAGGGCTTAGACCTTTAACACCAGCTCCACACGGGCGCCCAGTAAAAGTAAAATCCCAAAAAATCACGAACGTCGGACGATTGCTCCCACACCGAAAGTGCCAGCCTGTCAAGCTCTTGCTGCTCCCCACCGGCCATTGGCAGCGCATCTACAGCACCACAGACATCGGGGCTCCGGGCTTTCCCTGACGAACAGGGTGTCGATGTTTACCACCAGCTGCACCTGGGCGCCCACTGAAATAAGATCGCGAATAATCACAAACGTTGGATGATTGCTCCCACACCGGAAGTGCCAGCCAGTCAAGCTCTTACTGATCCTCACCAGCCATTCCCAGTGCATCTACAGCACCACAGACATCGGGGCTCAGGGCTTTCCCTGACGAACAGGGCTTCAACGTTTACCACCAGCTGAACATCGGCGACCACTGAAAAAAAAACCTGAAAAATCGAGAACGTCGGACGATTGCTCCCACACCGAAAGTGCCATCCAGTCAACCTCTTGCTGCTCCTTACTGGCCATTGGCAGCGCATCTACAGCACCACAGACATCGGGGCTCCAGGCTTTCCCTGACCAACAGGGCTTCGAAATTTACCACTGCTGCACCTGGGGGCCCACTAAAAAAAAGCCCCGAAAAATAACGAACGTCTGACGATCGTTCCCACACCGAAAGTGCCAGCCTGTCAAGCTCTTGCTGCTCCTCACCGCCCATTCTCAGCGCATCTACAGCACCACAGACATCGGGGCTCCGGGCTTTCCCTGACCAACAGGGCTTCGACATGTACCACCCGCTGCACCTGGGCGCCCACTGAAAAAAAACCCCAAAAAATCACGAACGTCGGACGATTGCTCCCACACCGAAAGTGCCAGCCAGTCAAGCTCTTCCTGCTCCTCACCGGCCATTGGCAGCGCATCTACAGCACCACAGACATCGGGGCTCCGGGCATTCCCTGACCAACAGGGCTTCGACATTTACCACCAGCTGCACCTGGGCGCCCACTGAAAAAAAAACCCCGAAAAATAACGAACGTCTGACGATCGGTCCCACACCGAAAGTTCCAGCAACTCAAGCTCTTGCTCCTCCTCACCGCCCATTCCCAGCGCATCTACAGCACCACAGACATCGGGGCTCCGGGCTTTCCCTGACGAACAGGGCTTCGACGTTTAGCACCAGCTGAACCTGGGCGCCCACTGAAAAAAAAAAACCAAAAAATCACGAACATCCGACGATTGCTCCCACACCTTAAGTGCCAGCCAGTCAAGCTCTTGCTGCTCCTCACCGCCCATTCCCAGCGCATCTACAGCACCACAGACATCGGGGCTCCGGGCTTTCCCTGACTAACAGCACTTAGACGTTTACCACCAGCTGAACATGGGCTCCCACTGAAAAAAAACCCCGAAAAATAACGAACGTCTGACGATCGTTCCCACACCGAAAGTTCCAGCAACTCAAGCTCTTGCTACTCCTCACCGGCCATTGGCAGCGCATCTACAGCACCACAGACATCGGGGCTCCGGGCTTTCCCTGACGAACAGGGCTTCAACGTTTACCACCAGCTGAACATGGGCGCCCACTGAAAAAAAAACCTGAAAAATCAAAAACGTCGGACGATTGCTCCCACACCGAAAGTGCCAGCCTGTCATCCTCTTGCTCCTTTTTACTGGCCATTGGCAGCGCATCTACAGCACCACAGACATCGGGGCTCCGGGCTTTCCCTGACCAACAGGGCTTCGACATGTACCACCAGCTGCACCTGGGCGCCCACTGAAATAAATCCCAAAAAATCACGAACATCGGACGATTGCTCCCACACCTTAAGTGCCAGCCAGTCAAGCTCTTGCTGCTCCTCACCAGCCATTGGCAGCGCATGTACAGCACCACAGACATCGGGGCTCCGGGCTTTCCCTGACGAGCAGGGCTTTGACATTTACCACCAGCTACACCTGGGTGCCCACTGAAAAATAATCCCGAAAAATCACGAACGTCGGACAATTTCTCACACACCGAAAATGCCAGACAGTAAAGCTCTCGCTGCTCCTCACGGGCCATTGGCACTGCATCTACAGCACCACAGATATCGGGGCTCCGGGCTTTCCCTGACCAACAGGGCTTCGACATTTACCAGCCGCTGCACTTGGGCGCCCACTGAAAAAAATCCCGAACATCGGACGATTGCTCCCACACCGAAAGTGCCAGCAACACAAGCTCTTGCTGCTCCACACAGGCCATTGGCAGAGCATCTACAGCACCACAGACATTGGCGCTCTGGCCAAGCCCTTACGTACAGGGCTTCAACATTTACCAACAGTTGCAGCTGGGCGCCCACTGAAAAAAACCCCCGAACAGTCACGAACATCGGACGATTGCTCCCTCACCGAAAGTACCAGCAACACAAGCTCTTGCTGCTCCTCACCGCCTATTCCCAGCGCATCTACAGCACCACACACATCAGGGCTCCGGACTTTCCCTGACCAACAGGGCTTCAACGTTTACCACCAGCTGCAGCTGGGCGCCCTCTGAAATAAAACCCCGAAAAATCACGAACATCAGACGATTGCTCCCACACCTTAAGTGCCAGCCTGTCAAGCTCTTGCTGCACATCCCCGGCCATTGGCAGTGCATCTACAGCACCACAGACATCGGGGCTCCGGGCTTTCCCTGACCAACAGGGCTTTGACATTTACCACCAGCTGCACCTGAGTGCTCCCTGAAAAAAACTCCCCAAAAATCACGAACGTCGGACGATTGCTCCCACACCGAAAGTGCCAGCAACAAAAGGTCTTGCTGCTCCTCATGGGCCATTGGCCGCGCATCTACAGCAACACAGACATCGGGGCTCCGGGCTTTCCCTGTCCAACAGGGCTTCGTCATTTAGCACCAGCTGCACCTGGGCGCCCACTGAAAAAAAAACCCGAAAAATCACGAACATCGGACTATTTCTCCCACACCGAAAGTACCAGCAACACAAGCTCTTGCTGCTCCTCACCGCCTATTCCCAGCGCATCTACAGCACCACAGACATCAGGGCTCCGGGCTTTCCCTGACCAACAGGGCTTCAAAGTTTACCACCAGCTGCAGCTGGGCGCCCTCTGAAATAAAACCCCGAAAAATCACGAACATCGGACGATTGCTCCCACACCTTAAGTGCCAGCCTGTCAAGCTCTTGCTGCTCATCGCCAGCCATTGGCAGCGCATCTACATCACCACAGTCATCGGGGCTCCGGGCTTTCCCTGACCAACAGGGCTTCGACATATACCACCAGTTGAACCTGGGCGCACACTGAAAAAAACCCCGAAAAATCACAAACGTTGGACGATTCCTCCCACACCTAAAGTGCCAGCCAGTCAAGCTCTTGCTGCTCCTCCCCGCCCATTCTCAGCGCATCTACAGCACCACAGACATCGGTGCTCCGGACTTTCCCTGACCAACAGGGCTTAGACAATTACCACCAGCTGCACCTGGGCGCCCACTGAAAAAAAACCCCGAAAAATCACGAACATCGGACGATTGCTCCCTCATTGAAAGTCCCAGCCAGTCAAGCTCTTGCTGCTCCTCAGCGGCCATTGGCAGCGCATCTACAGCACCACAGACATCGGGGCTCCGGGCTTTCCCTGACGAACAGGGTGTCAATGTTTACCACCAGCTGCACCTGGGCGCCCACTGAAATAAGATCGCGAATAATCACAAACGTTGGATGATTGCTCCCACACCTGAAGTGCCAGCCAGTCAAGCTCTTACTGATCCTCACCAGCCATTCCCAGTGCATGTACAGCACCACAGACATCGGGGCTCCGGGCTTTCCCTGACGAACAGGGCTTCAACGTTTACCACCAGCTGAACATGGGCGCCCACTGAAAAAAAAACCTGAAAAATCAAAAACGTCGGACGATTGCTCCCACACCGAAAGTGCCAGCCTGTCATCCTCTTGCTGCTCCTTACTGGCCATTGGCAGCGCATCTACAGCACCACAGACATCGGGGCTCCGGGCTTTCCCTGACCAATAGGGCTTCGAAATTTACCACTGCTGCACCTGGGCGCCCACTAAAAAAAAACCCCGAACAATAACGAACGTCTGACGATCGTTCCCACACCGAAAGTCCCAGCAACTCAAGCTCTTGCTGCTCCTCACCACCCATTCTCAGCGCATCTACAGCACCACAGACATCGGGGCTCCGGGCTTTCCCTGACCAACAGGGCTTCGACATTTACCACCAGCTGCACCTGGGCGCCCACTGAAATAAATCCCAAAAAATCACGAACATCGGACGATTGCTCCCACACCTTAAGTGCCAGCCAGTCAAGCTCTTGCTGCTCCTCACCAGCCATTGGCAGCGCATGTACAGCACCACAGACATCGGGGCTCCGGGCTTTCCCTGACGAACAGGGCTTTGACATTTACCACCAGCTACACCTGGGTGCCCACTGAAAAATAATCCCGAAAAATCACGAACGTCGGACAATTTCTCACACACCGAAAATGCCAGACAGTAAAGCTCTCGCTGCTCCTCACGGGCCATTGGCACTGCATCTACAGCACCACAGATATCGGGGCTCCGGGCTTTCCCTGACCAACAGGGCTTCGACATTTACCAGCCGCTGCACTTGGGCGCCCACTGAAAAAAATCCCGAACATCGGACGATTGCTCCCACACCGAAAGTGCCAGCAACACAAGCTCTTGCTGCTCCTCAGCGGCCATTGGCAGCGCATCTACAGCACCACAGACATTGGCGCTCTGGCCAAGCCCTTACGTACAGGGCTTCAACATTTACCAACAGTTGCAGCTGGGCGCCCACTGAAAAAAACCCCCGAACAGTCACGAACATCGGACGATTGCTCCCACACCGAAAGTGCCAGCCAGTCAAGCTCCTGCTGCTCCTCACCGCCCATTCCCAGCGCATCTACAGCACCACAGACATCGGGGCTCCGGGCTTTCCCTGACCAACAGGGCTTCGTCATTTAGCACCAGCTGCACCTGGGCGCCCACTGAAAAAAAAACCCGAAAAATCACGACCATCGGACTATTTCTCCCTCACCGAAAGTACCAGCAACACAAGCTCTTGCTGCTCCTCACCGCCTATTCCCAGCGCATTTACAGCAGCACACACATCAGGGCTCTGGACTTTCCCTGACCAACAGGGCTTCGACATGTACCACCAGCTGCACCTGGGCGCCCTCTGAAATAAAACCCCGAAAAATCACGAACATCGGACGATTGCTCCCACACCGAAAGTGCCAGCCAGTCAAGCTCTTGCTGCTCCTCACCAGCCATTGGCAGCGCATGTACAGCACCACAGACATCGGGGCTCCGGGCTTTCCCTGACCAACAGGGCTTTGACATTTACCACCAGCTGCACCTGGGTGCTCCCTGAAAAACAATCCCCAAAAATCACGAACATCAGGCTATTGCTCCCACACCGAAAGTGCCAGCAACACAAGGTCTTGCTGCTCCTCATGGGCCATTGGCAGCGCATCTACAGCAACACAGACATCGGGGCTCCGGGCTTTCCCTCACGAGCAGGGCTTTGACATTTACCTCCAGCTACACTTGGGCGCCCACTGATAAAAATCCCAAAAAATCACGAACATCGGACGATTGCTCCCACACCGAAAGTGCCAGCCTGTCAAGCTCTTGCTACTCCTCACCGGCCATTGGCAGCGCATCTACAGCACTACAGACATCGGGGCTCCGGGCTTTCCCTGACGAACAGGGCTTCGACATTTACCACCAGCTGCACCTGGGCGCCCACTGAAAAAAAACCCCAAAAAATCACGAACGTCGGACGATTGCTCCCACACCTTAAATGCCAGCCAGTAAAGCTCTTGCTGCTCCTCATGGGCCATTGGCAGCGCATCTACAGCACCACAGACATCAGGGCTCTGGGCTTTCCCTGACCAACAGGGCTTCGATGTTTACCACCAGCTGCACCTGGGTCCCCACTGAAAAAAAATCGCTAAAAATCACGAACATCGGACGATTGCTCCCTCATTGAAAGTGCCAGTCAGTCAAGCTCTTGCTGCACCACAGCGGCCATTGGCAGCGCATCTACAGCACCACAGGCACGGGGGATCCGGGCTTTCCCAGACCAACAGGGCTTTGACGTTTACCACCAGCTGCACCTCAGCACCCACTGAAAAAAACCCCGAAAAATCACGAACATCGGACGATTGCTCCCTCATTGAAACTGCCAGCCTGTCAAGCTCTTGCTGCTCCCCACCGGCCATTGGCAGCGCATCTACAGCACCACACACATCGGGGCTCCGGGCTTTCCCTGACGAACAGTGTGTCGATGTTTACCACCAGCTGCACCTGGGCACCCACTGAAATAAAATCGCGAATAATCACAAACGTTGGATGATTGCTCCCACACCGAAAGTGCCAGCCAGTCAAGCTCTTACTGATCCTCACCAGCCATTCCCAGTGCATCTATAGCACTACAGACATCTTGGCTCCGGGCTTTCCCTGACCAACAGGGCTTCGACATTTACCACCAGCTGCACCTGGGCGCCCACTGAAAAAAAACCCCGAAATATAACGAACGTCTGACGATCGTTCCCACACCGAAAGTTCCAGCAACTCAAGCTCTTGCTACTCCTCACCGCCCATTCCCAGCGCATCTACACCACCAGAGACACCAGGGCTCTGGGCTTTCCCTGACGAACAGGGCTTTGACATTTACCACCAGCTGCACCTGGGCGCCCACTGAAAAAAAACCCCGAAAAATCACGAACGTCGGACGATTGCTCCCACACCGAAAGGGCCAGCAACTCAAGCTCTTGCTGCTCTTCACCGGTCATTCCCAGCGCATCTACAGCACCACAGACATCGGGGCTCCGGGCGTTCCCTGACTAACAGGACTTCGACGTTTAGCACGAGCTGAACATGTGCGCCCACTGAAAAAATATCCCGAAAAATCACGAACATCTGACGATTGCTCCCACTCCGAAAGTGCCAGTCAGTCAAGCTCTTACTGAACCTCACCAGTCATTCCCAGCGCATCTACAGCACCACAGACATCGGGGCTCTGGGCTTTCCCTGACCCATAGGGCTTCGATGTTTACCAGCAGCTGCACCTGGGTGCCCACTGAAAACAAATCCCCAAAAATCACGAACGTTGGACGATTGCTCCCCGTCGTAGCTCAGCCCCAACGGGGACCAGACTACGCAGTCTCTCTCTCACTCCGCCCAGTCTCCGAGAGAATAGGATGAGATTTGACAAACAAAAGAAAACCAGAAAAAAAACCAAACACGCGGGTTGAGATTGAAAAAAAAGTAAATTTAACAGTAATGACCGAAGAAAACAAGACGGGGATGGAACACAAATACAGTACAATAGCTCACAACAGATCTCCACATCCAGTCTCTTCCAAGTAGCAGGGGGCCTCCCTTCAACACCCTCCTCACTTATATACTGAGCATGATGTCAGATGGGATGGAATAGCCCTTTGGCTAATTTGGGTAAATTAACTCCAGCTGTTAGCTAATTAGTTAACTATCCCAACCATAGGGGCTACCAGCTTCAGTTCTCCACCCAGCTCAGGTAAATATTAACTCTATCCTGGCCAGAACCAGGACACTCCGACACCGAAAGTACCAGCCAGTCAAGCTCCTGCTGCTCCTCACCGCCCATTCCCAGCGCATCTACAGCAGCACAGACATCGGGGCTCCGGGCTTTCCCTGACTAAGAGGACTTAGATGTTTACCACCAGCTGAACATGGGCGCCCACTTAAAAAAAAAAACCCAGAAAATCACAAACGTCGGACGATTGCTCCCACACCTCATGTGCCAGCCTGTCAAGCTCTTGCTGCTCCTCCCCGGCCATTAGCCGCGCATCTACAGCACCACAGACATCGGTGCTCTGGGCTTTCCCTGACCAACAGGGCTTCGACGTTTACCACCCGCTGCACCTGGGCGCCCACTGAAATAAAACCCCTAAAAATGACGAACATCGGACGATTGCTCCCACACCGAAAGTGCCAGCCAGTAAAGCTCTTGCTGCTCCTCCCCGGCCATTGGCAGCGCATCTACAGCACCACAGACATCGGGGCTCCGGGCTTTCCCTGACGAACAGGGCTTCGACATTTACCACCAGGTGCACCTGGGATCCCACTGAAAAAAAAGCCCCGAAAAATCACGAACATCGGACGATTGCTCCCACACCGAAAGTGCTAGCCAGTCAAGCTCTTGCTGCTCCTCACCAGCCATTGGCAGCGCATCTACAGCACCACAGACATCGGGGCTCCAGGCTTTCCCTGACCAACAGGGCTTCGACATTTACCACACGCTGCACCTGGGCACCCACTGAAAAAATATACCCAGAAATCACAAACGTCGGGTGATTGATCCCACACCTTCAGTGCCAGGTAGTCACGCTCTTGATGCACCTCAGCGGCCATTGGCAGTGCATCTGCAGCACCACAGAGATTGGGGCTTCGGGCTTTCCCTGACCAACATGGCTTCGACATTTACCACCAGCTGCACCTGGGCGCCCACTGAAAAAAACCCCGAAAAATAAAGACCATCGGACGATTGCTTCCACACCGAAAGTGCCAGCCAGTCAAGCTCTTGCTGCTCCTCACCAGCCATTGGCAGCGCATCTACAGCACCACAGACATCGGGGCTCCGGGCTTTCCCTGACCAACAGTGCTTCGATGTTTACCACCCGCTGCACCTGAGCGCCCACTGAAAAAAATCTCAAAAAATCACGAACTTCGGACAATTGCTCCCACACCGAAAGTGCCAGCAACACAAGTTCTTGCTGCTCCTCACTGCCCATTCCCAGCGCATCTACAGCACCACAGACATTGGGGCTCCGGGCTTTCCCTGACTAACAGGGCTTCGACGTTTACCACCTCCTGCACCTGGGCACCCACTGAAACAAAACCTTGAAAAAAAACGAACGTCTGACGATTGCTCCCACACCGAAACTGCCAGCAACTCAAGATCTTGCTGCTCCTCACTGTCCATTCCCAGCGCATCTACAGCACCACAGACATCGGGGCTCCGGGCTTTCCCTGACGAACAGGGCTTTGACATTTACCACCAGCTGCACCTGGGTGCCCACTGAAAAATAATCCCGAAAAATCACGAACGTCGTACAATTTCTCCCACACCGAAAATGCCAGCCGGTAAAGCTCTCGCTGCTCCTCACGGGCCATTGGCACGGCATCTACAGCACCAGAGACATCGGGGCTCCGGGCTTTCCCTGACCAACAGGGCTTCGACATTTACCACCAGCTGCACTTGGGCGCCCACTGAAAAAAATCTAAAAAAATCACGAACATCGGACGATTGCTCCCACACCGAAAGTGCCAGCAACACAGGCTCTTGCTGCTCCACACAGGCCATTGGCAGCGCATCTACAGCACCACAGACATTGGCGCTCTGGGCTTTCCCTTACGAACAGGGCTTCGACATTTACCAACAGTTGCAGCTGGGCGCCCACTGAAAAAAACCCCCGAAAAGTCACGAACATCGGACGATTGCTCCCACACCGAAAGTGCTAGCCAGTCAAGCTCTTGCTGCTTTCCACCGGCCATTGGCAGCGCATCTACAGCACCACAGACATCGGGGCTCCGGGCTTTCCCTGACCAACAGGGCTTCGTCATTTAGCACCAGCTGCACCTGGGCGCCCACTGAAAAAAAAACCCGAAAAATCACGAACATCGGACTATTTCTCCCACTCCGAAAGTACCAGCAACACAAGCTCTTGCTGCTCCTCACCGCCTATTCCCAGCGCATCTACAGCACCACAGACATCAGGGCTCCGGGCTTTCCCTGACCAACAGGGCTTCAATGTTTACCACCAGCTGCAGCTGGGCGCCCTCTGAAATAAAACCACGAAAAATCACGAACATCGGACGATTGCTCCCACACCGAAAGTGCCAGCAACACAAGGTCTTGCTGCTCCTCATGGGCCATTGGCAGCGCATCTACAGCACCACAGACATCGGGGCTCTGCGCTTTCCCTGAAGAACAGGGCTTCGACCTTTAACACCAGCTCCACACGGGCGCCCAGTAAAAGTAAAATCCCAAAAAATCACGAACGTCGGACGATTGCTCCCACACCGAAAGTGCCAGCCTGTCAAGCTCTTGCTGCTCCTCACCAGCCATTGGCAGCGCATCTACAGCACCACAGGCACGGGGGATCCGGGCTTTCCCAGACCAACAGGGCTTCGACGTTTACCACCAGCTGCACCTCAGCACCCACTGAAAAAAAACGCCGAAAAATCACGAACGTCGGACGATTGCTCCCACACCGAAAGTGCCAGCCTGTCAAGCTCTTGCTGCTCCTCACCAGCCATTGGCAGCGCATCTACAGCACCACAGGCATGGGGGATCCGGGCTTTCCCAGACCAACAGGGCTTCGACGTTTACCACCAGCTGCACCTCAGCACCCACTGAAAAAAAACGCCGAAAAATCACGAACATCGGACGATTGCTCCCTAATTGAAAGTGCCAGCCAGTCAAGCTCTTGCTGCACCTCAGCGGCCATTGGCAGCGCATCTACAGCACCACAGACATCGGGGCTCTGGGCTTTCCCTGACCAACAGGGCTTCGACCTTTAACACCAGCTCCACACGGGCGCCGAGTAAAAGTAAAATCCCAAAAAATCACGAACGTCGGACGATTGCTCCCACACCGAAAGTGCCAGCCTGTCAAGCTCTTGCTGCTCCCCACCGGCCATTGGCAGCGCATCTACAGCACCACAGACATCGGGGCTCCGGGCTTTCCCTGACGAACAGGGTTTCGATGTTTACCACCAGCTGCACCTGGGCGCCCACTGAAATAAGATCGCGAATAATCACAAACGTTGGATGATTGCTCCCACACCGAAAGTGCCAGCCAGTCAAGCTCTTGCTGCTCCTCACCGCCCATTCTCAGCGCATCTACAGCACCACAGACATCGGGGCTCTGGGCTTTCCCTGACCAACAGGGCTTAGACAATTACCACCAGCTGCACCTGGGCGCCCACTGAAAAAAAAACCTGAAAAATCAAAAACGTCGAACGATTGCTCCCACACCGAAAGTACCAGCCTGTCAACCTCTTGCTGCTCCTTACTGGCCATTGGCAGCGCATCTACAGCACCACAGACATCGGGGCTCCGGGCTTTCCCTGACCAACAGGGCTTCGAAATTTACCACTGCTGCACCTGGGGGCCCACTAAAAAAAAGCCCCGAAAAATAACGAACGTCTGACGATCGTTCCCACACCGAAAGTCCCAGCAACTCAAGCTCTTGCTGCTCCTCACCACCCATTCTCAGCGCATCTACAGCACCACAGACATCGGGGCTCCGGGCTTTCCCTGACCAACAGGGCTTCGACATTTACCACCAGCTGCACCTGGGCGCCCACTGAAAAAAAAACCCGAAAAATCACGACCATCGGACTATTTCTCCCTCACCGAAAGTACCAGCAACACAAGCTCTTGCTGCTCCTCACCGCCTATTCCCAGCGCATTTACAGCAGCACACACATCAGGGCTCTGGACTTTCCCTGACCAACAGGGCTTCGACATGTACCACCAGCTGCACCTGGGCGCCCTCTGAAATAAAACCCCGAAAAATCACGAACATCGGACGATTGCTCCCACACCGAAAGTGCCAGCCAGTCAAGCTCTTGCTGCTCCTCACCAGCCATTGGCAGCGCATGTACAGCACCACAGACATCGGGGCTCCGGGCTTTCCCTGACCAACAGGGCTTTGACATTTACCACCAGCTGCACCTGGGTGCTCCCTGAAAAACAATCCCCAAAAATCACGAACATCAGGCTATTGCTCCCACACCGAAAGTGCCAGCAACACAAGGTCTTGCTGCTCCTCATGGGCCATTGGCAGCGCATCTACAGCAACACAGACATCGGGGCTCCGGGCTTTCCCTCACGAGCAGGGCTTTGACATTTACCTCCAGCTACACTTGGGCGCCCACTGATAAAAATCCCAAAAAATCACGAACATCGGACGATTGCTCCCACACCGAAAGTGCCAGCCTGTCAAGCTCTTGCTACTCCTCACCGGCCATTGGCAGCGCATCTACAGCACTACAGACATCGGGGCTCCGGGCTTTCCCTGACCAACAGGGCTTCGACATTTACCACCAGCTGCACCTGGGCGCCCACTGAAAAAAAACCCCAAAAAATCACGAACGTCGGACGATTGCTCCCACACCTTAAATGCCAGCCAGTAAAGCTCTTGCTGCTCCTCATGGGCCATTGGCAGCGCATCTACAGCACCACAGACATCAGGGCTCTGGGCTTTCCCTGACCAACAGGGCTTCGATGTTTACCACCAGCTGCACCTGGGTCCCCACTGAAAAAAAATCGCTAAAAATCACGAACATCGGACGATTGCTCCCTCATTGAAAGTGCCAGTCAGTCAAGCTCTTGCTGCACCACAGCGGCCATTGGCAGCGCATCTACAGCACCACAGGCACGGGGGATCCGGGCTTTCCCAGACCAACAGGGCTTTGACGTTTACCACCAGCTGCACCTCAGCACCCACTGAAAAAAACCCCGAAAAATCACGAACATCGGACGATTGCTCCCTCATTGAAACTGCCAGCCTGTCAAGCTCTTGCTGCTCCCCACCGGCCATTGGCAGCGCATCTACAGCACCACACACATCGGGGCTCCGGGCTTTCCCTGACGAACAGTGTGTCGATGTTTACCACCAGCTGCACCTGGGCACCCACTGAAATAAAATCGCGAATAATCACAAACGTTGGATGATTGCTCCCACACCGAAAGTGCCAGCCAGTCAAGCTCTTACTGATCCTCACCAGCCATTCCCAGTGCATCTATAGCACTACAGACATCTTGGCTCCGGGCTTTCCCTGACCAACAGGGCTTCGACATTTACCACCAGCTGCACCTGGGCGCCCACTGAAAAAAAACCCCGAAATATAACGAACGTCTGACGATCGTTCCCACACCGAAAGTTCCAGCAACTCAAGCTCTTGCTACTCCTCACCGCCCATTCCCAGCGCATCTACACCACCAGAGACACCAGGGCTCTGGGCTTTCCCTGACGAACAGGGCTTTGACATTTACCACCAGCTGCACCTGGGCGCCCACTGAAAAAAAACCCCGAAAAATCACGAACGTCGGACGATTGCTCCCACACCGAAAGGGCCAGCAACTCAAGCTCTTGCTGCTCTTCACCGGTCATTCCCAGCGCATCTACAGCACCACAGACATCGGGGCTCCGGGCGTTCCCTGACTAACAGGACTTCGACGTTTAGCACGAGCTGAACATGTGCGCCCACTGAAAAAATATCCCGAAAAATCACGAACATCTGACGATTGCTCCCACTCCGAAAGTGCCAGTCAGTCAAGCTCTTACTGAACCTCACCAGTCATTCCCAGCGCATCTACAGCACCACAGACATCGGGGCTCTGGGCTTTCCCTGACCCATAGGGCTTCGATGTTTACCAGCAGCTGCACCTGGGTGCCCACTGAAAACAAATCCCCAAAAATCACGAACGTTGGACGATTGCTCCCCGTCGTAGCTCAGCCCCAACGGGGACCAGACTACGCAGTCTCTCTCTCACTCCGCCCAGTCTCCGAGAGAATAGGATGAGATTTGACAAACAAAAGAAAACCAGAAAAAAAACCAAACACGCGGGTTGAGATTGAAAAAAAAGTAAATTTAACAGTAATGACCGAAGAAAACAAGACGGGGATGGAACACAAATACAGTACAATAGCTCACAACAGATCTCCACATCCAGTCTCTTCCAAGTAGCAGGGGGCCTCCCTTCAACACCCTCCTCACTTATATACTGAGCATGATGTCAGATGGGATGGAATAGCCCTTTGGCTAATTTGGGTAAATTAACTCCAGCTGTTAGCTAATTAGTTAACTATCCCAACCATAGGGGCTACCAGCTTCAGTTCTCCACCCAGCTCAGGTAAATATTAACTCTATCCTGGCCAGAACCAGGACACTCCGACACCGAAAGTACCAGCCAGTCAAGCTCCTGCTGCTCCTCACCGCCCATTCCCAGCGCATCTACAGCAGCACAGACATCGGGGCTCCGGGCTTTCCCTGACTAAGAGGACTTAGATGTTTACCACCAGCTGAACATGGGCGCCCACTTAAAAAAAAAACCCAGAAAATCACAAACGTCGGACGATTGCTCCCACACCTCATGTGCCAGCCTGTCAAGCTCTTGCTGCTCCTCCCCGGCCATTAGCCGCGCATCTACAGCACCACAGACATCGGTGCTCTGGGCTTTCCCTGACGAACAGGGCTTCGACGTTTACCACCCGCTGCACCTGGGCGCCCACTGAAATAAAACCCCTAAAAATGACGAACATCGGACGATTGCTCCCACACCGAAAGTGCCAGCCAGTAAAGCTCTTGCTGCTCCTCCCCGGCCATTGGCAGCGCATCTACAGCACCACAGACATCGGGGCTCCGGGCTTTCCCTGACGAACAGGGCTTCGACATTTACCACCAGGTGCACCTGGGATCCCACTGAAAAAAAAGCCCCGAAAAATCACGAACATCGGACGATTGCTCCCACACCGAAAGTGCTAGCCAGTCAAGCTCTTGCTGCTCCTCACCAGCCATTGGCAGCGCATCTACAGCACCACAGACATCGGGGCTCCAGGCTTTCCCTGACCAACAGGGCTTCGACATTTACCACACGCTGCACCTGGGCACCCACTGAAAAAATATACCCAGAAATCACAAACGTCGGGTGATTGATCCCACACCTTAAGTGCCAGGTAGTCACGCTCTTGATGCACCTCAGCGGCCATTGGCAGTGCATCTGCAGCACCACAGAGATTGGGGCTTCGGGCTTTCCCTGACCAACATGGCTTCGACATATACCACCAGCTGCACCTGGGCGCCCACTGAAAAAAACCCCGAAAAATAAAGACCATCGGACGATTGCTTCCACACCGAAAGTGCCAGCCAGTCAAGCTCTTGCTGCTCCTCACCAGCCATTGGCAGCGCATCTACAGCACCACAGACATCGGGGCTCCGGGCTTTCCCTGACCAACAGTGCTTCGATGTTTACCACCCGCTGCACCTGAGCGCCCACTGAAAAAAATCTCAAAAAATCACGAACTTCGGACGATTGCTCCCACACCGAAAGTGCCAGCAACACAAGTTCTTGCTGCTCCTCACTGCCCATTCCCAGCGCATCTACAGCACCACAGACATTGGGGCTCCGGGCTTTCCCTGACTAACAGGGCTTCGACGTTTACCACCTCCTGCACCTGGGCACCCACTGAAACAAAACCTTGAAAAAAAACGAACGTCTGACGATTGCTCCCACACCGAAACTGCCAGCAACTCAAGATCTTGCTGCTCCTCACTGTCCATTCCCAGCGCATCTACAGCACCACAGACATCGGGGCTCCGGGCTTTCCCTGACGAACAGGGCTTTGACATTTACCACCAGCTGCACCTGGGTGCCCACTGAAAAATAATCCCGAAAAATCACGAACGTCGTACAATTTCTCCCACACCGAAAATGCCAGCCAGTAAAGCTCTCGCTGCTCCTCACGGGCCATTGGCACTGCATCTACAGCACCAGAGACATCGGGGCTCCGGGCTTTCCCTGACCAACAGGGCTTCGACATTTACCACCAGCTGCACTTGGGCGCCCACTGAAAAAAATCTAAAAAAATCACGAACATCGGGCTATTGCTCCCACACCGAAAGTGCCAGCAACACAGGCTCTTGCTGCTCCACACAGGCCATTGGCAGCGCATCTACAGCACCACAGACATTGGCGCTCTGGGCTTTCCCTTACGAACAGGGCTTCGACATTTACCAACAGTTGCAGCTGGGCGCCCACTGAAAAAAACCCCCGAAAAGTCACGAACATCGGACGATTGCTCCCACACCGAAAGTGCTAGCCAGTCAAGCTCTTGCTGCTTTCCACCGGCCATTGGCAGCGCATCTACAGCACCACAGACATCGGGGCTCCGGGCTTTCCCTGACCAACAGGGCTTCGTCATTTAGCACCAGCTGCACCTGGGCGCCCACTGAAAAAAAAACCCGAAAAATCACGAACATCGGACTATTTCTCCCACTCCGAAAGTACCAGCAACACAAGCTCTTGCTGCTCCTCACCGCCTATTCCCAGCGCATCTACAGCACCACAGACATCAGGGCTCCGGGCTTTCCCTGACCAACAGGGCTTCAATGTTTACCACCAGCTGCAGCTGGGCGCCCTCTGAAATAAAACCACGAAAAATCACGAACATCGGACGATTGCTCCCACACCGAAAGTGCCAGCAACACAAGGTCTTGCTGCTCCTCATGGGCCATTGGCAGCGCATCTACAGCACCACAGACATCGGGGCTCTGCGCTTTCCCTGAAGAACAGGGCTTCGACCTTTAACACCAGCTCCACACGGGCGCCCAGTAAAAGTAAAATCCCAAAAAATCACGAACGTCGGACGATTGCTCCCACACCGAAAGTGCCAGCCTGTCAAGCTCTTGCTGCTCCTCACCAGCCATTGGCAGCGCATCTACAGCACCACAGGCACGGGGGATCCGGGCTTTCCCAGACCAACAGGGCTTCGACGTTTACCACCAGCTGCACCTCAGCACCCACTGAAAAAAAACGCCGAAAAATCACGAACGTCGGACGATTGCTCCCTCATTGAAACTGCCAGCCTGTCAAGCTCTTGCTGCTCCCCACCGGCCATTGGCAGCGCATCTACAGCACCACACACATCGGGGCTCCGGGCTTTCCCTGACGAACAGTGTGTCGATGTTTACCACCAGCTGCACCTGGGCGCCCACTGAAATAAAATCGCGAATAATCACAAACGTTGGATGATTGCTCCCACACCGAAAGTGCCAGCCAGTCAAGCTCTTACTGATCCTCACCAGCCATTCCCAGTGCATCTATAGCACTACAGACATCTTGGCTCCGGGCTTTCCCTGACCAACAGGGCTTCGACATTTACCACCAGCTGCACCTGGGCGCCCACTGAAAAAAAACCCCGAAATATAACGAACGTCTGACGATCGTTCCCACACCGAAAGTTCCAGCAACTCAAGCTCTTGCTACTCCTCACCGCCCATTCCCAGCGCATCTACACCACCAGAGACACCAGGGCTCTGGGCTTTCCCTGACGAACAGGGCTTTGACATTTACCACCAGCTGCACCTGGGCGCCAACTGAAATAAAACCCCGAAAAATCACGAACGTCGGACGATTGCTCCCACACCGAAAGGGCCAGCAACTCAAGCTCTTGCTGCTCTTCACCGGTCATTCCCAGCGCATCTACAGCACCACAGACATCGGGGCTCCGGGCGTTCCCTGACTAACAGGACTTCGACGTTTAGCACGAGCTGAACATGTGCGCCCACTGAAAAAATATCCCGAAAAATCACGAACATCTGACGATTGCTCCCACTCCGAAAGTGCCAGTCAGTCAAGCTCTTACTGAACCTCACCAGTCATTCCCAGCGCATCTACAGCACCACAGACATCGGGGCTCTGGGCTTTCCCTGACCCATAGGGCTTCGATGTTTACCAGCAGCTGCACCTGGGTGCCCACTGAAAACAAATCCCCAAAAATCACGAACGTTGGACGATTGCTCCCCGTCGTAGTTCAGCCCCAACGGGGACCAGACTACGCAGTCTCTCTCTCACTCCGCCCAGTCTCCGAGAGAATAGGATGAGATTTGACAAACAAAAGAAAACCAGAAAAAAAACCAAACACGCGGGTTGAGATTGAAAAAAAAGTAAATTTAACAGTAATGACCGAAGAAAACAAGACGGGGATGGAACACAAATACAGTACAATAGCTCACAACAGATCTCCACATCCAGTCTCTTCCAAGTAGCAGGGGGCCTCCCTTCAACACCCTCCTCACTTATATACTGAGCATGATGTCAGATGGGATGGAATAGCCCTTTGGCTAATTTGGGTAAATTAACTCCAGCTGTTAGCTAATTAGTTAACTATCCCAACCATAGGGGCTACCAGCTTCAGTTCTCCACCCAGCTCAGGTAAATATTAACTCTATCCTGGCCAGAACCAGGACACTCCGACACCGAAAGTACCAGCCAGTCAAGCTCCTGCTGCTCCTCACCGCCCATTCCCAGCGCATCTACAGCAGCACAGACATCGGGGCTCCGGGCTTTCCCTGACTAAGAGGACTTAGATGTTTACCACCAGCTGAACATGGGCGCCCACTTAAAAAAAAAACCCAGAAAATCACAAACGTCGGACGATTGCTCCCACACCTCATGTGCCAGCCTGTCAAGCTCTTGCTGCTCCTCCCCGGCCATTAGCCGCGCATCTACAGCACCACAGACATCGGTGCTCTGGGCTTTCCCTGACGAACAGGGCTTCGACGTTTACCACCCGCTGCACCTGGGCGCCCACTGAAATAAAACCCCTAAAAATGACGAACATCGGACGATTGCTCCCACACCGAAAGTGCCAGCCAGTAAAGCTCTTGCTGCTCCTCCCCGGCCATTGGCAGCGCATCTACAGCACCACAGACATCGGGGCTCCGGGCTTTCCCTGACGAACAGGGCTTCGACATTTACCACCAGGTGCACCTGGGATCCCACTGAAAAAAAAGCCCCGAAAAATCACGAACATCGGACGATTGCTCCCACACCGAAAGTGCTAGCCAGTCAAGCTCTTGCTGCTCCTCACCAGCCATTGGCAGCGCATCTACAGCACCACAGACATCGGGGCTCCAGGCTTTCCCTGACCAACAGGGCTTCGACATTTACCACACGCTGCACCTGGGCACCCACTGAAAAAATATACCCAGAAATCACAAAATTCGGGTGATTGATCCCACACCTTAAGTGCCAGGTAGTCACGCTCTTGATGCACCTCAGCGGCCATTGGCAGTGCATCTGCAGCACCACAGAGATTGGGGCTTCGGGCTTTCCCTGACCAACATGGCTTCGACATTTACCACCAGCTGCACCTGGGCGCCCACTGAAAAAAACCCCGAAAAATAAAGAACATCGGACGATTGCTTCCACACCGAAAGTGCCAGCCAGTCAAGCTCTTGCTGCTCCTCACCAGCCATTGGCAGCGCATCTACAGCACCACAGACATCGGGGCTCCGGGCTTTCCCTGACCAACAGGGCTTCGATGTTTACCACCCGCTGCACCTGAGCGCCCACTGAAAAAAATCTCAAAAAATCACGAACTTCGGACGATTGCTCCCACACCGAAAGTGCCAGCAACACAAGTTCTTGCTGCTCCTCACTGTCCATTCCCAGCGCATCTACAGCACCACAGACATCGGGGCTCCGGGCTTTCCCTGACGAACAGGGCTTTGACATTTACCACCAGCTGCACCTGGGTGCCCACTGAAAAATAATCCCGAAAAATCACGAACGTCGTACAATTTCTCCCACACCGAAAATGCCAGCCAGTAAAGCTCTCGCTGCTCCTCACGGGCCATTGGCACTGCATCTACAGCACCAGAGACATCGGGGCTCCGGGCTTTCCCTGACCAACAGGGCTTCGACATTTACCACCAGCTGCACTTGGGCGCCCACTGAAAAAAATCTAAAAAAATCACGAACATCGGACGATTGCTCCCACACCGAAAGTGCCAGCAACACAGGCTCTTGCTGCTCCACACAGGCCATTGGCAGCGCATCTACAGCACCACAGACATTGGCGCTCTGGGCTTTCCCTTACGAACAGGGCTTCGACATTTACCAACAGTTGCAGCTGGGCGCCCACTGAAAAAAACCCCCGAAAAGTCACGAACATCGGACGATTGCTCCCACACCGAAAGTGCTAGCCAGTCAAGCTCTTGCTGCTTTCCACCGGCCATTGGCAGCGCATCTACAGCACCACAGACATCGGGGCTCCGGGCTTTCCCTGACCAACAGGGCTTCGTCATTTAGCACCAGCTGCACCTGGGCGCCCACTGAAAAAAAAACCCGAAAAATCACGAACATCGGACTATTTCTCCCACTCCGAAAGTACCAGCAACACAAGCTCTTGCTGCTCCTCACCGCCTATTCCCAGCGCATCTACAGCACCACAGACATCAGGGCTCCGGGCTTTCCCTGACCAACAGGGCTTCAATGTTTACCACCAGCTGCAGCTGGGCGCCCTCTGAAATAAAACCACGAAAAATCACGAACATCGGACGATTGCTCCCACACCGAAAGTGCCAGCAACACAAGGTCTTGCTGCTCCTCATTGGCCATTGGCAGCGCATCTACAGCACCACAGACATCGGGGCTCTGCGCTTTCCCTGAAGAACAGGGCTTCGACCTTTAACACCAGCTCCACACGGGCGCCCAGTAAAAGTAAAATCCCAAAAAATCACGAACGTCGGACGATTGCTCCCACACCGAAAGTGCCAGCCTGTCAAGCTCTTGCTGCTCCTCACCAGCCATTGGCAGCGCATCTACAGCACCACAGGCACGGGGGATCCGGGCTTTGCCAGACCAACAGGGCTTCGACGTTTACCACCAGCTGCACCTCAGCACCCACTGAAAAAAAACGCCGAAAAATCACGAACGTCGGACGATTGCTCCCTCATTGAAACTGCCAGCCTGTCAAGCTCTTGCTGCTCCCCACCGGCCATTGGCAGCGCATCTACAGCACCACACACATCGGGGCTCCGGGCTTTCCCTGACGAACAGTGTGTCGATGTTTACCACCAGCTGCACCTGGGCGCCCACTGAAATAAAATCGCGAATAATCACAAACGTTGGATGATTGCTCCCACACCGAAAGTGCCAGCCAGTCAAGCTCTTACTGATCCTCACCAGCCATTCCCAGTGCATCTATAGCACTACAGACATCTTGGCTCCGGGCTTTCCCTGACCAACAGGGCTTCGACATTTACCACCAGCTGCACCTGGGCGCCCACTGAAAAAAAACCCCGAAATATAACGAACGTCTGACGATCGTTCCCACACCGAAAGTTCCAGCAACTCAAGCTCTTGCTACTCCTCACCGCCCATTCCCAGCGCATCTACACCACCAGAGACACCAGGGCTCTGGGCTTTCCCTGACGAACAGGGCTTTGACATTTACCACCAGCTGCACCTGGGCGCCCACTGAAAAAAAACCCCGAAAAATCACGAACGTCGGACGATTGCTCCCACACCGAAAGGGCCAGCAACTCAAGCTCTTGCTGCTCTTCACCGGTCATTCCCAGCGCATCTACAGCACCACAGACATCGGGGCTCCGGGCGTTCCCTGACTAACAGGACTTCGACGTTTAGCACGAGCTGAACATGTGCGCCCACTGAAAAAATATCCCGAAAAATCACGAACATCTGACGATTGCTCCCACTCCGAAAGTGCCAGTCAGTCAAGCTCTTACTGAACCTCACCAGTCATTCCCAGCGCATCTACAGCACCACAGACATCGGGGCTCTGGGCTTTCCCTGACCCATAGGGCTTCGATGTTTACCAGCAGCTGCACCTGGGTGCCCACTGAAAACAAATCCCCAAAAATCACGAACGTTGGACGATTGCTCCCCGTCGTAGTTCAGCCCCAACGGGGACCAGACTACGCAGTCTCTCTCTCACTCCGCCCAGTCTCCGAGAGAATAGGATGAGATTTGACAAACAAAAGAAAACCAGAAAAAAAACCAAACACGCGGGTTGAGATTGAAAAAAAAGTAAATTTAACAGTAATGACCGAAGAAAACAAGACGGGGATGGAACACAAATACAGTACAATAGCTCACAACAGATCTCCACATCCAGTCTCTTCCAAGTAGCAGGGGGCCTCCCTTCAACACCCTCCTCACTTATATACTGAGCATGATGTCAGATGGGATGGAATAGCCCTTTGGCTAATTTGGGTAAATTAACTCCAGCTGTTAGCTAATTAGTTAACTATCCCAACCATAGGGGCTACCAGCTTCAGTTCTCCACCCAGCTCAGGTAAATATTAACTCTATCCTGGCCAGAACCAGGACACTCAGACACCGAAAGTACCAGCCAGTCAAGCTCCTGCTGCTCCTCACCAGCCATTGGCAGCGCATCTACAGCACCACAGACATCGGGGCTCCAGGCTTTCCCTGACCAACAGGGCTTCGACATTTACCACACGCTGCACCTGGGCACCCACTGAAAAAATATACCCAGAAATCACAAACGTCGGGTGATTGATCCCACACCTTAAGTGCCAGGTAGTCACGCTCTTGATGCACCTCAGCGGCCATTGGCAGTGCATCTGCAGCACCACAGAGACTGGGGCTTCGGGCTTTCCCTGACCAACATGGCTTCGACATTTACCACCAGCTGCACCTGGGCGCCCACTGAAAAAAACCCCGAAAAATAAAGAACATCGGACGATTGCTTCCACACCGAAAGTGCCAGCCAGTCAAGCTCTTGCTGCTCCTCACCAGCCATTGGCAGCGCATCTACAGCACCACAGACATCGGGGCTCCGGGCTTTCCCTGACTAACAGGGCTTCGATGTTTACCACCCGCTGCACCTGAGCGCCCACTGAAAAAAATCTCAAAAAATCACGAACTTCGGACGATTGCTCCCACACCGAAAGTGCCAGCAACACAAGTTCTTGCTGCTCCTCACTGTCCATTCCCAGCGCATCTACAGCACCACAGACATCGGGGCTCCGGGCTTTCCCTGACGAACAGGGCTTTGACATTTACCACCAGCTGCACCTGGGTGCCCACTGAAAAATAATCCCGAAAAATCACGAACGTCGTACAATTTCTCCCACACCGAAAATGCCAGCCAGTAAAGCTCTCGCTGCTCCTCACGGGCCATTGGCACTGCATCTACAGCACCAGAGACATCGGGGCTCCGGGCTTTCCCTGACCAACAGGGCTTCGACATTTACCACCAGCTGCACTTGGGCGCCCACTGAAAAAAATCTAAAAAAATCACGAACATCGGACGATTGCTCCCACACCGAAAGTGCCAGCAACACAGGCTCTTGCTGCTCCACACAGGCCATTGGCAGCGCATCTACAGCACCACAGACATTGGCGCTCTGGGCTTTCCCTTACGAACAGGGATTCGACATTTACCAACAGTTGCAGCTGGGCGCCCACTGAAAAAAACCCCCGAAAAGTCACGAACATCGGACGATTGCTCCCACACCGAAAGTGCTAGCCAGTCAAGCTCTTGCTGCTTTCCACCGGCCATTGGCAGCGCATCTACAGCACCACAGACATCGGGGCTCCGGGCTTTCCCTGACCAACAGGGCTTCGTCATTTAGCACCAGCTGCACCTGGGCGCCCACTGAAAAAAAAACCCGAAAAATCACAAACATCGGACTATTTCTCCCACTCCGAAAGTACCAGCAACACAAGCTCTTGCTGCTCCTCACCGCCTATTCCCAGCGCATCTACAGCACCACAGACATCAGGGCTCCGGGCTTTCCCTGACCAACAGGGCTTCAATGTTTACCACCAGCTGCAGCTGGGCGCCCTCTGAAATAAAACCACGAAAAATCACGAACATCGGACGATTGCTCCCACACCGAAAGTGCCAGCAACACAAGGTCTTGCTGCTCCTCATGGGCCATTGGCAGCGCATCTACAGCACCACAGACATCGGGGCTCTGCGCTTTCCCTGAAGAACAGGGCTTCGACCTTTAACACCAGCTCCACACGGGCGCCCAGTAAAAGTAAAATCCCAAAAAATCACGAACGTCGGACGATTGCTCCCACACCGAAAGTGCCAGCCTGTCAAGCTCTTGCTGCTCCTCACCAGCCATTGGCAGCGCATCTACAGCACCACAGGCACGGGGGATCCGGGCTTTCCCAGACCAACAGGGCTTCGACGTTTACCACCAGCTGCACCTCAGCACCCACTGAAAAAAAACGCCGAAAAATCACGAACGTCGGACGATTGCTCCCTCATTGAAACTGCCAGCCTGTCAAGCTCTTGCTGCTCCCCACCGGCCATTGGCAGCGCATCTACAGCACCACACACATCGGGGCTCCGGGCTTTCCCTGACGAACAGTGTGTCGATGTTTACCACCAGCTGCACCTGGGCGCCCACTGAAATAAAATCGCGAATAATCACAAACGTTGGATGATTGCTCCCACACCGAAAGTGCCAGCCAGTCAAGCTCTTACTGATCCTCACCAGCCATTCCCAGTGCATCTATAGCACTACAGACATCTTGGCTCCGGGCTTTCCCTGACCAACAGGGCTTCGACATTTACCACCAGCTGCACCTGGGCGCCCACTGAAAAAAAACCCCGAAATATAACGAACGTCTGACGATCGTTCCCACACCGAAAGTTCCAGCAACTCAAGCTCTTGCTACTCCTCACCGCCCATTCCCAGCGCATCTACACCACCAGAGACACCAGGGCTCTGGGCTTTCCCTGACGAACAGGGCTTTGACATTTACCACCAGCTGCACCTGGGCGCCCACTGAAAAAAAACCCCGAAAAATCACGAACGTCGGACGATTGCTCCCACACCGAAAGGGCCAGCAACTCAAGCTCTTGCTGCTCTTCACCGGTCATTCCCAGCGCATCTACAGCACCACAGACATCGGGGCTCCGGGCGTTCCCTGACTAACAGGACTTCGACGTTTAGCACGAGCTGAACATGTGCGCCCACTGAAAAAATATCCCGAAAAATCACGAACATCTGACGATTGCTCCCACTCCGAAAGTGCCAGTCAGTCAAGCTCTTACTGAACCTCACCAGTCATTCCCAGCGCATCTACAGCACCACAGACATCGGGGCTCTGGGCTTTCCCTGACCCATAGGGCTTCGATGTTTACCAGCAGCTGCACCTGGGTGCCCACTGAAAACAAATCCCCAAAAATCACGAACGTTGGACGATTGCTCCCCGTCGTAGTTCAGCCCCAACGGGGACCAGACTACGCAGTCTCTCTCTCACTCCGCCCAGTCTCCGAGAGAATAGGATGAGATTTGACAAACAAAAGAAAACCAGAAAAAAAACCAAACACGCGGGTTGAGATTGAAAAAAAAGTAAATTTAACAGTAATGACCGAAGAAAACAAGACGGGGATGGAACACAAATACAGTACAATAGCTCACAACAGATCTCCACATCCAGTCTCTTCCAAGTAGCAGGGGGCCTCCCTTCAACACCCTCCTCACTTATATACTGAGCATGATGTCAGATGGGATGGAATAGCCCTTTGGCTAATTTGGGTAAATTAACTCCAGCTGTTAGCTAATTAGTTAACTATCCCAACCATAGGGGCTACCAGCTTCAGTTCTCCACCCAGCTCAGGTAAATATTAACTCTATCCTGGCCAGAACCAGGACACTCCGACACCGAAAGTACCAGCCAGTCAAGCTCTTACTGATCCTCACCAGCCATTCCCAGTGCATCTACAGCACCACAGACATCGGTGCTCTGGGCTTTCCCTGACCAACAGGGCTTCGACGTTTACCACCCGCTGCACCTGGGCGCCCACTGAAATAAAACCCCTAAAAATGACGAACATCGGACGATTGCTCCCACACCGAAAGTGCCAGCCAGTAAAGCTCTTGCTGCTGCTCCCCGGCCATTGGCAGCGCATCTACAGCACCACAGACATCGGGGCTCCGGGCTTTCCCTGACGAACAGGGCTTCGACATTTACCACCAGGTGCACCTGGGATCCCACTGAAAAAAAAGCCCCGAAAAATCACGAACATCGGACGATTGCTCCCACACCGAAAGTGCTAGCCAGTCAAGCTCTTGCTGCTCCTCACCAGCCATTGGCAGCGCATCTACAGCACCACAGACATCGGGGCTCCAGGCTTTCCCTGACCAACAGGGCTTCGACATTTACCACACGCTGCACCTGGGCACCCACTGAAAAAATATACCCAGAAATCACAAACGTCGGGTGATTGATCCCACACCTTAAGTGCCAGGTAGTCACGCTCTTGATGCACCTCAGCGGCCATTGGCAGTGCATCTGCAGCACCACAGAGATTGGGGCTTCGGGCTTTCCCTGACCAACATGGCTTCGACATTTACCACCAGCTGCACCTGGGCGCCCACTGAAAAAAACCCCGAAAAATAAAGAACATCGGACGATTGCTTCCACACCGAAAGTGCCAGCCAGTCAAGCTCTTGCTGCTCCTCACCAGCCATTGGCAGCGCATCTACAGCACCACAGACATCGGGGCTCCGGGCTTTCCCTGACCAACAGGGCTTCGATGTTTACCACCCGCTGCACCTGAGCGCCCACTGAAAAAAATCTCAAAAAATCACGAACTTCGGACGATTGCTCCCACACCGAAAGTGCCAGCAACACAAGTTCTTGCTGCTCCTCACTGTCCATTCCCAGCGCATCTACAGCACCACAGACATCGGGGCTCCGGGCTTTCCCTGACGAACAGGGCTTTGACATTTACCACCAGCTGCACCTGGGTGCCCACTGAAAAATAATCCCGAAAAATCACGAACGTCGTACAATTTCTCCCACACCGAAAATGCCAGCCAGTAAAGCTCTCGCTGCTCCTCACGGGCCATTGGCACTGCATCTACAGCACCAGAGACATCGGGGCTCCGGGCTTTCCCTGACCAACAGGGCTTCGACATTTACCACCAGCTGCACTTGGGCGCCCACTGAAAAAAATCTAAAAAAATCACGAACATCGGACGATTGCTCCCACACCGAAAGTGCCAGCAACACAGGCTCTTGCTGCTCCACACAGGCCATTGGCAGCGCATCTACAGCACCACAGACATTGGCGCTCTGGGCTTTCCCTTACGAACAGGGGTTCGACATTTACCAACAGTTGCAGCTGGGCGCCCACTGAAAAAAACCCCCGAAAAGTCACGAACATCGGACGATTGCTCCCACACCGAAAGTGCTAGCCAGTCAAGCTCTTGCTGCTTTCCACCGGCCATTGGCAGCGCATCTACAGCACCACAGACATCGGGGCTCCGGGCTTTCCCTGACCAACAGGGCTTCGTCATTTAGCACCAGCTGCACCTGGGCGCCCACTGAAAAAAAAACCCGAAAAATCACGAACATCGGACTATTTCTCCCACTCCGAAAGTACCAGCAACACAAGCTCTTGCTGCTCCTCACCGCCTATTCCCAGCGCATCTACAGCACCACAGACATCAGGGCTCCGGGCTTTCCCTGACCAACAGGGCTTCAATGTTTACCACCAGCTGCAGCTGGGCGCCCTCTGAAATAAAACCACGAAAAATCACGAACATCGGACGATTGCTCCCACACCGAAAGTGCCAGCAACACAAGGTCTTGCTGCTCCTCATGGGCCATTGGCAGCGCATCTACAGCACCACAGACATCGGGGCTCTGCGCTTTCCCTGAAGAACAGGGCTTCGACCTTTAACACCAGCTCCACACGGGCGCCCAGTAAAAGTAAAATCCCAAAAAATCACGAACGTCGGACGATTGCTCCCACACCGAAAGTGCCAGCCTGTCAAGCTCTTGCTGCTCCTCACCAGCCATTGGCAGCGCATCTACAGCACCACAGGCACGGGGGATCCGGGCTTTGCCAGACCAACAGGGCTTCGACGTTTACCACCAGCTGCACCTCAGCACCCACTGAAAAAAAACGCCGAAAAATCACGAACGTCGGACGATTGCTCCCTCATTGAAACTGCCAGCCTGTCAAGCTCTTGCTGCTCCCCACCGGCCATTGGCAGCGCATCTACAGCACCACACACATCGGGGCTCCGGGCTTTCCCTGACGAACAGTGTGTCGATGTTTACCACCAGCTGCACCTGGGCGCCCACTGAAATAAAATCGCGAATAATCACAAACGTTGGATGATTGCTCCCACACCGAAAGTGCCAGCCAGTCAAGCTCTTACTGATCCTCACCAGCCATTCCCAGTGCATCTATAGCACTACAGACATCTTGGCTCCGGGCTTTCCCTGACCAACAGGGCTTCGACATTTACCACCAGCTGCACCTGGGCGCCCACTGAAAAAAAACCCCGAAATATAACGAACGTCTGACGATCGTTCCCACACCGAAAGTTCCAGCAACTCAAGCTCTTGCTACTCCTCACCGCCCATTCCCAGCGCATCTACACCACCAGAGACACCAGGGCTCTGGGCTTTCCCTGACGAACAGGGCTTTGACATTTACCACCAGCTGCACCTGGGCGCCCACTGAAAAAAAACCCCGAAAAATCACGAACGTCGGACGATTGCTCCCACACCGAAAGGGCCAGCAACTCAAGCTCTTGCTGCTCTTCACCGGTCATTCCCAGCGCATCTACAGCACCACAGACATCGGGGCTCCGGGCGTTCCCTGACTAACAGGACTTCGACGTTTAGCACGAGCTGAACATGTGCGCCCACTGAAAAAATATCCCGAAAAATCACGAACATCTGACGATTGCTCCCACTCCGAAAGTGCCAGTCAGTCAAGCTCTTACTGAACCTCACCAGTCATTCCCAGCGCATCTACAGCACCACAGACATCGGGGCTCCGGGCTTTCCCTGACCAACAGGGCTTCGACATTTACCACCAGCTGCACCTGGGCGCCCACTGAAAAAAAAACCCGAAAAATCACGACCATCGGACTATTTCTCCCTCACCGAAAGTACCAGCAACACAAGCTCTTGCTGCTCCTCACCGCCTATTCCCAGCGCATTTACAGCAGCACACACATCAGGGCTCTGGACTTTCCCTGACCAACAGGGCTTCGACATGTACCACCAGCTGCACCTGGGCGCCCTCTGAAATAAAACCCCGAAAAATCACGAACATCGGACGATTGCTCCCACACCGAAAGTGCCAGCCAGTCAAGCTCTTGCTGCTCCTCACCAGCCATTGGCAGCGCATGTACAGCACCACAGACATCGGGGCTCCGGGCTTTCCCTGACCAACAGGGCTTTGACATTTACCACCAGCTGCACCTGGGTGCTCCCTGAAAAACAATCCCCAAAAATCACGAACATCAGGCTATTGCTCCCACACCGAAAGTGCCAGCAACACAAGGTCTTGCTGCTCCTCATGGGCCATTGGCAGCGCATCTACAGCAACACAGACATCGGGGCTCCGGGCTTTCCCTCACGAGCAGGGCTTTGACATTTACCTCCAGCTACACTTGGGCGCCCACTGATAAAAATCCCAAAAAATCACGAACATCGGACGATTGCTCCCACACCGAAAGTGCCAGCCTGTCAAGCTCTTGCTACTCCTCACCGGCCATTGGCAGCGCATCTACAGCACTACAGACATCGGGGCTCCGGGCTTTCCCTGACCAACAGGGCTTCGACATTTACCACCAGCTGCACCTGGGCGCCCACTGAAAAAAAACCCCAAAAAATCACGAACGTCGGACGATTGCTCCCACACCTTAAATGCCAGCCAGTAAAGCTCTTGCTGCTCCTCATGGGCCATTGGCAGCGCATCTACAGCACCACAGACATCAGGGCTCTGGGCTTTCCCTGACCAACAGGGCTTCGATGTTTACCACCAGCTGCACCTGGGTCCCCACTGAAAAAAAATCGCTAAAAATCACGAACATCGGACGATTGCTCCCTCATTGAAAGTGCCAGTCAGTCAAGCTCTTGCTGCACCACAGCGGCCATTGGCAGCGCATCTACAGCACCACAGGCACGGGGGATCCGGGCTTTCCCAGACCAACAGGGCTTTGACGTTTACCACCAGCTGCACCTCAGCACCCACTGAAAAAAACCCCGAAAAATCACGAACATCGGACGATTGCTCCCTCATTGAAACTGCCAGCCTGTCAAGCTCTTGCTGCTCCCCACCGGCCATTGGCAGCGCATCTACAGCACCACACACATCGGGGCTCCGGGCTTTCCCTGACGAACAGTGTGTCGATGTTTACCACCAGCTGCACCTGGGCACCCACTGAAATAAAATCGCGAATAATCACAAACGTTGGATGATTGCTCCCACACCGAAAGTGCCAGCCAGTCAAGCTCTTACTGATCCTCACCAGCCATTCCCAGTGCATCTATAGCACTACAGACATCTTGGCTCCGGGCTTTCCCTGACCAACAGGGCTTCGACATTTACCACCAGCTGCACCTGGGCGCCCACTGAAAAAAAACCCCGAAATATAACGAACGTCTGACGATCGTTCCCACACCGAAAGTTCCAGCAACTCAAGCTCTTGCTACTCCTCACCGCCCATTCCCAGCGCATCTACACCACCAGAGACACCAGGGCTCTGGGCTTTCCCTGACGAACAGGGCTTTGACATTTACCACCAGCTGCACCTGGGCGCCCACTGAAAAAAAACCCCGAAAAATCACGAACGTCGGACGATTGCTCCCACACCGAAAGGGCCAGCAACTCAAGCTCTTGCTGCTCTTCACCGGTCATTCCCAGCGCATCTACAGCACCACAGACATCGGGGCTCCGGGCGTTCCCTGACTAACAGGACTTCGACGTTTAGCACGAGCTGAACATGTGCGCCCACTGAAAAAATATCCCGAAAAATCACGAACATCTGACGATTGCTCCCACTCCGAAAGTGCCAGTCAGTCAAGCTCTTACTGAACCTCACCAGTCATTCCCAGCGCATCTACAGCACCACAGACATCGGGGCTCTGGGCTTTCCCTGACCCATAGGGCTTCGATGTTTACCAGCAGCTGCACCTGGGTGCCCACTGAAAACAAATCCCCAAAAATCACGAACGTTGGACGATTGCTCCCCGTCGTAGCTCAGCCCCAACGGGGACCAGACTACGCAGTCTCTCTCTCACTCCGCCCAGTCTCCGAGAGAATAGGATGAGATTTGACAAACAAAAGAAAACCAGAAAAAAAACCAAACACGCGGGTTGAGATTGAAAAAAAAGTAAATTTAACAGTAATGACCGAAGAAAACAAGACGGGGATGGAACACAAATACAGTACAATAGCTCACAACAGATCTCCACATCCAGTCTCTTCCAAGTAGCAGGGGGCCTCCCTTCAACACCCTCCTCACTTATATACTGAGCATGATGTCAGATGGGATGGAATAGCCCTTTGGCTAATTTGGGTAAATTAACTCCAGCTGTTAGCTAATTAGTTAACTATCCCAACCATAGGGGCTACCAGCTTCAGTTCTCCACCCAGCTCAGGTAAATATTAACTCTATCCTGGCCAGAACCAGGACACTCCGACACCGAAAGTACCAGCCAGTCAAGCTCCTGCTGCTCCTCACCGCCCATTCCCAGCGCATCTACAGCAGCACAGACATCGGGGCTCCGGGCTTTCCCTGACTAAGAGGACTTAGATGTTTACCACCAGCTGAACATGGGCGCCCACTTAAAAAAAAAACCCAGAAAATCACAAACGTCGGACGATTGCTCCCACACCTCATGTGCCAGCCTGTCAAGCTCTTGCTGCTCCTCCCCGGCCATTAGCCGCGCATCTACAGCACCACAGACATCGGTGCTCTGGGCTTTCCCTGACCAACAGGGCTTCGACGTTTACCACCCGCTGCACCTGGGCGCCCACTGAAATAAAACCCCTAAAAATGACGAACATCGGACGATTGCTCCCACACCGAAAGTGCCAGCCAGTAAAGCTCTTGCTGCTCCTCCCCGGCCATTGGCAGCGCATCTACAGCACCACAGACATCGGGGCTCCGGGCTTTCCCTGACGAACAGGGCTTCGACATTTACCACCAGGTGCACCTGGGATCCCACTGAAAAAAAAGCCCCGAAAAATCACGAACATCGGACGATTGCTCCCACACCGAAAGTGCTAGCCAGTCAAGCTCTTGCTGCTCCTCACCAGCCATTGGCAGCGCATCTACAGCACCACAGACATCGGGGCTCCAGGCTTTCCCTGACCAACAGGGCTTCGACATTTACCACACGCTGCACCTGGGCACCCACTGAAAAAATATACCCAGAAATCACAAACGTCGGGTGATTGATCCCACACCTTAAGTGCCAGGTAGTCACGCTCTTGATGCACCTCAGCGGCCATTGGCAGTGCATCTGCAGCACCACAGAGATTGGGGCTTCGGGCTTTCCCTGACCAACATGGCTTCGACATATACCACCAGCTGCACCTGGGCGCCCACTGAAAAAAACCCCGAAAAATAAAGACCATCGGACGATTGCTTCCACACCGAAAGTGCCAGCCAGTCAAGCTCTTGCTGCTCCTCACCAGCCATTGGCAGCGCATCTACAGCACCACAGACATCGGGGCTCCGGGCTTTCCCTGACCAACAGTGCTTCGATGTTTACCACCCGCTGCACCTGAGCGCCCACTGAAAAAAATCTCAAAAAATCACGAACTTCGGACGATTGCTCCCACACCGAAAGTGCCAGCAACACAAGTTCTTGCTGCTCCTCACTGCCCATTCCCAGCGCATCTACAGCACCACAGACATTGGGGCTCCGGGCTTTCCCTGACTAACAGGGCTTCGACGTTTACCACCTCCTGCACCTGGGCACCCACTGAAACAAAACCTTGAAAAAAAACGAACGTCTGACGATTGCTCCCACACCGAAACTGCCAGCAACTCAAGATCTTGCTGCTCCTCACTGTCCATTCCCAGCGCATCTACAGCACCACAGACATCGGGGCTCCGGGCTTTCCCTGACGAACAGGGCTTTGACATTTACCACCAGCTGCACCTGGGTGCCCACTGAAAAATAATCCCGAAAAATCACGAACGTCGTACAATTTCTCCCACACCGAAAATGCCAGCCAGTAAAGCTCTCGCTGCTCCTCACGGGCCATTGGCACTGCATCTACAGCACCAGAGACATCGGGGCTCCGGGCTTTCCCTGACCAACAGGGCTTCGACATTTACCACCAGCTGCACTTGGGCGCCCACTGAAAAAAATCTAAAAAAATCACGAACATCGGGCTATTGCTCCCACACCGAAAGTGCCAGCAACACAGGCTCTTGCTGCTCCACACAGGCCATTGGCAGCGCATCTACAGCACCACAGACATTGGCGCTCTGGGCTTTCCCTTACGAACAGGGCTTCGACATTTACCAACAGTTGCAGCTGGGCGCCCACTGAAAAAAACCCCCGAAAAGTCACGAACATCGGACGATTGCTCCCACACCGAAAGTGCTAGCCAGTCAAGCTCTTGCTGCTTTCCACCGGCCATTGGCAGCGCATCTACAGCACCACAGACATCGGGGCTCCGGGCTTTCCCTGACCAACAGGGCTTCGTCATTTAGCACCAGCTGCACCTGGGCGCCCACTGAAAAAAAAACCCGAAAAATCACGAACATCGGACTATTTCTCCCACTCCGAAAGTACCAGCAACACAAGCTCTTGCTGCTCCTCACCGCCTATTCCCAGCGCATCTACAGCACCACAGACATCAGGGCTCCGGGCTTTCCCTGACCAACAGGGCTTCAATGTTTACCACCAGCTGCAGCTGGGCGCCCTCTGAAATAAAACCACGAAAAATCACGAACATCGGACGATTGCTCCCACACCGAAAGTGCCAGCAACACAAGGTCTTGCTGCTCCTCATGGGCCATTGGCAGCGCATCTACAGCACCACAGACATCGGGGCTCTGCGCTTTCCCTGAAGAACAGGGCTTCGACCTTTAACACCAGCTCCACACGGGCGCCCAGTAAAAGTAAAATCCCAAAAAATCACGAACGTCGGACGATTGCTCCCACACCGAAAGTGCCAGCCTGTCAAGCTCTTGCTGCTCCTCACCAGCCATTGGCAGCGCATCTACAGCACCACAGGCACGGGGGATCCGGGCTTTCCCAGACCAACAGGGCTTCGACGTTTACCACCAGCTGCACCTCAGCACCCACTGAAAAAAAACGCCGAAAAATCACGAACGTCGGACGATTGCTCCCTCATTGAAACTGCCAGCCTGTCAAGCTCTTGCTGCTCCCCACCGGCCATTGGCAGCGCATCTACAGCACCACACACATCGGGGCTCCGGGCTTTCCCTGACGAACAGTGTGTCGATGTTTACCACCAGCTGCACCTGGGCGCCCACTGAAATAAAATCGCGAATAATCACAAACGTTGGATGATTGCTCCCACACCGAAAGTGCCAGCCAGTCAAGCTCTTACTGATCCTCACCAGCCATTCCCAGTGCATCTATAGCACTACAGACATCTTGGCTCCGGGCTTTCCCTGACCAACAGGGCTTCGACATTTACCACCAGCTGCACCTGGGCGCCCACTGAAAAAAAACCCCGAAATATAACGAACGTCTGACGATCGTTCCCACACCGAAAGTTCCAGCAACTCAAGCTCTTGCTACTCCTCACCGCCCATTCCCAGCGCATCTACACCACCAGAGACACCAGGGCTCTGGGCTTTCCCTGACGAACAGGGCTTTGACATTTACCACCAGCTGCACCTGGGCGCCAACTGAAATAAAACCCCGAAAAATCACGAACGTCGGACGATTGCTCCCACACCGAAAGGGCCAGCAACTCAAGCTCTTGCTGCTCTTCACCGGTCATTCCCAGCGCATCTACAGCACCACAGACATCGGGGCTCCGGGCGTTCCCTGACTAACAGGACTTCGACGTTTAGCACGAGCTGAACATGTGCGCCCACTGAAAAAATATCCCGAAAAATCACGAACATCTGACGATTGCTCCCACTCCGAAAGTGCCAGTCAGTCAAGCTCTTACTGAACCTCACCAGTCATTCCCAGCGCATCTACAGCACCACAGACATCGGGGCTCTGGGCTTTCCCTGACCCATAGGGCTTCGATGTTTACCAGCAGCTGCACCTGGGTGCCCACTGAAAACAAATCCCCAAAAATCACGAACGTTGGACGATTGCTCCCCGTCGTAGTTCAGCCCCAACGGGGACCAGACTACGCAGTCTCTCTCTCACTCCGCCCAGTCTCCGAGAGAATAGGATGAGATTTGACAAACAAAAGAAAACCAGAAAAAAAACCAAACACGCGGGTTGAGATTGAAAAAAAAGTAAATTTAACAGTAATGACCGAAGAAAACAAGACGGGGATGGAACACAAATACAGTACAATAGCTCACAACAGATCTCCACATCCAGTCTCTTCCAAGTAGCAGGGGGCCTCCCTTCAACACCCTCCTCACTTATATACTGAGCATGATGTCAGATGGGATGGAATAGCCCTTTGGCTAATTTGGGTAAATTAACTCCAGCTGTTAGCTAATTAGTTAACTATCCCAACCATAGGGGCTACCAGCTTCAGTTCTCCACCCAGCTCAGGTAAATATTAACTCTATCCTGGCCAGAACCAGGACACTCCGACACCGAAAGTACCAGCCAGTCAAGCTCCTGCTGCTCCTCACCGCCCATTCCCAGCGCATCTACAGCAGCACAGACATCGGGGCTCCGGGCTTTCCCTGACTAAGAGGACTTAGATGTTTACCACCAGCTGAACATGGGCGCCCACTTAAAAAAAAAACCCAGAAAATCACAAACGTCGGACGATTGCTCCCACACCTCATGTGCCAGCCTGTCAAGCTCTTGCTGCTCCTCCCCGGCCATTAGCCGCGCATCTACAGCACCACAGACATCGGTGCTCTGGGCTTTCCCTGACGAACAGGGCTTCGACGTTTACCACCCGCTGCACCTGGGCGCCCACTGAAATAAAACCCCTAAAAATGACGAACATCGGACGATTGCTCCCACACCGAAAGTGCCAGCCAGTAAAGCTCTTGCTGCTCCTCCCCGGCCATTGGCAGCGCATCTACAGCACCACAGACATCGGGGCTCCGGGCTTTCCCTGACGAACAGGGCTTCGACATTTACCACCAGGTGCACCTGGGATCCCACTGAAAAAAAAGCCCCGAAAAATCACGAACATCGGACGATTGCTCCCACACCGAAAGTGCTAGCCAGTCAAGCTCTTGCTGCTCCTCACCAGCCATTGGCAGCGCATCTACAGCACCACAGACATCGGGGCTCCAGGCTTTCCCTGACCAACAGGGCTTCGACATTTACCACACGCTGCACCTGGGCACCCACTGAAAAAATATACCCAGAAATCACAAAATTCGGGTGATTGATCCCACACCTTAAGTGCCAGGTAGTCACGCTCTTGATGCACCTCAGCGGCCATTGGCAGTGCATCTGCAGCACCACAGAGATTGGGGCTTCGGGCTTTCCCTGACCAACATGGCTTCGACATTTACCACCAGCTGCACCTGGGCGCCCACTGAAAAAAACCCCGAAAAATAAAGAACATCGGACGATTGCTTCCACACCGAAAGTGCCAGCCAGTCAAGCTCTTGCTGCTCCTCACCAGCCATTGGCAGCGCATCTACAGCACCACAGACATCGGGGCTCCGGGCTTTCCCTGACCAACAGGGCTTCGATGTTTACCACCCGCTGCACCTGAGCGCCCACTGAAAAAAATCTCAAAAAATCACGAACTTCGGACGATTGCTCCCACACCGAAAGTGCCAGCAACACAAGTTCTTGCTGCTCCTCACTGTCCATTCCCAGCGCATCTACAGCACCACAGACATCGGGGCTCCGGGCTTTCCCTGACGAACAGGGCTTTGACATTTACCACCAGCTGCACCTGGGTGCCCACTGAAAAATAATCCCGAAAAATCACGAACGTCGTACAATTTCTCCCACACCGAAAATGCCAGCCAGTAAAGCTCTCGCTGCTCCTCACGGGCCATTGGCACTGCATCTACAGCACCAGAGACATCGGGGCTCCGGGCTTTCCCTGACCAACAGGGCTTCGACATTTACCACCAGCTGCACTTGGGCGCCCACTGAAAAAAATCTAAAAAAATCACGAACATCGGACGATTGCTCCCACACCGAAAGTGCCAGCAACACAGGCTCTTGCTGCTCCACACAGGCCATTGGCAGCGCATCTACAGCACCACAGACATTGGCGCTCTGGGCTTTCCCTTACGAACAGGGGTTCGACATTTACCAACAGTTGCAGCTGGGCGCCCACTGAAAAAAACCCCCGAAAAGTCACGAACATCGGACGATTGCTCCCACACCGAAAGTGCTAGCCAGTCAAGCTCTTGCTGCTTTCCACCGGCCATTGGCAGCGCATCTACAGCACCACAGACATCGGGGCTCCGGGCTTTCCCTGACCAACAGGGCTTCGTCATTTAGCACCAGCTGCACCTGGGCGCCCACTGAAAAAAAAACCCGAAAAATCACGAACATCGGACTATTTCTCCCACTCCGAAAGTACCAGCAACACAAGCTCTTGCTGCTCCTCACCGCCTATTCCCAGCGCATCTACAGCACCACAGACATCAGGGCTCCGGGCTTTCCCTGACCAACAGGGCTTCAATGTTTACCACCAGCTGCAGCTGGGCGCCCTCTGAAATAAAACCACGAAAAATCACGAACATCGGACGATTGCTCCCACACCGAAAGTGCCAGCAACACAAGGTCTTGCTGCTCCTCATGGGCCATTGGCAGCGCATCTACAGCACCACAGACATCGGGGCTCTGCGCTTTCCCTGAAGAACAGGGCTTCGACCTTTAACACCAGCTCCACACGGGCGCCCAGTAAAAGTAAAATCCCAAAAAATCACGAACGTCGGACGATTGCTCCCACACCGAAAGTGCCAGCCTGTCAAGCTCTTGCTGCTCCTCACCAGCCATTGGCAGCGCATCTACAGCACCACAGGCACGGGGGATCCGGGCTTTGCCAGACCAACAGGGCTTCGACGTTTACCACCAGCTGCACCTCAGCACCCACTGAAAAAAAACGCCGAAAAATCACGAACGTCGGACGATTGCTCCCTCATTGAAACTGCCAGCCTGTCAAGCTCTTGCTGCTCCCCACCGGCCATTGGCAGCGCATCTACAGCACCACACACATCGGGGCTCCGGGCTTTCCCTGACGAACAGTGTGTCGATGTTTACCACCAGCTGCACCTGGGCGCCCACTGAAATAAAATCGCGAATAATCACAAACGTTGGATGATTGCTCCCACACCGAAAGTGCCAGCCAGTCAAGCTCTTACTGATCCTCACCAGCCATTCCCAGTGCATCTATAGCACTACAGACATCTTGGCTCCGGGCTTTCCCTGACCAACAGGGCTTCGACATTTACCACCAGCTGCACCTGGGCGCCCACTGAAAAAAAACCCCGAAATATAACGAACGTCTGACGATCGTTCCCACACCGAAAGTTCCAGCAACTCAAGCTCTTGCTACTCCTCACCGCCCATTCCCAGCGCATCTACACCACCAGAGACACCAGGGCTCTGGGCTTTCCCTGACGAACAGGGCTTTGACATTTACCACCAGCTGCACCTGGGCGCCCACTGAAAAAAAACCCCGAAAAATCACGAACGTCGGACGATTGCTCCCACACCGAAAGGGCCAGCAACTCAAGCTCTTGCTGCTCTTCACCGGTCATTCCCAGCGCATCTACAGCACCACAGACATCGGGGCTCCGGGCGTTCCCTGACTAACAGGACTTCGACGTTTAGCACGAGCTGAACATGTGCGCCCACTGAAAAAATATCCCGAAAAATCACGAACATCTGACGATTGCTCCCACTCCGAAAGTGCCAGTCAGTCAAGCTCTTACTGAACCTCACCAGTCATTCCCAGCGCATCTACAGCACCACAGACATCGGGGCTCTGGGCTTTCCCTGACCCATAGGGCTTCGATGTTTACCAGCAGCTGCACCTGGGTGCCCACTGAAAACAAATCCCCAAAAATCACGAACGTTGGACGATTGCTCCCCGTCGTAGTTCAGCCCCAACGGGGACCAGACTACGCAGTCTCTCTCTCACTCCGCCCAGTCTCCGAGAGAATAGGATGAGATTTGACAAACAAAAGAAAACCAGAAAAAAAACCAAACACGCGGGTTGAGATTGAAAAAAAAGTAAATTTAACAGTAATGACCGAAGAAAACAAGACGGGGATGGAACACAAATACAGTACAATAGCTCACAACAGATCTCCACATCCAGTCTCTTCCAAGTAGCAGGGGGCCTCCCTTCAACACCCTCCTCACTTATATACTGAGCATGATGTCAGATGGGATGGAATAGCCCTTTGGCTAATTTGGGTAAATTAACTCCAGCTGTTAGCTAATTAGTTAACTATCCCAACCATAGGGGCTACCAGCTTCAGTTCTCCACCCAGCTCAGGTAAATATTAACTCTATCCTGGCCAGAACCAGGACACTCAGACACCGAAAGTACCAGCCAGTCAAGCTCCTGCTGCTCCTCACCAGCCATTGGCAGCGCATCTACAGCACCACAGACATCGGGGCTCCAGGCTTTCCCTGACCAACAGGGCTTCGACATTTACCACACGCTGCACCTGGGCACCCACTGAAAAAATATACCCAGAAATCACAAACGTCGGGTGATTGATCCCACACCTTAAGTGCCAGGTAGTCACGCTCTTGATGCACCTCAGCGGCCATTGGCAGTGCATCTGCAGCACCACAGAGACTGGGGCTTCGGGCTTTCCCTGACCAACATGGCTTCGACATTTACCACCAGCTGCACCTGGGCGCCCACTGAAAAAAACCCCGAAAAATAAAGAACATCGGACGATTGCTTCCACACCGAAAGTGCCAGCCAGTCAAGCTCTTGCTGCTCCTCACCAGCCATTGGCAGCGCATCTACAGCACCACAGACATCGGGGCTCCGGGCTTTCCCTGACCAACAGGGCTTCGATGTTTACCACCCGCTGCACCTGAGCGCCCACTGAAAAAAATCTCAAAAAATCACGAACTTCGGACGATTGCTCCCACACCGAAAGTGCCAGCAACACAAGTTCTTGCTGCTCCTCACTGTCCATTCCCAGCGCATCTACAGCACCACAGACATCGGGGCTCCGGGCTTTCCCTGACGAACAGGGCTTTGACATTTACCACCAGCTGCACCTGGGTGCCCACTGAAAAATAATCCCGAAAAATCACGAACGTCGTACAATTTCTCCCACACCGAAAATGCCAGCCAGTAAAGCTCTCGCTGCTCCTCACGGGCCATTGGCACTGCATCTACAGCACCAGAGACATCGGGGCTCCGGGCTTTCCCTGACCAACAGGGCTTCGACATTTACCACCAGCTGCACTTGGGCGCCCACTGAAAAAAATCTAAAAAAATCACGAACATCGGACGATTGCTCCCACACCGAAAGTGCCAGCAACACAGGCTCTTGCTGCTCCACACAGGCCATTGGCAGCGCATCTACAGCACCACAGACATTGGCGCTCTGGGCTTTCCCTTACGAACAGGGATTCGACATTTACCAACAGTTGCAGCTGGGCGCCCACTGAAAAAAACCCCCGAAAAGTCACGAACATCGGACGATTGCTCCCACACCGAAAGTGCTAGCCAGTCAAGCTCTTGCTGCTTTCCACCGGCCATTGGCAGCGCATCTACAGCACCACAGACATCGGGGCTCCGGGCTTTCCCTGACCAACAGGGCTTCGTCATTTAGCACCAGCTGCACCTGGGCGCCCACTGAAAAAAAAACCCGAAAAATCACGAACATCGGACTATTTCTCCCACTCCGAAAGTACCAGCAACACAAGCTCTTGCTGCTCCTCACCGCCTATTCCCAGCGCATCTACAGCACCACAGACATCAGGGCTCCGGGCTTTCCCTGACCAACAGGGCTTCAATGTTTACCACCAGCTGCAGCTGGGCGCCCTCTGAAATAAAACCACGAAAAATCACGAACATCGGACGATTGCTCCCACACCGAAAGTGCCAGCAACACAAGGTCTTGCTGCTCCTCATGGGCCATTGGCAGCGCATCTACAGCACCACAGACATCGGGGCTCTGCGCTTTCCCTGAAGAACAGGGCTTCGACCTTTAACACCAGCTCCACACGGGCGCCCAGTAAAAGTAAAATCCCAAAAAATCACGAACGTCGGACGATTGCTCCCACACCGAAAGTGCCAGCCTGTCAAGCTCTTGCTGCTCCTCACCAGCCATTGGCAGCGCATCTACAGCACCACAGGCACGGGGGATCCGGGCTTTCCCAGACCAACAGGGCTTCGACGTTTACCACCAGCTGCACCTCAGCACCCACTGAAAAAAAACGCCGAAAAATCACGAACGTCGGACGATTGCTCCCTCATTGAAACTGCCAGCCTGTCAAGCTCTTGCTGCTCCCCACCGGCCATTGGCAGCGCATCTACAGCACCACACACATCGGGGCTCCGGGCTTTCCCTGACGAACAGTGTGTCGATGTTTACCACCAGCTGCACCTGGGCGCCCACTGAAATAAAATCGCGAATAATCACAAACGTTGGATGATTGCTCCCACACCGAAAGTGCCAGCCAGTCAAGCTCTTACTGATCCTCACCAGCCATTCCCAGTGCATCTATAGCACTACAGACATCTTGGCTCCGGGCTTTCCCTGACCAACAGGGCTTCGACATTTACCACCAGCTGCACCTGGGCGCCCACTGAAAAAAAACCCCGAAATATAACGAACGTCTGACGATCGTTCCCACACCGAAAGTTCCAGCAACTCAAGCTCTTGCTACTCCTCACCGCCCATTCCCAGCGCATCTACACCACCAGAGACACCAGGGCTCTGGGCTTTCCCTGACGAACAGGGCTTTGACATTTACCACCAGCTGCACCTGGGCGCCCACTGAAAAAAAACCCCGAAAAATCACGAACGTCGGACGATTGCTCCCACACCGAAAGGGCCAGCAACTCAAGCTCTTGCTGCTCTTCACCGGTCATTCCCAGCGCATCTACAGCACCACAGACATCGGGGCTCCGGGCGTTCCCTGACTAACAGGACTTCGACGTTTAGCACGAGCTGAACATGTGCGCCCACTGAAAAAATATCCCGAAAAATCACGAACATCTGACGATTGCTCCCACTCCGAAAGTGCCAGTCAGTCAAGCTCTTACTGAACCTCACCAGTCATTCCCAGCGCATCTACAGCACCACAGACATCGGGGCTCTGGGCTTTCCCTGACCCATAGGGCTTCGATGTTTACCAGCAGCTGCACCTGGGTGCCCACTGAAAACAAATCCCCAAAAATCACGAACGTTGGACGATTGCTCCCCGTCGTAGTTCAGCCCCAACGGGGACCAGACTACGCAGTCTCTCTCTCACTCCGCCCAGTCTCCGAGAGAATAGGATGAGATTTGACAAACAAAAGAAAACCAGAAAAAAAACCAAACACGCGGGTTGAGATTGAAAAAAAAGTAAATTTAACAGTAATGACCGAAGAAAACAAGACGGGGATGGAACACAAATACAGTACAATAGCTCACAACAGATCTCCACATCCAGTCTCTTCCAAGTAGCAGGGGGCCTCCCTTCAACACCCTCCTCACTTATATACTGAGCATGATGTCAGATGGGATGGAATAGCCCTTTGGCTAATTTGGGTAAATTAACTCCAGCTGTTAGCTAATTAGTTAACTATCCCAACCATAGGGGCTACCAGCTTCAGTTCTCCACCCAGCTCAGGTAAATATTAACTCTATCCTGGCCAGAACCAGGACACTCCGACACCGAAAGTACCAGCCAGTCAAGCTCTTACTGATCCTCACCAGCCATTCCCAGTGCATCTACAGCACCACAGACATCGGTGCTCTGGGCTTTCCCTGACCAACAGGGCTTCGACGTTTACCACCCGCTGCACCTGGGCGCCCACTGAAATAAAACCCCTAAAAATGACGAACATCGGACGATTGCTCCCACACCGAAAGTGCCAGCCAGTAAAGCTCTTGCTGCTGCTCCCCGGCCATTGGCAGCGCATCTACAGCACCACAGACATCGGGGCTCCGGGCTTTCCCTGACGAACAGGGCTTCGACATTTACCACCAGGTGCACCTGGGATCCCACTGAAAAAAAAGCCCCGAAAAATCACGAACATCGGACGATTGCTCCCACACCGAAAGTGCTAGCCAGTCAAGCTCTTGCTGCTCCTCACCAGCCATTGGCAGCGCATCTACAGCACCACAGACATCGGGGCTCCAGGCTTTCCCTGACCAACAGGGCTTCGACATTTACCACACGCTGCACCTGGGCACCCACTGAAAAAATATACCCAGAAATCACAAACGTCGGGTGATTGATCCCACACCTTAAGTGCCAGGTAGTCACGCTCTTGATGCACCTCAGCGGCCATTGGCAGTGCATCTGCAGCACCACAGAGATTGGGGCTTCGGGCTTTCCCTGACCAACATGGCTTCGACATTTACCACCAGCTGCACCTGGGCGCCCACTGAAAAAAACCCCGAAAAATAAAGAACATCGGACGATTGCTTCCACACCGAAAGTGCCAGCCAGTCAAGCTCTTGCTGCTCCTCACCAGCCATTGGCAGCGCATCTACAGCACCACAGACATCGGGGCTCCGGGCTTTCCCTGACCAACAGGGCTTCGATGTTTACCACCCGCTGCACCTGAGCGCCCACTGAAAAAAATCTCAAAAAATCACGAACTTCGGACGATTGCTCCCACACCGAAAGTGCCAGCAACACAAGTTCTTGCTGCTCCTCACTGCCCATTCCCAGCGCATCTACAGCACCACAGACATTGGGGCTCCGGGCTTTCCCTGACTAACAGGGCTTCGACGTTTACCACCTCCTGCACCTGGGCACCCACTGAAACAAAACCTTGAAAAATAACGAACGTCTGACGATTGCTCCCACACCGAAACTGCCAGCAACTCAAGATCTTGCTGCTCCTCACTGTCCATTCCCAGCGCATCTACAGCACCACAGACATCGGGGCTCCGGGCTTTCCCTGACCAACAGGGCTTCGAAATTTACCACTGCTGCACCTGGGGGCCCACTAAAAAAAAGCCCCGAAAAATAACGAACGTCTGACGATCGTTCCCACACCGAAAGTCCCAGCAACTCAAGCTCTTGCTGCTCCTCACCACCCATTCTCAGCGCATCTACAGCACCACAGACATCGGGGCTCCGGGCTTTCCCTGACCAACAGGGCTTCGACATTTACCACCAGCTGCACCTGGGCGCCCACTGAAATAAATCCCAAAAAATCACGAACATCGGACGATTGCTCCCACACCTTAAGTGCCAGCCAGTCAAGCTCTTGCTGCTCCTCACCAGCCATTGGCAGCGCATGTACAGCACCACAGACATCAGGGCTCCGGGCTTTCCCTGACGAACAGGGCTTTGACATTTACCACCAGCTACACCTGGGTGCCCACTGAAAAATAATCCCGAAAAATCACGAACGTCGGACAATTTCTCACACACCGAAAATGCCAGACAGTAAAGCTCTCGCTGCTCCTCACGGGCCATTGGCACTGCATCTACAGCACCACAGATATCGGGGCTCCGGGCTTTCCCTGACCAACAGGGCTTCGACATTTACCAGCCGCTGCACTTGGGCGCCCACTGAAAAAAATCCCGAACATCGGACGATTGCTCCCACACCGAAAGTGCCAGCAACACAAGCTCTTGCTGCTCCACACAGGCCATTGGCAGCGCATCTACAGCACCACAGACATTGCCGCTCTGGCCAATCCCTTACGTACAGGGCTTCAACATTTACCAACAGTTGCAGCTGGGCGCCCACTGAAAAAAACCCCCGAACAGTCACGAACATCGGACGATTGCTCCCACACCGAAAGTGCCAGCCAGTCAAGATCTTGCTGCTCCTCACCGCCCATTGCCAGCGCATTTACAGCACCACAGACATCGGGGCTCCGGGCTTTCCCTGACCAACAGGGCTTCGACATTTAGCACCAGCTGCACCTGGGCGCCCACTGAAAAAAAAACCCGAAAAATCACGACCATCGGACTATTTCTCCCTCACTGAAAGTACCAGCAACACAAGCACTTGCTGCTCCTCACCGCCTATTCCCAGCGCATCTACAGCACCACACACATCAGGGCTCCGGGCTTTCCCTGACCAACAGGGCTTTGACATATACCACCAGTTGCACCTGGGTGCTCCCTGAAAAAAAATCCCCAAAAATCACGAACGTCGGACAAATGCTGCCATACCGAAAGTGCCAGCAACACAAGGTCTTGCTGCTCCTCTTGGGCCATTGGCAGCGCATCTACAGCAACACAGACATCGGGGCTCCGGGCTTTCCCTCACGAGCAGGGCTTTGACATTTACCAGCAGCTGCACTTGGGCGCCCACTTATAAAAATCCCAAAAAATCACGAACATCAGACGATTGCTCCCACACCTTAAGTGCCAGCCTGTCAAGCTCTTGCTGCTCCTCACCAGCCATTGGCAGCGCATCTACAGCACCAAAGACATCGGGGCTCCGGGCTTTCCCTGACCAACAGGGCTTCGACATTTACCACCAGCTCCACCTGGGCGCCCACTGAAAAAAAACCACAAAAAATCACGAACGTCGGACGATTGCTCCCACACCAAAAGTGCCAGCCAGTCAAGCTCTTACTGATCCTCACCAGCCATTCCCAGCGCATCTACAGCACCACAGACGTCGGGGCTCCGGGCATTCCCTGACCAACAGGGCGTCGACATTTACCACCAGCTGCACCTGGGCGCCCACTGAAAAAAAAACCCGAAAAATAACGAACGTCTGACGATCGTTCCCACACCGAAACTGCCAGCAACTCAAGCCCTTCCTACTCCTCACCGCCCATTCCCAGCGCATCTACAGCACCACAGACATCAGGGCTCTGGGCTTTCCCTGACGAACAGGGCTTCGACATATACCACCAGTTGAACCTGGGCGCACACTGAAAAAAACCCCGAAAAATCACAAACGTTGGACGATTGCTCCCACACCGAAAGTGCCAGCCAGTCAAGCTCTTGCTGCTCCTCACCGCCCATTCACAGCGCATCTACAGCACCACAGACATCGGGGCTCTGGGCTTTCCCTGACGAACAGGGCTTTGACATTTACCAACAGCTGCACCTGGGTGCCCACGGAAAAATAATCCCCAAAAATCACGAACGTCGGACAATTGCTCCCACACCGAAAGTGCCAGCAACACAAGCTCTTGCTGCTCCTCACCGCCCATTCCCAGCGCATCTACAGCACCACAGACATCGGGGCTCTGGGCTTTCCCTGACGAACAGTGCTTCGACGTTTACCACCCGCTGCACCTGTGCGCCCACTGAAAAACATCTCAAAAAATCACAAAGCTCGGACGATTGCTCCCACACCGAAAGTGCCAGCAACACAAGCTCTTGCTGCTCCTCCCCGGCCATTGGCAGCACATCTACAGCACCACAAACATCGGGACTCCATGCTTTCCCTGACCAACAGGGCTTCGTCGTTTAGCACCAGCTGCACCTGGGCGCCCACTGAAAAAAAACACCGAAAAATCACGAACATCGGACTATTTCTCCCACACCGAAAGTACCAGCAACACAAGCTCTTGCTGCTGCTCACCTCCCATTCCCAGCGCGTCTACAGCACCACAGACATCGGGGCTCTGGGCTTTCCCTGACCAACAGGGCTTCGACATTTACTACCAGCTGCACCTGGGGGCACACTGAAAAGAACCCCCGATAAATCACGAACATCGGACGATTGCTCCCTCATTGAATGTGCCAGCCAGTCAAGCTCTTGCTGCACCTCAGCGGCCATTGGCAGTGCATCTACAGCACCACAGACATCGGGGCTCTGGGCTTTCCCTGACCAACAGGGCTTCGACATTTACCACCAGCTGCACCTCAGCACAGACTGAAAAAAAACCCCGAAAAATTACGAACCTCTGACGATTGCTCCCACACCGAAAGTGCCACCCAGTCAAGCTCTTGCTGCTCCACCCCGGCCATTTGCTGCGCATCTACAGCACCACAGACATCGGGCCTCCGGGCGGTCCCTGAAGAACAGGGATTCGACGTTTAACACCAGCTCCGCATTGGCGCCCAGTAAAAGTAAAATCCCAAAAAATCACGAACATCGGACGATTGCTCCCACACCGAAAGTGCCAGCCTGTCAAGCTCTTGCTACTCCTCACCGGCCATTGGCAGCGCATCTACAGCACCACAGATATCAGGGCTCCGGGCTTTCCCTGACCAACAGGGCTTCGACATTTACCAGCTGCTGCAGTTGGGCGCCCACTGATAAAAATCCCAAAAAATCACAAACATCGGACGATTGCTCCCACACCGAATGTGCCAGCAACACAAGCTCTTGCTGCTCCTCACCAGCCATTGGCAGCGCATCAACAGCACCACAGACATCGGGGCTCCGGGCTTTCCCTGACTAACAGGGCTTCGACATTTACCACCAGCTGCACCTGGGCGCCAACTGAAAAAAACCCCGAAAAATCACGAACGTCGGACGATTGCTCCCACACCGAATGTGCCAGCAACACAAGCTCTTGCTGCTCCTCACCGCCCAGTGGCAGCGCATCTACAGCACCACAGACATCGGGGCTCCGGGCTTTCCCTGACCAACAGGGCTTCGACATTTAGCACCAGCTGCACCTGGGCACCCATTGAGAAAAAATCCCCAGAAATCACAAACGTCGGACGATTGCTCCCACACCTTAAGTGCCAGCCTGTCAAGCTCTTGCTGCTCCTTATGGGCCATTGGCAGCGCATCTACAGCACCACAGACATCGGGGCTCCGGGCTTTCCATGACGAACAGGGCTTCGACATATACCACCAGCTGCACCTGGGCGCCCACTGAAAAAATACCCCAAATAATCACGAACATCGGACAATTGCTCCCACACCAAAACTGCCAGAAATACAAGCTCTTGCTGCTCCTCACCGGCCATTGGCAGCGCATCTACAGCACCACAGACATCGGGGCTCCGGGCTTTCCCTGACCAACAGGGCTTCGACATATACCACCAGCTGCACCTGGGCACCCACTGAAAAAAAAACCCAAAAAATCACGAACGTCGGACGATTGCTACCACACCTAAGTGCAAGCCTGTCAAGCTCTTGATGGCCCTCACCGGCCATTCCCAGCGCATCTACAGCACCACAGACATCGGGGCTCCGGGCTTTCCCTGACCAACAGGACTTCGATATTTACCACCAGCTGCACCTGCGCGCCCACTGAAAAAAATCTGCCCACTGAAAAATCACGAACGTCGGACGATTGCTCCCACACCCAATGTGCCAGCAACACAAACTCTTGCTGCTCCTCACGGGTCATTGGCAGCGCATCTACAGCACCACAGACATTGGGGCTCCGGGCTTTCCCTGACCAACAGGGCTTCGAAGTTTACCACCAGCTGAACCTAGGTGCCCACTGAAAAAAACCCCGAAAAATCAAGAACATCGGGCGATTGCTCCCACACCGAAAGTGCCAGCCAGTCAAGCTCTTGCTGCTCCTCCCCGGCCATTGGCAGCGCATCTACAGCACCACAGACATCGGGGCTCTGGGCTTTCCCTGAACAACAGGGCTTCGATGTTTACCACCAGCGGCACGTGGTCGCCCACTGAAATAAAACCCCGGAAAATCACGAATGTCGGACGATTGCTCCCACACCGAAAGTACCACCCTGTCAAGCTCTTGCTGCTCCTTATGGGCCATTCCCAGCGCATCTACAGCGCCACAGACATCGGGGCTCCGGGCTTTCCCTGACCAACAGGGCTTCGACATTTACCACCCACTGCACCTGGGCGCACACTGAAAAAAACCCCGAAAAATCACGAACATCGGACGATTGCTCTCACATTGAAAGTGCCAGCAACACAAGGTCTTGCTGCTCCTCACGGGCCATTGGCAGCGCATCTACAGCATCACAGACATCGGGGCTCTGGGCTTTCCCTGACCAACAGGGCTTCGACGTTTACCACCAGCTGAACATGGGCGCCCACTGAAAAAAAAAAACCAAAAAATCAAGAATATCGGACGATTGCTCCCACACCGAAAGTGCCAGCCAGTCAAGCTCTTCCTGCTCCTCACCGGCCATTGGCTGCGCATCTACAGCACCACAGACATCGGGGCTCTGGGCTTTCCCTGACCAACAGGGCTTTGACATTTACCACCAGTTGCACCTGGGTGCCCACTGAAAATAAACCCCAAAAAATCACGAACATCAGACGATTGCTCCCACAACTCATGTGCCAGCCTGTCAAGCTCTTGCTGCTCCCCACCGCCCATTCCCAGCCCATCTACAGCACCACAGACATCGGGGCTCCAGGCTTTACCTGACCAACAGGGCTTCGATGTTTACCACCCGCTGCACCTGGGCACCCACTGAAAAAAAAATCCGCATAAATCACAAACGTCGGGTAATTGATCCCACACCTTAAGTGCCAGGTAGTCACGCTCTTGATGCTCCTCAGCGGCCATTGGCAGTTCATCTGCAGCACCACAGACATAGGGGCTCCGCGCTTTCCCTGACCAACACGGCTTCGACATTTACCACCAGCTGCACCTGGGCGCCCACTGAAAAAAACCCCGAAAAATCAAGAATGTCGGACGATTGCTTCCACACCGAAAGTGCCAGCCTCTCAAGCTCTTGCTGCTCCTCACCAGCCACTGGCAGCGCATCTACAGCACCACAGACATCGGGGCTCCAGGCTTTCCCTGACCAACAGGGCTTCGACATTTACCACCCACTGCACCTGGGTGCCCACTGAAAAAAATCCCAAAAAATCAAGAACATCGGACGATTGCTCCCGCACCGAAAGTGCCAGCAACACAATCTCTTCCTGCTCCTCACCGGCCATTCCCAGCGCATCTACAGCACCACAGACATCGGGGCTCCGGGCTTTCCCTGACCAACAGGGCTTCGACGTTTACCACCAGCTGCACCTCGGCGCCAAGTGAAAAAAACCCCGAAAAATCACGAACATCAGACGATTGCTCCCACACCGAAAGTGCAAGCCAGTCAAGCTCTTGCTGCTCCTCACCAGCAATTGGAGGCGCATCTACAGCACCACAGACATCGGGGCTCCGGGCTTTCCCTGACGAACAGGTCTTCGACATTTACCACCAGCTGCACTTGGGCGCCCACTGGAAAAAAACCCCGAAAAATCACGAACATTGGACGATTGCTCCCACACCGAAAGTGCCAGCCTGTCAAGCTCTTGCTGCTCCTCCCCAGCCACTGGCAGTGCATCTACAGCACCACAGACATCGGGGCTCTGGGCTTTCCCTGACCAACAGGGCTTCGACATTTACTACCAGCTGCACCTGGGGGCACACTGAAAAGAACCCCCGATAAATCACGAACATCGGACGATTGCTCCGTCATTGAAAGTGCCAGCCAGTCAAGCTCTTGCTGCACCTCAGCGGCCATTGGCAGCGCATCTACAGCACCACAGACATCGGGGCTCTGGGCTTTCCCTGACCAACAGGGCTTCGACATTTACCACCAGCTGCACCTCAGCACCGACTGAAAAAAAACCCCGAAAAATTACGAACCTCTGACGATTGCTCCCACACCGAAAGTGCCACCCAGTCAAGCTCTTGTTGCCCCACCCCGGCCATTTGCTGCGCATCTACAGCACCACAGACATCGGGGCTCCGGGCTTTCCCTGACCAACAGGGCTTCGACATTTACCAGCTGCTGCACTTCGGCGCCCACTGATAAAAATCCCAAAAAATCACAAACATCGGACGATTGCTCCCACACCGAATGTGCCAGCAACACAAGCTCTTGCTGCTCCTCACCAGCCATTGGCAGCGCATCAACAGCACCACAGACATCGGGGCTCCGGGCTTTCCCTGACCAACAGGGCTTCGACATTTACCACCAGCTGCACCTGGGCGCCCACTGAAAAAAACCCCGAAAAATCACGAACGTCAGACGATTGCTCCCACACCGAAAGTGCCAGCCAGTCAAGCTCTTGCTGCTCCTCACCGCCCAGTGGCAGCGCATCTACAGCACCACAGACATCGGGGCTCCGGGCTTTCCCTGACCAACAGGGCTTCGACATTTAGCACCAGCTGCACCTGGGCGCCCATTGAGAAAAAATCCCCAGAAATCACAAACGTCGGACGATTGCTCCCACACCTTAAGTGCCAGCCTGTCAAGCTCTTGCTGCTCCTTATGGGCCATTGGCAGCGCATCTACAGCACCACAGACATCGGGGCTCCGGGCTTTCCATGACGAACAGGGCTTCGACATATACCACCAGCTGCACCTAGGCGCCTACTGAAAAAATACCCCAAATAATCACGAACATCGGACAATTGCTCCCACACCAAAACTGCCAGAAATACAAGCTCTTGCTGCTCCTCACCGGCCATTGGCAGCGCATCTACAGCACCACAGACATCGGGGCTCCAGGCTTTCCCTGACCAACAGGGCTTCGACATATACCACCAGCTGCACCTGGGCACCCACTAAAAAAAAACCCCGAAAAATCACGAACATCGGACGATTGCTTTCACATTGAAAGTGCCAGCAACACTAGGTCTTGCTGCTCCTCATGGGCCATTGGCAGCGCATCTACAGCATCACAGACATCGGGGCTCCGGGCTTTCCCTGACCAACAGGGCTTCGACGTTTACCACCAGCTGAACATGGGCGCCCACTGAAAAAAAAAACCCAAAAAATCAAGAATATCGGACGATTGCTCCCACACCGAAAGTGCCAGCCAGTCAAGCTCTTCCTGCTCCTCACCGGCCATTGGCTGCGCATCTACAGCAACACAGACATCGGGGCTCTGGGCTTTCCCTGACCAACAGGGCTTTGACATTTACCACCAGTTGCACCTGGGTGCCCACTGAAAATAAACCCCAAAAAATCACGAACATCAGACGATTGCTCCCACAACTCATGTGCCAGCCTGTCAAGCTCTTGCTGCTCCCCACCGCCCATTCCCAGCCCATCTACAGCACCACAGACATCGGGGCTCCAGGCTTTACCTGACCAACAGGGCTTCGATGTTTACCACCCGCTGCACCTGGGCACCCACTGAAAAAAAAATCCCCATAAATCACAAACGTCGGGTAATTGATCCCACACCTTAAGTGCCAGGTAGTCACGCTCTTGATGCTCCTCAGCGGCCATTGGCAGTTCATCTGCAGTACCACAGACATAGGGGCTCCGCGCTTTCCCTGACCAACACGGCTTCGACATTTACCACCAGCTGCACCTGGGCGCCCACTGAAAAAAACCCCGAAAAATCAAGAATGTCGGACGATTGCTTCCACACCGAAAGTGCAAGCCTGTCAAGCTCTTGCTGCTCCTCACCAGCCATTGGCAGCGCATCTACAGCACCACAGACATCGGGGCTCCGGGCTTTCCCTGACCAACAGGGCTTCGACGTTTACCACCCACTGCACCTGGGTGCCCACTGAAAAAAATCCCAAAAAATCAAGAACATCGGACGATTGCTCCCGCACCGAAAGTGCCAGCAACACAATCTCTTCCTGCTCCTCACCCGCCATTCCCAGCGCATCTACAGCACCGCAGACATCGGGGCTCCGGGCATTCCCTGACCAACAGGGCTTCGACGTTTACCACCAGCTGCACCTCGGCGCCCAGTGAAAAAAACCCCGAAAAATCACGTACATCGGACGATTGCTCCCACACCGAAAGTGCAAGCCAGTCAAGCTCTTGCTGCTCCTCACCAGCAACTGGAGGCGCATCTACAGCACCACAGACATCGGGGCTCCGGGCTTTCCCTGACGAACAGGTCTTCGACATTTACCACCAGCTGCACTTGGGCGCCCACTGGAAAAAAACCCCGAAAAATCACGAACATCGGAGGATTGCTCCCACACCGAAAGTGCCACCCAGTCAAGCTCTTGCTGCTCCACCCCGGCAATTTGCTGCGCATCTACAGCACCACAGACATCGGGCCTCCGGGCGGTCCCTGAAGAACAGGGATTCGACGTTTAACACCAGCTCCGCATTGGCGCCCAGTAAAAGTAAAATCCCAAAAAATCACGAACATCGGACGATTGCTCCCACACCGAAAGTGCCAGCCTGTCAAGCTCTTGCTACTCCTCACCGGCCATTGGCAGCGCATCTACAGCACCACAGACATCGGGGCTCCGGGCTTTCCCTGACCAACAGGGCTTCGACATTTACCAGCTGCTGCACTTGGGCGCCCACTGATAAAAATCCCAAAAAATCACAAACATCGGACGATTGCTCCCACACCGAATGTGCCAGCAACACAAGCTCTTGCTGCTCCTCACCAGCCATTGGCAGCGCATCAACAGCACCGCCACAGACATCGGGGCTCCGGGCTTTCCCTGACCAACAGGGCTTCGACATTTACCACCCACTGCACCTGGGCGCACACTGAAAACAACCCCGAAAAATCACGAACATCGGACGATTGTTCCGACACCGAAAGTGCCAGCCTGTCAAGCTCTTGCTGCTCCTCACCGGCCATTGCCAGCGCATCTACAGCACCACAGACATCGGGGCTCCGGGCTTTCCCTGACGAACAGGCCTTCGTTGTTCAAGACCCTCTGCACTTGGGCGTGCACTGAAAAAAAAATCCGAAAAATAACGAACGTCTGACGAGTGCTCCCACACCGAAAGTGACACCAACTCAAGGTCCTGCTGCTCCTCACCGCCCATTCCCAGCACATGTACAGCACCACAGACATCGGGACTCCGGGCTTTGACTGACCAACAGGGCTTCAACATTTACCACCAGCTGCACCTGGGAGCCCACTGAAAAAAAACCCCGAAAAATAACAAACATCGGACGATTGCTCCCACACCGAAAGTGCCAGCAACACAAGCTCTTGCTGCTTCTCCCCGGCCATTGGCAGCGCATCTACCGCACCACAGACAACGGGGCTCCGGGCTTTCCCTGACAAACAGGGCTTCGACATTTACCACCAGCTGCACATGGGCACCCACTGAAAAAAAACTCTGAAAAATCACGAACATCGGACGGTTGCTCCTACACCGAAAGTGTAGTAACACAAGCTCTTGCTGCTCCTCACCGGCCATTCTCAGCGCATCTACGGCACCACAGACATCAGGGCTCCGGGTTTTCCCTGACCAACAGGGCTTCAACGTTTACCACCAGCTGATGCTGTGCACCCACTGAAAAAAACCACCGAAAAATAACGAACATCGGACGATTGCTCCCTCATTGAAAGTGCCAGCCAGTCAAGCTCTTGCTGCTCCTCACCACCCATTCCCAGCGCATCTACAGCACCACAGACATCGGGGCTCTGGGCTTTCCCTGATGAACAGAGCTTTGACATTTACCACCAGCTGCACCTTGGTGCTCCCTGAAAAAAAATCCCCAAAAATCACGAACATCGGACGATTGCTCCCACACCGAAAGTGCCAGCCAGTCAAGCTCTCGCTGCTCCTCACCGCCCATTCACGGCGCATCTACAGCACCACAGACATCGGGGCTCCGGGCTTTCCCTGACCAACAGGGCTTCGACGTTTACCACCAGCTGCACTTGGGCGCCCACTGAATAAAATCCCAAAATATCACGAATATCGGACGATTGCTCCCACACCGAATGTGCCAGCAACACAATCTCTTTCTGCTCCACACCGGCCATTCCAAGCGCTTCTACAGCACCACAGACATTGGGGCTCTTGGCTTTCCCTGACGAACAGGGCTTCGACATATGAACACCAGCTGCACCTGGGCGCCAACTGAAATAAAACCCCGAAAAATCACAAACGTCGGAAGATTGCTCCCACACCTTAAGTGCCAGCAACACAAGCTCTTGCTGCTCCTCCCCGGCCATTGGCAGCGCATCTACAGCACCGCAGATATTGGGGCTCCGGGCTTTCCCTGACTAACAGGGCTTCGACGTTTACCACCCTCTGCACCTGGGTGCCCACTGAAAACAAATCCCCAAAAATCACGAACGTTGGACGACTGCTCCCCGTCATAGTTCAGCCCCAACGGGGACCACACTACGCAGTCTCTCTCTCACTCCCCCCACTCTCCGAGAGAATAGGAGGAGATTTGATAAAGAAAAGAAAACCAGAAAAAAAACCAAACACGCGGGTTGAGATTGAACAAAAAGTAAACTTAACAGTAATGACAGAAGAAAACAAGACAGTGATGGAACACAAATACAGTACAATAGCTCACAACAGATCTCCACATCCAGTCTCTTCCAAGTAGCAGGGGTCCTCCCTTCAGCACCCTCCTCACTTATATACTGAGCATGATGTCAGATGGGATCGAATAGCCCTTTGGCTAATTTGGGTAAATTAACCCCAGCTGTTAGCTAATTAGTTAACTATCCCAGCCATAGGGGCTACCAACTTCAGTTCTCCACCCAGCTCAAGTAAATATTAACTCTATCCTGGCCAGAACAAGGACACTCCGACACCGAAAGTACCAGCCAGTCAAGCTCTTGCTGCTCCCCACCGGCCATTGGCAGCACATCTACAGCAGCACAGACATCGGGGCTCCGGGCTTTCCCTGATGATCAGGGCTCCTACCTTTACCACCAGCTGCACCTGGGCGCCCATTGAAAAACAATCCCGAGAAGTCACAAACGTCAGACAATTGCTCCCACACCTTCAGTGCCAGCCTGTCAAGCTCTTGCTGATCCTCATGGGCCATTGGCAGAGCATCTATAGCACCACAGACATCGGGGCTCCGGGCTTTCCCTGACCAACAGGGCTTCGATGTTTACCATCCGCTGCACCTCAGCACCCACTGAAAAAAACACCCGATAAATCACGAACATCGGATGATTGCTACCTCATTGAAAGTGCCAGCCAGTAAAACTCTTGCTGCTCCTCACCGGCCATTTCAGGCAGAACTACAGCACCACAGACATCGGGGCTCCGGGCTTTCCCTGACGAACAGGGCTGAGACATTTACCACCAGCTGCACCTGGGCGTCCACTGAAAACAAACCCCGAAATATCATGAATATCGGACGACTGCTCCCACACCTAAAGTGCCAGCCAGTCAAGCTCTTGTTGCTCCTCACCGGCCATTGGCAGCGCATCTACAGCAGCACACATATCGCGGCTCCGGTCTTTCCCTGACCAACAGGGCTTTGACGTTTACCACCAGCTGCACATGGGCGCCCACTGAAAAAAACCCCGAAAAATAACGAACGTCGGACGATTGCTCCCACACCTTAAGTGCCAGCCAGTCAAGCTCTTGCAGCTCCTCCCCGGCCATTGGCCGCGCATCTACAGCACAACAGACATCGGGGCTCTGGGCTTCCCCTGACTAAGAGGACTTAGACGTTTACCACCACCTGAACATGGGCGCCCACTGAAAAAAAAACCCAAAAAAAACACAAACGCTGGACGATTGCTCCCACACCTTAAGTGCCAGCCAGTCAAGCTCTTGCTGCTCCTCCCCGGCCATTGGCCGCGCATCTACAGCACCACAGACATCGGGGCTCTGGGCTTTCCCTGACCAACAGGGCTTCGACGTTTATCACAAGCACCAAATCGGCGGCCAGTGAAAGTAAAAGCCAAAAAAAATCCAGAGGGTGGGACGATTGCTCCCACACCGAACGTGCCAGCCAGTCAAGCTCTTGCTGCTCGTCCCCGGCCATTGGCAGTGCATCTACAGCACCACAGACATCGGGGCTCTGGGCTTTCCCTAACGAACAGAGCTTTGACGTTTACCACCTACTGCACATCGGCGCCCACTGAAAAAAACCCGAAAAAATCACGAACATCAGACGATTGCTCCCACACTGAAAGTGCCAGCTAGTCAAGCTCTTGCTGCTCCTCACCGGCCGTTGGAGGCAAATGTACACCGCCACAGACATCGGGGCTCTGGGCTATCCCTGACCAACAGGGCTTTGACTTTTACAACCCGCTGCACCTGGGCGCCCACTGAAATTAAAACCCCAAGAAATCACGAACGTCAGACGATTGCTCCCACACCGAAAGTGCCAGCAAAACAAGCTCTTGCTGCTCCTCACTGCCCATTCCCAGCGCATCTACAGCACCACAGACATCGGGGCTCCGGGCTTTCCCTGACGAACAGGGCTTCGACATTTACAACCAGCTGCACCTGATCGCCCACTGACAAAAAAATCCCCAGAAATCACAAACGTCGGACTATTGCTTCCACACCGAAAGTGCCAGCCAGTCAAGCTCTTTGTGCTCCTCACCGGCCATCGGCAGCGCATCTACAGCACCACAGATATCGGGGATCCGGGCTTTCCCTGACCAACAGGGCTTCGACGTTTACCACCAGCTGCACCTGGGCGCCCACCGAAAAAAATACCAAAAAAATCACGAATATCGGACGATTGCTCCCACACAGAAAGTGCCAGCAAAACAAGCTCTTGCTGCTCTTCACCGCCCATTCCCAGCGCATCTACAGCACCACAGACATCGGGGCTCCGGGCTTTCCCTGAACAACAGGACTTCTACATTTACCACCAGCTGCACCTGGGCGCCCACTGAAAAAAACCCCGAAAAATCACGAATGTCGGTCGATTGAACCCACACCGAAAGTGCCAGCAACACAAGTTCTTGCTTCTCCTCACCGCCCATTGGCTGCGCATCTACAGCACCACAGACATCGCGGCTCTGGGCTTTCCCTGACGAACACGGCTTCGACATTTACCACCAGCTGCACCTGGGCACCCACTGAAAAAAAACCCCGAAAAATCACGAACGTCTGACGATCGTTCCCACACCGAAAGTGCCAGCCAGTCAAGCTCTTGCTGCTCCTCACCGCCCATTCCCAGCGCATCTACAGCACCACAGACATCGGGGCTCTGGGCTTTCCCTGACCAACAGGGCTTCGACGTTTACCACCAGCTGAACATGGGCGCCCACTGAAAAAAAAACCCAAAAAAACACAAACGTCGGACGATTGCTCCCACACCGAAAGTGCCAGCCAGTCAAGCTCTTGCTGCTCCTCACCGCCCATTCCCAGCGCATCTACAGCACCACAGACATCGGGGCTCTGGGCTTTTCCTGACGAACAGGGGTTTGACATCTACCAACATATGCACCTGGGTGCCCACTGAAAAATAATCCCCAAAAATCACCAACGTCGGACAATTGCACCCACACCGAAAATGCCAGCCAGTCAAGCTCTCGCTGCTCCTCATGGGCCATTGGCACTGCATCTACAGCACCACAGACATCGGGGCTCCGGGCTTTCCCTGACCAACAGGGCTTCGACGTTTACCACCAGCTGAACCTGGGTCCCCACTGAAAAAAAATCCCTAAAAATCAAGAACATCGGACGATTGCTCCCTCATTGAAAGTGCCAGCCAGTCAAGCTCTTGCTGCTCCTCACCAGCCATTGGCAGCGCATCTACAGCACCACAGACATCGGGGCTCCGGGCTTTCCCTGACCAACAGGGCTTCGACATTTACCACCAGCTGCACCTGGGCACCCACTGAAATAAAACCCCGAAAAATCACGAACATCGGACGATTGCTCCCACACCGAAAGTGCCAGCCTGTCAAGCCCTTGCTGCTCCTTACAAGCCATTGGCAGCGCATATACAGCACCACAGACATCGGGGCATCGGGCTTTCCCTGACCAACAGGGCTTCGACATTTACCACCAGCTACACCTGGGTGCTCCCTGAAAAATAATCCCCAAAACTCACGAACGTCGGACGATTGGTCCCACACCGAAAGTGCCAGCAACACAAGCTCTTGCTGCTCCTTACGGGCCATTGGCAGCGCATCTACAGCACCACAGACATCGGGGCTCCGGGCTTTCCCTCACGAACAGGGCTTTGACATTTACCACCAGTTGCACCTGGGTGCCCACTGAAAAATAATCCCCAAAATTCACGAACATCGGACAATTGCTCCCACACCGAAATTGCCAGCCAGTCAAGCTCTCGATGCTCCTCACTAGCCATTGGCAGTGCATCTACAGCACCACAGACATCGGGGCTCTGGGCTTTCCCTCACCAACAGGGCTTCGACATTTACCACCAGCTGCACTTGGGCACCCACTGAAAATAATCCCAAAAAATCACGAACATTGGACGATTGCTCCCACACCGAAAGTGCCAGCAGCACAAGCTCTTGCTTCTCCTCACCGCCCATTCCCAGCACATCTACGGCACCACAGACAACGGGGCTCTGGGCTTTCCCTGACGAACAAGGCTTCGATATTTACCACCAGCTGCACCTGGGCGCCCACTGAAAAAAAAACCTGAAAAATCCCAAACATCAGACAATTGCTCCCACACTGAAAGTTCCAGCCAGTCAAGCTCTTGCTGCTCCTCACCGGCCATTGGCAGCGCATCTACAGCACCACAGACATTGGGGCTCTGGGCTTTTCCTGACCAACAGGGCTTCGACATATACCACCAGCTGCACCTTGGCGCCCACTCAAAAAAGCTCCGAAAAATAACGAACATCGGACGATTGCTCCCACACCTTAAGGTCCAGCCTGTCAAGCTCTTGCTGCTCCTCCCCGGCCATTGGCAGCGCATCTACAGCACCACAGACATCGGGGCTCCGGGCTTTCCCTGACCAACAGGGCTTCGACGTTTACCACCAGCTGCACCCGGGTGCCCACTAGAAAAAAATCCCCGAAAATAACAAACATCAGACGATTGCTCCCACACCTTAAGTGCCAGCCAGTCAAGCTCTTGCTGCTCCTCACTGGCCATTGGCAGCGCATCTACAGCACCACAGACATCGGGGCTCCGGGCTTTCCCTGACCAACAGGGCTGCGACAATAACCACCCGCTGCACCTGGGCGCCTACCGAAAAAAATCCCAGAAAAATCACGAACATAGGACGATTGCTCCCACACCGAAAGTGCCAGCAACACAAGCTCTTGCTGCTCCTCACCGCCCATTCCTAGCGCATCTACAGCACCACAGACATCGGGGCTCTGGGCTTTCCCTGACCAACAGGGCTTCAACGTTTACCACCAGCTGCACCTAGGGAACCACTGAAAAAAACCCCGAAAAGTATAATTTAGGACGATTGCTCTGACCCCCAAAGTGCCAGCCAGTCAAGCTCTTACTGCTCCTCACCGGCCATTCCCAGCACATCTGTAGGAGCACAGACATCGGGGCTCCGGGCTTTCCCTGACCAACAGGGCTTCGACATTTACCAACAGCTGCACCTGGGCGCCCACTGAAATAAAACCCCGAAAAATCACGAACATCGGACGATTGCTCCCACACCGAAAGTGCCAGCAACGCAAGCTCTTGCTGCTCCTGACCGCCCATTCCCAGCGCATCTACAGCACCACAGACATCGGGGCTACGGGCTTTCCCTGATCAACAGGGCTTCAACGTTTACCACCAGCTGCAGCTGGGCGCCCACTGAAAAAAACCCCTGAAAAATCACGAACATCGGACGATTGATCCCTCATTGAAAGTGGCAGCCAGTCAAGCTCTTGCTGCACCTCCACGGCCATTGGCAGCGCATCTACAGCACCACAGACATCAGAGCTCGGGGCTTTCCCTGACAAACAGGGCTCCAACATTTATCACCCGCTGCACCTGGGCGCCCACTGAAAAAAACTCAAAAAATCACGAACATCGGACGATTGCTCCCACACCAAAAGTGCCAGCAACACAAGCTCTTGCTGCTCCTCACCGCCCATTGCCAGCGCATCTACAGCACCAAAGACATCGGGGCTCCGGGCTTTCCCTGACAAACAGGCCTTCGACATTTACCACCAGCTGCACCTGGGTGCCAACTGAAAAAAAAACACCGAAAAATCACGAACATCGGACGATTTCTCCCACACCGAAAGTGCCAGCCAGTCAAGCTCTTGCTGCTCCTCACCAGGCATTGGAGGCGCATCTACACCACCACAGACATCGGGGCTCCGGGCTTTCCCTGATGAACAGGGCTGATACCTTTACAACCTGCTCCACCTGCCGCCCACTGAAAAAAAAAACCGAAAAATCACGAACGTCGGACGATTGCTCCCACACCGAAAGTGCCAGCCAGTCAAGCTCTTGCTGCTCCTCACCAGCAATTGGAGGCGCATCTACAGCACCACAGACATCGGGGCTCCGGGCTTTCCCTGACCAACAGGGCTTCGACGTTTACCACCCGCTGCACCTGGGCACCCACTGAAAAAAAACCCCGAAAAAATCAAGAAGGTCGGACGATTGCTCCCACACCGAAAGTGCCAGCCAGTCAAGCTCTTGCTTCTCCTCACCGCCCATTCCCAGCACATCTACAGCACCACAGACATCGGGGCTCCGGGCTTTCCCTGACCAATAGGGCTTCGACATTTACCACCAGCTGCACCTGGGAGCCCACTGAAATAAAACCCCGAAAAATCACAAACGTTGGATGATTGCTCCCACACTGAAAGTGCCAGCAACATAAGCTCTTGCTACTCCTCACCAGCCATTGGCAGCGCATCTACAGCACCACAGACATCGGGGCTCTGGGCTTTCCCTGACCAACAGGGCGTCGATGTTTAACACCAGTTGAACCTGGGCGCCAACTGAAATAAAACCCTGAAAATTCACGAACATCCGATGATTGCTCCCACACAGAAAGTGCCAGCCAGTCAAGCTCTTGCTGCTCCTCACCGCCCATTCCCAGCGCATCTACAGCACCACAGACATCGGGGCTCCGGGCTTTCCCTTACCAACAGGGCTTCGACATACACCACCAGTTGCACCTGGGCACCCACTGAAAAAATACCGCGAAAAATTACGAACATCGGACGATTTCTCCCACACCGAAAGTGCCAGCCAGTCAAGCTCTCGCTGCTCCTCACCAGCCATTGGAGGCGCATCTACAGCACCACAGACATCGGGGCTCCGGGCTTTCCCTGACCAACAGGGCTTCGACATTTACCACCAGCTGCACCTGGGCGCCCACTGAAATAAAACCGAAAAAATTCACGAACATCGGACGATTGCTCCCACACCGAAAGTGCCAGCCAGTCAAGCTCTTGCTGCTCCTCACCAGCAATTGGCAGCGCATCTACAGCACCACAGACATCGGGGCTCCGGGCTTTCCCTGACCAACAAGGCTTCGACATTTATCACCCGCTGCACCTGAGCGCCCACTGAAAAAAATCTCAAAAAATCACGAACATCGGACGATTGCTCCCACAACGAAAGTGCCAGCAACTCAAGCTGTTGCTGCTCCTCACTGCCCATTCCCAGCGCATCTACAGCACCACAGACATCGGGGCTCCGGGCTTTCCCTGAACAACAGGACTTCTACATTTACCACCAGCTGCACCTGGGCGCCCACTGAAAAAAACCCCGAAAAATCACGAATGTCGGTCGATTGAACCCACACCGAAAGTGCCAGCAACACAAGTTCTTGCTTCTCCTCACCGCCCATTGGCTGCGCATCTACAGCACCACAGACATCGCGGCTCTGGGCTTTCCCTGACGAACACGGCTTCGACATTTACCACCAGCTGCACCTGGGCACCCACTGAAAAAAAACCCCGAAAAATCACGAACGTCTGACGATCGTTCCCACACCGAAAGTGCCAGCCAGTCAAGCTCTTGCTGCTCCTCACCGCCCATTCCCAGCGCATCTACAGCACCACAGACATCGGGGCTCTGGGCTTTCCCTGACCAACAGGGCTTCGACGTTTACCACCAGCTGAACATGGGCGCCCACTGAAAAAAAAACCCAAAAAAACACAAACGTCGGACGATTGCTCCCACACCGAAAGTGCCAGCCAGTCAAGCTCTTGCTGCTCCTCACCGCCCATTCCCAGCGCATCTACAGCACCACAGACATCGGGGCTCTGGGCTTTTCCTGACGAACAGGGGTTTGACATCTACCAACATATGCACCTGGGTGCCCACTGAAAAATAATCCCCAAAAATCACCAACGTCGGACAATTGCACCCACACCGAAAATGCCAGCCAGTCAAGCTCTCGCTGCTCCTCATGGGCCATTGGCACTGCATCTACAGCACCACAGACATCGGGGCTCCGGGCTTTCCCTGACCAACAGGGCTTCGACGTTTACCACCAGCTGAACCTGGGTCCCCACTGAAAAAAAATCCCTAAAAATCAAGAACATCGGACGATTGCTCCCTCATTGAAAGTGCCAGCCAGTCAAGCTCTTGCTGCTCCTCACCAGCCATTGGCAGCGCATCTACAGCACCACAGACATCGGGGCTCCGGGCTTTCCCTGACCAACAGGGCTTCGACATTTACCACCAGCTGCACCTGGGCACCCACTGAAATAAAACCCCGAAAAATCACGAACATCGGACGATTGCTCCCACACCGAAAGTGCCAGCCTGTCAAGCCCTTGCTGCTCCTTACAAGCCATTGGCAGCGCATATACAGCACCACAGACATCGGGGCATCGGGCTTTCCCTGACCAACAGGGCTTCGACATTTACCACCAGCTACACCTGGGTGCTCCCTGAAAAATAATCCCCAAAACTCACGAACGTCGGACGATTGGTCCCACACCGAAAGTGCCAGCAACACAAGCTCTTGCTGCTCCTTACGGGCCATTGGCAGCGCATCTACAGCACCACAGACATCGGGGCTCCGGGCTTTCCCTCACGAACAGGGCTTTGACATTTACCACCAGTTGCACCTGGGTGCCCACTGAAAAATAATCCCCAAAATTCACGAACATCGGACAATTGCTCCCACACCGAAATTGCCAGCCAGTCAAGCTCTCGATGCTCCTCACTAGCCATTGGCAGTGCATCTACAGCACCACAGACATCGGGGCTCTGGGCTTTCCCTCACCAACAGGGCTTCGACATTTACCACCAGCTGCACTTGGGCACCCACTGAAAATAATCCCAAAAAATCACGAACATTGGACGATTGCTCCCACACCGAAAGTGCCAGCAGCACAAGCTCTTGCTTCTCCTCACCGCCCATTCCCAGCACATCTACGGCACCACAGACAACGGGGCTCTGGGCTTTCCCTGACGAACAAGGCTTCGACATTTACCACCAGCTGCACCTGGGCGCCCACTGAAAAAAAAACCTGAAAAATCCCAAACATCAGACAATTGCTCCCACACTGAAAGTGCCAGCCAGTCAAGCTCTTGCTGCTCCTCACCGGCCATTGGCAGCGCATCTACAGCACCACAGACATTGGGGCTCTGGGCTTTTCCTGACCAACAGGGCTTCGACATATACCACCAGCTGCACCTTGGCGCCCACTCAAAAAAGCTCCGAAAAATAACGAACATCGGACGATTGCTCCCACACCTTAAGGTCCAGCCTGTCAAGCTCTTGCTGCTCCTCCCCGGCCATTGGCAGCGCATCTACAGCACCACAGACATCGGGGCTCCGGGCTTTCCCTGACCAACAGGGCTTCGACGTTTACCACCAGCTGCACCCGGGTGCCCACTAGAAAAAAATCCCCGAAAATAACAAACATCAGACGATTGCTCCCACACCTTAAGTGCCAGCCAGTCAAGCTCTTGCTGCTCCTCACTGGCCATTGGCAGCGCATCTACAGCACCACAGACATCGGGGCTCCGGGCTTTCCCTGACCAACAGGGCTGCGACAATAACCACCCGCTGCACCTGGGCGCCTACCGAAAAAAATCCCAGAAAAATCACGAACATAGGACGATTGCTCCCACACCGAAAGTGCCAGCAACACAAGCTCTTGCTGCTCCTCACCGCCCATTCCTAGCGCATCTACAGCACCACAGACATCGGGGCTCTGGGCTTTCCCTGACCAACAGGGCTTCAACGTTTACCACCAGCTGCACCTAGGGAACCACTGAAAAAAACCCCGAAAAGTATAATTTAGGACGATTGCTCTGACCCCCAAAGTGCCAGCCAGTCAAGCTCTTACTGCTCCTCACCGGCCATTCCCAGCACATCTGTAGGAGCACAGACATCGGGGCTCCGGGCTTTCCCTGACCAACAGGGCTTCGACATTTACCAACAGCTGCACCTGGGCGCCCACTGAAATAAAACCCCGAAAAATCACGAACATCGGACGATTGCTCCCACACCGAAAGTGCCAGCAACGCAAGCTCTTGCTGCTCCTGACCGCCCATTCCCAGCGCATCTACAGCACCACAGACATCGGGGCTACGGGCTTTCCCTGATCAACAGGGCTTCAACGTTTACCACCAGCTGCAGCTGGGCGCCCACTGAAAAAAACCCCTGAAAAATCACGAACATCGGACGATTGATCCCTCATTGAAAGTGGCAGCCAGTCAAGCTCTTGCTGCACCTCCACGGCCATTGGCAGCGCATCTACAGCACCACAGACATCAGAGCTCGGGGCTTTCCCTGACAAACAGGGCTCCAACATTTATCACCCGCTGCACCTGGGCGCCCACTGAAAAAAACTCAAAAAATCACGAACATCGGACGATTGCTCCCACACCAAAAGTGCCAGCAACACAAGCTCTTGCTGCTCCTCACCGCCCATTGCCAGCGCATCTACAGCACCAAAGACATCGGGGCTCCGGGCTTTCCCTGACAAACAGGCCTTCGACATTTACCACCAGCTGCACCTGGGTGCCAACTGAAAAAAAAACACCGAAAAATCACGAACATCGGACGATTTCTCCCACACCGAAAGTGCCAGCCAGTCAAGCTCTTGCTGCTCCTCACCAGGCATTGGAGGCGCATCTACACCACCACAGACATCGGGGCTCCGGGCTTTCCCTGATGAACAGGGCTGATACCTTTACAACCTGCTCCACCTGCCGCCCACTGAAAAAAAAAACCGAAAAATCACGAACGTCGGACGATTGCTCCCACACCGAAAGTGCCAGCCAGTCAAGCTCTTGCTGCTCCTCACCAGCAATTGGAGGCGCATCTACAGCACCACAGACATCGGGGCTCCGGGCTTTCCCTGACCAACAGGGCTTCGACGTTTACCACCCGCTGCACCTGGGCACCCACTGAAAAAAAACCCCGAAAAAATCAAGAAGGTCGGACGATTGCTCCCACACCGAAAGTGCCAGCCAGTCAAGCTCTTGCTTCTCCTCACCGCCCATTCCCAGCACATCTACAGCACCACAGACATCGGGGCTCCGGGCTTTCCCTGACCAATAGGGCTTCGACATTTACCACCAGCTGCACCTGGGAGCCCACTGAAATAAAACCCCGAAAAATCACAAACGTTGGATGATTGCTCCCACACTGAAAGTGCCAGCAACATAAGCTCTTGCTACTCCTCACCAGCCATTGGCAGCGCATCTACAGCACCACAGACATCGGGGCTCTGGGCTTTCCCTGACCAACAGGGCGTCGATGTTTAACACCAGTTGAACCTGGGCGCCAACTGAAATAAAACCCTGAAAATTCACGAACATCCGATGATTGCTCCCACACAGAAAGTGCCAGCCAGTCAAGCTCTTGCTGCTCCTCACCGCCCATTCCCAGCGCATCTACAGCACCACAGACATCGGGGCTCCGGGCTTTCCCTTACCAACAGGGCTTCGACATACACCACCAGTTGCACCTGGGCACCCACTGAAAAAATACCGCGAAAAATTACGAACATCGGACGATTTCTCCCACACCGAAAGTGCCAGCCAGTCAAGCTCTCGCTGCTCCTCACCAGCCATTGGAGGCGCATCTACAGCACCACAGACATCGGGGCTCCGGGCTTTCCCTGACCAACAGGGCTTCGACATTTACCACCAGCTGCACCTGGGCGCCCACTGAAATAAAACCGAAAAAATTCACGAACATCGGACGATTGCTCCCACACCGAAAGTGCCAGCCAGTCAAGCTCTTGCTGCTCCTCACCAGCAATTGGCAGCGCATCTACAGCACCACAGACATCGGGGCTCCGGGCTTTCCCTGACCAACAAGGCTTCGACATTTATCACCCGCTGCACCTGAGCGCCCACTGAAAAAAATCTCAAAAAATCACGAACATCGGACGATTGCTCCCACAACGAAAGTGCCAGCAACTCAAGCTGTTGCTGCTCCTCACTGCCCATTCCCAGCGCATCTACAGCACCACAGACATCGGGGCTCTGGGCTTTCCCTGACCAACAGGGCATAGACAATTACCACCAGCTGCACCTGGGCGCCCACTGAAAAAAAACCCCGAAAAATCACGAACATCGGACGATTGCTCCGTCATTGAAAGTCCCAGCCAGTCAAGCTCTTGCTGCTCCTCAGCGGCCATTGGCAGCGCATCTACAGCACCACAGACATCGGGGCTCCGGGCTTTCCCTGACCAACACGGCTTCGACATTTACCACTGCTGCACCTGGGGGCCCACTAAAAAAAAACCCCGAAAAATAACGAACGTCTGACGATCGTTCCCAGACCGAAAGTGCCAGCAACTCAAGCTCTTGCTGCTCCTCACCGGCCATTCTCAGCGCATCTACAGCACCACAGACATCGGGGCTCCGGGCTTTCCCTGACCAACAGGGCTTCGACATGTACCACCCGCTGCACCTGGGCGCCCACTGAAAAAAAACCCCGAAAAATCACGAACGTCAGACGATCGTTCCCACACCGAAAGTGCCAGCCAGTCAAGCTCTTGCTGCTCCTCACCGCCCATTCCCAGCGCATCTACAGCACCACAGACATCGGGGCTCTGGGCTTTCCCTGACCAACAGGGCTTCGACGTTTACCACCAGCTGAACATGGGCGCCCACTGAAAAAAAAACCCAAAAAAACACAAACGTCGGACGATTGCTCCCACACCGAAAGTGCCAGCCAGTCAAGCTCTTGCTGCTCCTCACCGCCCATTCCCAGCGCATCTACAGCACCACAGACATCGGGGCTCTGGGCTTTTCCTGACGAACAGGGGTTTGACATCTACCAACATATGCACCTGGGTGCCCACTGAAAATTAATCCCCAAAAATCACCAACGTCGGACAATTGCACCCACACCGAAAATGCCAGCCAGTCAAGCTCTCGCTGCTCCTCATGGGCCATTGGCACTGCATCTACAGCACCACAGACATCGGGGCTCCGGGCTTTCCCTGACCAACAGGGCTTCGACGTTTACCACCAGCTGAACCTGGGTCCCCACTGAAAAAAAATCCCTAAAAATCAAGAACATCGGACGATTGCTCCCTCATTGAAAGTGCCAGCCAGTCAAGCTCTTGCTGCTCCTCACCAGCCATTGGCAGCGCATCTACAGCACCACAGACATCGGGGCTCCGGGCTTTCCCTGACCAACAGGGCTTCGACATTTACCACCAGCTGCACCTGGGCGCCCACTGAAAAAAAACCCCAAAAAGTCACGAACATCGGACAATTGCTCCCACACCGAAAGTGCCAGCAACACAAGCTCTTGCTGCTCCTCACTGCCCATTCCCAGCGCATCTACAGCACCACAGACATCGGGGCTCTGGGCTTTCCCTGACGAACAGGGCTTCGACGTTTACCACCTCCTGCACCTGGGCACCCACTCAAAAAAAACCTTGAAAAATAACGAACGTCTGACGATTGCTCCCACACCGAAAGTGCCAGCAACTCAAGCTCTTGCTGCTCCTCACTGCCCATTCCCAGCGCATCTACAGCACCACAGACATCGGGGCTCTGGGCTTTCCCTGACGAACAGGGCTTTGAAAATTACCACCAGCTGCACCTGGGCGCCCACTGAAAAAAAACCCCGAAAAATCACGAACATCGGACGATTGCTCCGTCATTGAAAGTCCCAGCCAGTCAAGCTCTTGCTGCTCCTCAGCGGCCATTGGCAGCGCATCTACAGCACCACAGACATCGGGGCTCCGGGCTTTCCCTGACGAACAGGGTGTCAATGTTTACCACCAGCTGCACCTGGGCGCCCACTGAAATAAGATCGCGAATAATCACAAACGTTGGATGATTGCTCCCACACCTAAAGTGCCAGCCAGTCAAGCTCTTACTGATCCTCACCAGCCATTCCCAGTGCATGTACAGCACCACAGACATCGGGGCTCCGGGCTTTCCCTGACCAACAGGGCTTCAACGTTTACCACCAGCTGAACATGGGCGCCCACTGAAAAAAAAACCTGAAAAATCAAAAACGTCGGACGATTACTCCCACAACACAAGTGCCAGCAACTCAAGCTCTTGCTGCTCCTCACCGCCCATTCTCAGCGCATCTACAGCACCACAGATATCGGGGCTCCGGGCTTTCCCTGACCAACAGGGCTTCGACATGTACCACCAGCTGCACCTGGGCGCCCACTGAAATAAATCCCAAAAAATCACGAACATCGGACGATTGCTCCCACACCGAAAGTGCCAGCCAGTCAAGCTCTTGCTGCTCCTCACCAGCCATTGGCAGCGCATGTACAGCACCACAGACATCGGGGCTCCGGGCTTTCCCTGACGAACAGGGCTTTGACATTTACCACCAGCTACACCTGGGTGCCCACTGAAAAATAATCCCGAAAAATCACGAACGTCGGACAATTTCTCACACACCGAAAATGCCAGACAGTAAAGCTCTCGCTGCTCCTCACGGGCCATTGGCACTGCATCTACAGCACCACAGATATCGGGGCTCCGGGCTTTCCCTGACCAACAGGGCTTCGACATTTACCAGCCGCTGCACTTGGGCGCCCAGTGAAAAAAATCCCGAACATCGGACGATTCCTCCCACACCGAAAGTGCCAGCAACACAAGCTCTTGCTGCTCCACACAGGCCATTGGCAGCGCATCTACAGCACCACAGACATTGCCGCTCTGGCCAATCCCTTACGTACAGGGCTTCAACATTTACCAACAGTTGCAGCTGGGCGCCCACTGAAAAAAACCCCCGAACAGTCACGAACATCGGACGATTGCTCCCACACCGAAAGTGCCAGCCAGTCAAGATCTTGCTGCTCCTCACCGCCCATTGCCAGCGCATTTACAGCACCACAGACATCGGGGCTCCGGGCTTTCCCTGACCAACAGGGCTTCGACATTTAGCACCAGCTGCACCTGGGCGCCCACTGAAAAAAAAACCCGAAAAATCACGACCATCGGACTATTTCTCCCTCACTGAAAGTACCAGCAACACAAGCACTTGCTGCTCCTCACCGCCTATTCCCAGCGCATCTACAGCACCACACACATCAGGGCTCCGGGCTTTCCCTGACCAACAGGGCTTTGACATATACCACCAGTTGCACCTGGGTGCTCCCTGAAAAAAAATCCCCAAAAATCACGAACGTCGGACGAATGCTGCCATACCGAAAGTGCCAGCAACACAAGGTCTTGCTGCTCCTCTTGGGCCATTGGCAGCGCATCTACAGCAACACAGACATCGGGGCTCCGGGCTTTCCCTCACGAGCAGGGCTTTGACATTTACCACCAGCTGCACTTGGGCGCCCACTTATAAAAATCCCAAAAAATCACGAACATCGGACGATTGCTCCCACACCTTAAGTGCCAGCCTGTCAAGCTCTTGCTGCTCCTCACCAGCCATTGGCAGCGCATCTACAGCACCAAAGACATCGGGGCTCCAGGCTTTCCCTGACCAACAGGGCTTCGACATTTACCACCAGCTCCACCTGGGCGCCCACTGAAAAAAAACCACAAAAAATCAAGAACGTCGGACGATTGCTCCCACACCGAAAGTGCCAGCCAGTCAAGCTCTTACTGATCCTCACCAGCCATTCCCAGCGCATCTACAGCACCACAGACGTCGGGGCTCCGGGCATTCCCTGACCAACAGGACTTCGAAGTTTACCACCAGCTGCACCTGGGCGCCCACTGAAAAAAATACCCGAAAAATAACGAACGTCTGACGATCGTTCCCACACCGAAACTGCCAGCAACTCAAGCCCTTCCTACTCCTCACCGCCCATTCCCAGCGCATCTACAGCACCACAGACATCAGGGCTCTGGGCTTTCCCTGACGAACAGGGCTTCGACATATATCACCAGTTGAACCTGGGCGCACACTGAAAAAAACCCCGAAAAATCACAAACGTTGGACGATTGCTCCCACACCGAAAGTGCCAGCCAGTCAAGCTCTTGCTGCTCCTCACCGCCCATTCACAGCGCATCTACAGCACCACAGACATCGGGGCTCTGGGCTTTCCCTGACGAACAGGGCTTTGACATTTACCAACAGCTGCACCTGGGTGCCCACGGAAAAATAATCCCCAAAAATCACGAACGTCGGACAATTGCTCCCACACCGAAAGTGCCAGCAAAACAAGCTCTTGCTGCTCCTCACCGCACATTCCCAGCGCAACTACAGCACCACAGACATCGGGGCTCTGGGCTTTCCCTGACGAACAGTGCTTCGACGTTTACCACCCGCTGCACCTGTGCGCCCACTGAAAAACATCTCAAAAAATCACAAAGCTCGGACGATTGCTCCCACACCGAAAGTGCCAGCAACACAAGCTCTTGCTGCTCCTCCCCGGCCATTGGCAGCACATCTACAGCACCAAAAACATCGGGACTCCATGCTTTCCCTGACCAACAGGGCTTCGTCGTTTAGCACCAGCTGCACCTGGGCGCCCACTGAAAAAAAACACCGAAAAATCACGAACATCGGACTATTTCTCCCACACCGAAAGTACCAGCAACACAAGCTCTTGCTGCTGCTCACCTCCCATTCCCAGCGCGTCTACAGCACCACAGACATCGGGGCTCCGGGCTTTCCCTGACCAACAGGACTTCGATATTTACCACCAGCTGCACCTGCGCGCCCACTGAAAAAAATCTGCCCACTGAAAAATCACGAACGTCGGACGATTGCTCCCACACCCAATGTGCCAGCAACACAAACTCTTGCTGCTCCTCACGGGTCATTGGCAGCGCATCTACAGCACCACAGACATTGGGGCTCCGGGCTTTCCCTGACCAACAGGGCTTCGAAGTTTACCACCAGCTGAACCTAGGTGCCCACTGAAAAAAACCCCGAAAAATCACGAACATCGGGCGATTGCTCCCACACCGAAAGTGCCAGCCAGTCAAGCTCTTGCTGCTCCTCCCCGGCCATTGGCAGCGCATCTACAGCACCACAGACATCGGGGCTCTGGGCTTTCCCTGAACAACAGGGCTTCGATGTTTACCACCAGCGGCACGTGGTCGCCCACTGAAATAAAACCCCGGAAAATCACGAATGTCGGACGATTGCTCCCACACCGAAAGTACCACCCTGTCAAGCTCTTGCTGCTCCTTATGGGCCATTCCCAGCGCATCTACAGCGCCACAGACATCGGGGCTCCGGGCTTTCCCTGACCAACAGGGCTTCGACATTTACCACCCACTGCACCTGGGCGCACACTGAAAAAAACCCCGAAAAATCACGAACATCGGACGATTGCTCTCACATTGAAAGTGCCAGCAACACAAGGTCTTGCTGCTCCTCACGGGCCATTGGCAGCGCATCTACAGCATCACAGACATCGGGGCTCTGGGCTTTCCCTGACCAACAGGGCTTCGACGTTTACCACCAGCTGAACATGGGCGCCCACTGAAAAAAAAAAACCAAAAAATCAAGAATATCGGACGATTGCTCCCACACCGAAAGTGCCAGCCAGTCAAGCTCTTGCTGCTCCTCACCGCCCATTCCCAGCCCATCTACAGCACCACAGACATCGGGGCTCCAGGCTTTACCTGACCGACAGGGCTTCGATGTTTACCACCCGCTGCACCTGGGCACCCACTGAAAAAAAAATCCGCATAAATCACAAACGTCGGGTAATTGATCCCACACCTTAAGTGCCAGGTAGTCACGCTCTTGATGCTCCTCAGCGGCCATTGGCAGTTCATCTACAGCACCACAGACATAGGGGCTCCGCGCTTTCCCTGACCAACAGGGCTTCGACATTTACCACCAGCTGCACCTGGGCGCCGACTGAAAAAAACCCCGAAAAATCAAGAATGTCGGACGATTGCTTCCACACCGAAAGTGCCAGCCTCTCAAGCTCTTGCTGCTCCTCACCAGCCATTGGCAGCGCATCTACAGCACCACAGACATCGGGGCTCCAGGCTTTCCCTGACCAACAGGGCTTCGACATTTACCACCCACTGCACCTGGGTGCCCACTGAAAAAAATCCCAAAAAATCAAGAACATCGGACGATTGCTCCCGCACCGAAAGTGCCAGCAACACAATCTCTTCCTGCTCCTCACCGGCCATTCCCAGCGCATCTACAGCACCACAGACATCGGGGCTCCGGGCTTTCCCTGACCAACAGGGCTTCGACGTTTACCACCAGCTGCACCTCGGCGCCAAGTGAAAAAAACCCCGAAAAATCACGAACATCGGACGATTGCTCCCACACCGAAAGTGCAAGCCAGTCAAGCTCTTGCTGCTCCTCACCAGCAATTGGAGGCGCATCTACAGCACCACAGACATCGGGGCTCCGGGCTTTCCCTGACGAACAGGTCTTCGACATTTACCACCAGCTGCACTTGGGCGCCCACTGGAAAAAAACCCCGAAAAATCACGAACATTGGACGATTGCTCCCACACCGAAAGTGCCAGCCTGTCAAGCTCTTGCTGCTCCTCCCCAGCCACTGGCAGTGCATCTACAGCACCACAGACATCGGGGCTCTGGGCTTTCCCTGACCAACAGGGCTTCGACATTTACTACCAGCTGCACCTGGGGGCACACTGAAAAGAACCCCCGATAAATCACGAACATCGGACGATTGCTCCGTCATTGAAAGTGCCAGCCAGTCAAGCTCTTGCTGCACCTCAGCGGCCATTGGCAGCGCATCTACAGCACCACAGACATCGGGGCTCTGGGCTTTCCCTGACCAACAGGGCTTCGACATTTACTACCAGCTGCACCTCAGCACCGACTGAAAAAAAACCCCGAAAAATTACGAACCTCTGACGATTGCTCCCACACCGAAAGTGCCACCCAGTCAAGCTCTTGTTGCCCCACCCCGGCCATTTGCTGCGCATCTACAGCACCACAGACATCGGGGCTCCGGGCTTTCCCTGACCAACAGGGCTTCGACATTTACCAGCTGCTGCACTTGGGCGCCCACTGATAAAAATCCCAAAAAATCACAAACATCGGACGATTGCTCCCACACCGAATGTGCCAGCAAAACAAGCTCTTGCTGCTCCTCACCAGCCATTGGCAGCGCATCAACAGCACCACAGACATCGGGGCTCCGGGCTTTCCCTGACCAACAGGGCTTCGACATTTACCACCAGCTGCACCTGGGCGCCCACTGAAAAAAACCCCGAAAAATCACGAACGTCAGACGATTGCTCCCACACCGAAAGTGCCAGCAACACAAGCTCTTGCTGCTCCTCACCGCCCAGTGGCAGCGCATCTACAGCACCACAGACATCGGGGCTCCGGGCTTTCCCTGACCAACAGGGCTTCGACATTTAGCACCAGCTGCACCTGGGCGCCCATTGAGAAAAAATCCCCAGAAATCACAAACGTCGGACGATTGCTCCCACACCTTAAGTGCCAGCCTGTCAAGCTCTTGCTGCTCCTTATGGGCCATTGGCAGCGCATCTACAGCACCACAGACATCGGGGCTCCGGGCTTTCCATGACGAACAGGGCTTCGACATATACCACCAGCTGCACCTGGGCGCCTACTGAAAAAATACCCCAAATAATCACGAACATCGGACAATTGCTCCCACACCAAAACTGCCAGAAATACAAGCTCTTGCTGCTCCTCACCGGCCATTGGCAGCGCATCTACAGCACCACAGACATCGGGGCTCCGGGCTTTCCCTGACCAACAGGGCTTCGACATATACCACCAGCTGCACCTGGGCACCCACTGAAAAAAAACCCCGAAAAATCACGAACGTCGGACGATTGCTACCACACCTAAGTGCAAGCCTGTCAAGCTCTTGATGGCCCTCACCGGCCATTCCCAGTGCATCTACAGCACCACAGGCATCGGGGCTCCGGGCTTTCCCTGACCAACAGGACTTCGACGTTTACCACCAGCTGCACCTGCGCGCCCACTGAAAAAAAAACCCGAAAAATCACGAACGTCGGACGATTGCTCCCACACCGAAAGTGCCAGCCTGTCAAGCTCTTGCTGCTCCTCACCGGCCATTGCCAGCGCATCTACAGCACCACAGACATCGGGGCTCCGGGATTTCCCTGACGAACAGGGCTTCGTTGTTCAAGACCCTCTGCACTTGGGCGTGCACTGAAAAAAATATCCGAAAAATAACGAACGTCTGACGAGTGCTCCCACACCGAAAGTGACACCAACTCAAGGTCCTGCTGCTCCTAACCGCCCATTCCCAGCACATGTACAGCACCACAGACATCGGGACTCCGGGCTTTGACTGACCAACAGGGCTTCAACATTTACCACCAGCTGCACCTGGGAGCCCACTGAAAAAAAACCCCGAAAAATAACGAACATCGGACGATTGCTCCCACACCGAAAGTGCCAGCAACACACGCTCTTGCTGCTTCTCCCCGGCCATTGGCAGCGCATCTACCGCACCACAGACAACGGGGCTCCGGGCTTTCCCTGACAAACAGGGCTTCGACATTTACCACCAGCTGCACATGGGCACCCACTGAAAAAAAACTCCGAAAAATCACGAACATCGGACGGTTGCTCCTACACCGAAAGTGTAGTAACACAAGCTCTTGCTGCTCCTCACCGGCCATTCTCAGCGCATCTACGGCACCACAGACATCGGGGCTCCGGGTTTTCCCTGACCAACAGGGCTTCAACGTTTACCACCAGCTGATGCTGTGCACCCACTGAAAAAAACCACCGAAAAATAACGAACATCGGACGATTGCTCCCTCATTGAAAGTGCCAGCCAGTCAAGCTCTTGCTGCTCCTCACCGCCCATTCACGGCGCATCTACAGCACCACAGACATCGGGGCTCCGGGCTTTACCTGACCTACAGGGCTTCGACGTTTACCACGAGCTGAACATGGGCGCCCACTGAGAAATAACCCAAGAAAACACAAACGTCGGATGATTGCTCCCACACCGAAAGTGCCAGCCAGTCAAGCTCTCACTGCTCCTCACGGGCCATTCCCAGCGTATCTACAGCACCACAGACATCGGGGCTACGGGCTTTCCCTGACCAACAGGGCTTCGACATTTACCACCCACTGCACCTGGGCGCACACTGAAAAAAACCCCGAAAAATCACGAACATCGGACGATTGCTTTCACATTGAAAGTGCCAGCAACACAAGGTCTTGCTGCTCCTCATGGGCCATTGGCAGCGCATCTACAGCATCACAGACATCGGGGCTCCGGGCTTTCCCTGACCAACAGGGCTTCGACGTTTACCACCAGCTGAACATGGGCGCCCACTGAAAAAAAAAACCCAAAAAATCAAGAATATCGGACGATTGCTCCCACACCGAAAGTGCCAGCCAGTCAAGCTCTTCCTGCTCCTCACCGGCCATTGGCTGCGCATCTACAGCAACACAGACATCGGGGCTCTGGGCTTTCCCTGACCAACAGGGCTTTGACATTTACCACCAGTTGCACCTGGGTGCCCACTGAAAATAAACCCCAAAAAATCACGAACATCAGACGATTGCTCCCACAACTCATGTGCCAGCCTGTCAAGCTCTTGCTGCTCCCCACCGCCCATTCCCAGCCCATCTACAGCACCACAGACATCGGGGCTCCAGGCTTTCCCTGACCAACAGGGCTTCGATGTTTACCACCCGCTGCACCTGGGCACCCACTGAAAAAAAAATCCCCATAAATCACAAACGTCGGGTAATTGATCCCACACCTTAAGTGCCAGGTAGTCACGCTCTTGATGCTCCTCAGCGGCCATTGGCAGTTCATCTGCAGCACCACAGACATAGGGGCTCCGCGCTTTCCCTGACCAACACGGCTTCGACATTTACCACCAGCTGCACCTGGGCGCCCACTGAAAAAAACCCCGAAAAATCAAGAATGTCGGACGATTGCTTCCACACCGAAAGTGCCAGCCTGTCAAGCTCTTGCTGCTCCTCACCAGCCATTGGCAGCGCATCTACAGCACCACAGACATCGGGGCTCCGGGCTTTCCCTGACCAACAGGGCTTCGACATTTACCACCCACTGCACCTGGGTGCCCACTGAAAAAAATCCCAAAAAATCAAGAACATCGGACGATTGCTCCCGCACCGAAAGTGCCAGCAACACAATCTCTTCCTGCTCCTCACCCGCCATTCCCAGCGCATCTACAGCACCGCAGACATCGGGGCTCCGGGCATTCCCTGACCAACAGGGCTTCGACGTTTACCACCAGCTGCACCTCGGCGCCCAGTGAAAAAAACCCCGAAAAATCACGAACATCGGACGATTGCTCCCACACCGAAAGTGCAAGCCAGTCAAGCTCTTGCTGCTCCTCACCAGCAACTGGAGGCGCATCTACAGCACCACAGACATCGGGGCTCCGGGCTTTCCCTGACGAACAGGTCTTCGACATTTACCACCAGCTGCACTTGGGCGCCCACTGGAAAAAAACCCCGAAAAATCACGAACATCGGACGATTGCTCCCACACCGAAAGTGCCACCCAGTCAAGCTCTTGCTGCTCCACCCCGGCCATTTGCTGCGCATCTACAGCACCACAGACATCGGGCCTCCGGGCGGTCCCTGAAGAACAGGGATTCGACGTTTAACACCAGCTCCGCATTGGCGCCCAGTAAAAGTAAAATCCCAAAAAATCACGAACATCGGACGATTGCTCCCACACCGAAAGTGCCAGCCTGTCAAGCTCTTGCTACTCCTCACCGGCCATTGGCAGCGCATCTACAGCACCACAGACATCGGGGCTCCGGGCTTTCCCTGACCAACAGGGCTTCGACATTTACCAGCTGCTGCACTTGGGCGCCCACTGATAAAAATCCCAAAAAATCACAAACATCGGACGATTGCTCCCACACCGAATGTGCCAGCAACACAAGCTCTTGCTGCTCCTCACCGCCCAGTGGCAGCGCATCTACAGCACCACAGACATCGGGGCTCCGGGCTTTCCCTGACCAACAGGGCTTCGACATTTAGCACCAGCTGCACCTGGGCGCCCATTGAGAAAAAATCCCCAGAAATCACAAACGTCGGACGATTGCTCCCACACCGAAAGTACCAGCCTGTCAAGCTCTTGCTGCTCCTTATGGGCCATTCCCAGCGCATCTACAGCACCACAGACATCGGGGCTCCGGGCTTTCCCTGACCAACAGGGCTTCGACATTTACCACCCACTGCACCTGGGCGCACACTGAAAAAAACCCCGAAAAATCACGAACATCGGACGATTGTTCCGACACCGAAAGTGCCAGCCTGTCAAGCTCTTGCTGCTCCTCACCGGCCATTGCCAGCGCATCTACAGCACCACAGACATCGGGGCTCCGGGCTTTCCCTGACGAACAGGGCTTCGTTGTTCAAGACCCTCTGCACTTGGGCGTGCACTGAAAAAAAAATCCGAAAAATAACGAACGTCTGACGAGTGCTCCCACACCGAAAGTGACACCAACTCAAGGTCCTGCTGCTCCTCACCGCCCATTCCCAGCACATGTACAGCACCACAGACATCGGGACTCCGGGCTTTGACTGACCAACAGGGCTTCAACATTTACCACCAGCTGCACCTGGGAGCCCACTGAAAAAAAACCCCGAAAAATAACGAACATCGGACGATTGCTCCCACACCGAAAGTGCCAGCAACACAAGCTCTTGCTGCTTCTCCCCGGCCATTGGCAGCGCATCTACCGCACCACAGACAACGGGGCTCCGGGCTTTCCCTGACAAACAGGGCTTCGACATTTACCACCAGCTGCACATGGGGACCCACTGAAAAAAAACTCTGAAAAATCACGAACATCGGACGGTTGCTCCTACACCGAAAGTGTAGTAACACAAGCTCTTGCTGCTCCTCACCGGCCATTCTCAGCGCATCTACGGCACCACAGACATCAGGGCTCCGGGTTTTCCCTGACCAACAGGGCTTCAACGTTTACCACCAGCTGATGCTGTGCACCCACTGAAAAAAACCACCGAAAAATAACGAACATCGGACGATTGCTCCCTCATTGAAAGTGCCAGCCAGTCAAGCTCTTGCTGCTCCTCACCACCCATTCCCAGCGCATCTACAGCACCACAGACATCGGGGCTCTGGGCTTTCCCTGATGAACAGAGCTTTGACATTTACCACCAGCTGCACCTTGGTGCTCCCTGAAAATAAATCCCCAAAAATCACGAACATCGGACGATTGCTCCCACACCGAAAGTGCCAGCCAGTCAAGCTCTCGCTGCTCCTCACCGCCCATTCACGGCGCATCTACAGCACCACAGACATCGGGGCTCCGGGCTTTCCCTGACCAACAGGGCTTCGACGTTTACCACCAGCTGCACTTGGGCGCCCACTGAATAAAATCCCAAAATATCACGAATATCGGACGATTGCTCCCACACCGAAAGTGCCAGCAACACAATCTCTTTCTGCTCCACACCGGCCATTCCAAGCGCTTCTACAGCACCACAGACATTGGGGCTCTTGGCTTTCCCTGACGAACAGGGCTTCGACATATGAACACCAGCTGCACCTGGGCGCCAACTGAAATAAAACCCCGAAAAATCACAAACGTCGGAAGATTGCTCCCACACCTTAAGTGCCAGCAACACAAGCTCTTGCTGCTCCTCCCCGGCCATTGGCAGCGCATCTACAGCACCGCAGATATTGGGGCTCCGGGCTTTCCCTGACTAACAGGGCTTCGACGTTTACCACCCTCTGCACCTGGGTGCCCACTGAAAACAAATCCCCAAAAATCACGAACGTTGGACGACTGCTCCCCGTCGTAGTTCAGCCCCAACGGGGACCACACTACGCAGTCTCTCTCTCACTCCCCCCACTCTCCGAGAGAATAGGAGGAGATTTGATAAAGAAAAGAAAACCAGAAAAAAAACCAAACACGCGGGTTGAGATTGAACAAAAAGTAAACTTAACAGTAATGACAGAAGAAAACAAGACAGTGATGGAACACAAATACAGTACAATAGCTCACAACAGATCTCCACATCCAGTCTCTTCCAAGTAGCAGGGGTCCTCCCTTCAGCACCCTCCTTACTTATATACTGAGCATGATGTCAGATGGGACCGAATAGCGCTTTGGCTAATTTGGGTAAATTAACCCCAGCTGTTAGCTAATTAGTTAACTATCCCAGCCATAGGGGCTACCAACTTCAGTTCTCCACCCAGCTCAAGTAAATATTAACTCTATCCTGGCCAGAACAAGGACACTCCGACACCGAAAGTGCCAGCCAGTCAAGCTCTTGCTGCTCCCCACCGGCCATTGGCAGCACATCTACAGCAGCACAGACATCGGGGCTCCGGGCTTTCCCTGATGATCAGGGCTCCTACCTTTACCACCAGCTGCACCTGGGCGCCCATTGAAAAACAATCCCGAGAAGTCACAAACGTCAGACAATTGCTCCCACACCTTCAGTGCCAGCCTGTCAAGCTCTTGCTGATCCTCATGGGCCATTGGCAGAGCATCTATAGCACCACAGACATCGGGGCTCCGGGCTTTCCCTGACCAACAGGGCTTCGATGTTTACCACCCGCTGCACCTCAGCACCCACTGAAAAAAACACCCGATAAATCACGAACATCGGATGATTGCTACCTCATTGAAAGTGCCAGCCAGTAAAACTCTTGCTGCTCCTCACCGGCCATTTCAGGCAGAACTACAGCACCACAGACATCGGGGCTCCGGGCTTTCCCTGACGAACAGGGCTGAGACATTTACCACCAGCTGCACCTGGGCGTCCACTGAAAACAAACCCCGAAATATCATGAATATCGGACGACTGCTCCCACACCTAAAGTGCCAGCCAGTCAAGCTCTTGTTGCTCCTCACCGGCCATTGGCAGCGCATCTACAGCAGCACACATATCGCGGCTCCGGTCTTTCCCTGACCAACAGGGCTTTGACGTTTACCACCAGCTGCACATGGGCGCCCACTGAAAAAAACCCCGAAAAATAACGAACGTCGGACGATTGCTCCCACACCTTAAGTGCCAGCCAGACAAGCTCTTGCAGCTCCTCCCCGGCCATTGGCCGCGCATCTACAGCACAACAGACATCGGGGCTCTGGGCTTCCCCTGACTAAGAGGACTTAGACGTTTACCACCACCTGAACATGGGCGCCCACTGAAAAAAAAACCCAAAAAAACACAAACGCTGGACGATTGCTCCCACACCTTAAGTGCCAGCCAGTCAAGCTCTTGCTGCTCCTCCCCGGCCATTGGCCGCGCATCTACAGCACCACAGACATCGGGGCTCTGGGCTTTCCCTGACCAACAGGGCTTCGACGTTTATCACAAGCACCAAATCGGCGGCCAGTGAAAGTAAAAGCCAAAAAAAATCCAGAGGGTGGGACGATTGCTCCCACACCGAACGTGCCAGCCAGTCAAGCTCTTGCTGCTCGTCCCCGGCCATTGGCAGTGCATCTACAGCACCACAGACATCGGGGCTCTGGGCTTTCCCTAACGAACAGAGCTTTGACGTTTACCACCTACTGCACATCGGCGCCCACTGAAAAAAACCCGAAAAAATCACGAACATCAGACGATTGCTCCCACACTGAAAGTGCCAGCTAGTCAAGCTCTTGCTGCTCCTCACCGGCCGTTGGAGGCAAATGTACACCGCCACAGACATCGGGGCTCTGGGCTATCCCTGACCAACAGGGCTTTGACTTTTACAACCCGCTGCACCTGGGCGCCCACTGAAATTAAAACCCCAAGAAATCACGAACGTCGGACGATTGCTCCCACACCGAAAGTGCCAGCAACACAAGCTCTTGCTGCTCCTCACCGCCCATTCCCAGCGCATCTACCGCACCACAGACATCGGGGCTCCGGGCTTTCCCTGACGAACAGGGCTTCGAGATTTACAACCAGCTGCACCTGATCGCCCACTGACAAAAAAATCCCCAGAAATCACAAACGTCGGACTATTGCTTCCACACCGAAAGTGCCAGCCAGTCAAGCTCTTTGTGCTCCTCACCGGCCATTGGCAGCGCATCTACAGCACCACAGATATCGGGGCTCCGGGCTTTCCCTGACCAACAGGGCTTCGACGTTTACCACCAGCTGCACCTGGGCGCCCACCGAAAAAAATACCAAAAAAATCACGAATATCGGACGATTGCTCCCACACCGAAAGTGCCAGCAAAACAAGCTCTTGCTGCTCTTCACCGCCCATTCCTAGCGCATCTACAGCACCACAGACATCGGGGCTCCGGGCTTTCCCTGAACAACAGGACTTCTACATTTACCACCAGCTGCACCTGGGCGCCCACTGAAAAAAACCCTGAAAAATCACAAATGTCGGTCGATTGAACCCACACCGAAAGTGCCAGCAACACAAGTTCTTGCTTCTCCTCACCGCCCATTGGCTGCGCATCTACAGCACCACAGACATCGCGGCTCTGGGCTTTCCCTGACGAACACGGCTTCGACATTTACCACCAGCTGCACCTGGGCACCCACTGAAATAAAACCCCGAAAAATCACGAACATCGGACGATTGCTCCCACACCGAAAGTGCCAGCCTGTCAAGCCCTTGCTGCTCCTTACAAGCCATTGGCAGCGCATATACAGCACCACAGACATCGGGGCATCGGGCTTTCCCTGACCAACAGGGCTTCGACATTTACCACCAGCTACACCTGGGTGCTCCCTGAAAAATAATCCCCAAAACTCACGAACGTCGGACGATTGGTCCCACACCGAAAGTGCCAGCAACACAAGCTCTTGCTGCTCCTTACGGGCCATTGGCAGCGCATCTACAGCACCACAGACATCGGGGCTCCGGGCTTTCCCTCACGAACAGGGCTTTGACATTTACCACCAGTTGCACCTGGGTGCCCACTGAAAAATAATCCCCAAAATTCACGAACATCGGACAATTGCTCCCACACCGAAATTGCCAGTCAGTCAAGCTCTCGATGCTCCTCACTAGCCATTGGCAGTGCATCTACAGCACCACAGATATCGGGGCTCTGGGCTTTACCTCACCAACAGGGCTTCGACATTTACCACCAGCTGCACTTGGGCACCCACTGAAAATAATCCCAAAAAATCACGAACATTGGACGATTGCTCCCACACCGAAAGTGCCAGCAGCACAAGCTCTTGCTTCTCCTCACCGCCCATTCCCAGCACATCTACGGCACCACAGACAACGGGGCTCTGGGCTTTCCCTGACGAACAAGGCTTCGACATTTACCACCAGCTGCACCTGGGCGCCCACTGAAAAAAAAACCTGAAAAATCCCAAACATCAGACAATTGCTCCCACACTGAAAGTGCCAGCCAGTCAAGCTCTTGCTGCTCCTCACCGGCCATTGGCAGCGCATCTACAGCACCACAGACATTGGGGCTCTGGGCTTTTCCTGACCAACAGGGCTTCGACATATACCACCAGCTGCACCTTGGCGCCCACTCAAAAAAGCTCCGAAAAATAACGAACATCGGACGATTGCTCCCACACCTTAAGGTCCAGCCTGTCAAGCTCTTGCTGCTCCTCCCCGGCCATTGGCAGCGCATCTACAGCACCACAGACATCGGGGCTCCGGGCTTTCCCTGACCAACAGGGCTTCGACGTTTACCACCAGCTGCACCCGGGTGCCCACTAGAAAAAAATCCCCGAAAATAACAAACATCAGACGATTGCTCCCACACCTTAAGTGCCAGCCAGTCAAGCTCTTGCTGCTCCTCACTGGCCATTGGCAGCGCATCTACAGCACCACAGACATCGGGGCTCCGGGCTTTCCCTGACCAACAGGGCTGCGACAATAACCACCCGATGCACCTGGGCGCCTACCGAAAAAAATCCCAGAAAAATCACGAACATAGGACGATTGCTCCCACACCGAAAGTGCCAGCAACACAAGCTCTTCCTGCTCCTCACCGCCCATTCCTAGCACATCTACAGCACCACAGACATCGGGGCTCCGGGCTTTCCGTGACCAACAGGGCTTCGACATTTACCAACAGCTGCACCTGGGCGCCCACTGAAATAAAACCCCGAAAAATCACGAACATCGGACGATTGCTCCCACACCGAAAGTGCCAGCAACGCAAGCTCTTGCTGCTCCTGACCGCCCATTCCAAGCGCATCTACAGCACCACAGACATCGGGGCTACGGGCTTTCCCTGACGAACAGGGCTTCAACGTTTACCACCAGCTGCAGCTGGGCGCCCACTGAAAAAAACCCCTGAAAAATCACGAACATCGGACGATTGATCCCTCATTGAAAGTGGCAGCCAGTCAAGCTCTTGCTGCACCTCCACGGCCATTGGCAGCGCATCTACAGCACCACAGACATCAGAGCTCGGGGCTTTCCCTGACAAACAGGGCTCCAACATTTATCACCCGCTGCACCTGGGTGCCAACTGAAAAAAAAACACCGAAAAATCACGAACATCGGACGATTTCTCCCACACCGAAAGTGCCAGCCAGTCAAGCTCTTGCTGCTCCTCACCAGGCATTGGAGGCGCATCTACACCACCACAGACATCGGGGCTCCGGGCTTTCCCTGATGAACAGGGCTGATACCTTTACAACCTGCTCCACCTGCCGCCCACTGAAAAAAAAACCCGAAAAATCACGAACGTCGGACGATTGCTCCCACACCGAAAGTGCCAGCCAGTCAAGCTCTTGCTGCTCCTCACCAGCAATTGGAGGCGCATCTACAGCACCACAGACATCGGGGCTCCGGGCTTTCCCTGACCAACAGGGCTTCGACGTTTACCACCCGCTGCACCTGGGCGCCCACTTAAAAAAAAACCCCGAAAAAATCAAGAAGGTCGGACGATTGCTCCCACACCGAAAGTGCCAGCCAGTCAAGCTCTTGCTTCTCCTCACCGCCCATTCCCAGCACATCTACAGCACCACAGACATCGGGGCTCCGGGTTTTCCCTGACCAATAGGGCTTCGACATTTACCACCAGCTGCACCTGGGAGCCCACTGAAATAAAACCCCGAAAAATCACAAACGTTGGATGATTGCTCCCACACTGAAAGTGCCAGCAACATAAGCTCTTGCTACTCCTCACCAGCCATTGGCAGCGCATCTACAGCACCACAGACATCGGGGCTCTGGGCTTTCCCTGACCAACAGGGCGTCGATGTTTACCACCAGTTGAACCTGGGCGCCAACTGAAATAAAACCCTGAAAATTCACGAACATCCGATGATTGCTCCCACACAGAAAGTGCCAGCCAGTCAAGCTCTTGCTGCTCCTCACCGCCCATTCCCAGCGCATCTACAGCACCACAGACATCGGGGCTCCGGGCTTTCCCTTACCAACAGGGCTTCGACATTTACCACCAGCTGCACCTGGGCTCCCACTGAAAAAATACCGCGAAAAATTACGAACATCGGACGATTTCTCCCACACCGAAAGTGCCAGCCAGTCAAGCTCTCGCTGCTCCTCACCAGCCATTGGAGGCGCATCTACAGCACCACAGACATCGGGGCTCCGGGCTTTCCCTGACCAACAGGGCTTCGACATTTACCACCAGCTGCACCTGGGCGCCCACTGAAATAAAACCGAAAAAAATCACGAACATCGGACGATTGCTCCCACACCGAAAGTGCCAGCCAGTCAAGCTCTTGCTGCTCCTCACCAGCAATTGGAGGCGCATCTACAGCACCACAGACATCGGGGCTCCGGGCTTTCCCTGACCAACAGGGCTTCGACGTTTACCACCCGCTGCACCTGGGCACCCACTGAAAAAAAACCCCGAAAAAATCAAGAAGGTCGGACGATTGCTCCCACACCGAAAGTGCCAGCCAGTCAAGCTCTTGCTACACCTCAACGGCCATTGGCAGCGCATCTACAGCACCACAGACATCAGGTCTCCGGCCTTTCCCTGACCAACAGGGCTTCGACATTTAGCACCCGCTGCACCTGGGTGCCCACTGGAAAAAATCCCAAAAAATCACGAATGTCGGTCGATTGCTCCCACACCGAAAGTACCAGCAACACAAGCTCTTGCTTCTCCTCACCGCCCATTCCCAGCACATCTACAGCACCACAGACATCGGGGCTCCGGGCTTTCCCTGACCAATAGGGCTTCGACATTTACCACCAGCTGCACCTGGGAGCCCACTGAAATAAAACCCCGAAAAATCACAAACGTTGGATGATTGCTCCCACACTGAAAGTGCCAGCAACATAAGCTCTTGCTACTCCTCACCAGCCATTGGCAGCGCATCTACAGCACCACAGACATCGGGGCTCTGGGCTTTCCCTGACCAACAGGGCGTCGGTGTTTACCACCAGTTGAACCTGGGCGCCAACTGAAATAAAACCCTGAAAATTCACGAACATCCGATGATTGCTCCCACACAGAAAGTGCCAGCCAGTCAAGCTCTTGCTGCTCCTCACCGGCCATTGGCAGCGCATCTACAGCACCACAGACATCGGGGCTCCGGGCTTTCCATGACGAACAGGGCTTCGACATTTACAACCAGCTGCACCTGGGCGCACACTGAGAAAAAAAAACGAAAAATCACGAACGTCGGACGATTGCTCCCACACCGAAAGTGCCAGCCAGTCAAGCTCTTGCTGCTCCTCACCGGCCATTCCCAGCGCATCTACAGCACCACAGACATCGGGGCTCCGGGCTTTCCCTGACAAACAGGGCTTCGACATTTACCACCAGCTGCACCTGGGCGCCCACTGAAAAAAATCCCCGAAAAATCACGAATGTCGGTCAATTGCTCCCACACCGGAAGTACCAGCAACACAAGCTCTTGCTTCTCCTCACCGCCCATTCCCAGCGCATCTACAGCACCACAGACATCGGGGCTCTGGGCTTTCCCTGACCAACAGGGCTTCGACATATACCACCAGGTGCACCTGGGCGCCCACTGAAACAAAACCCCGAAAAATCACGAACATCGGACGATTGCTCCCACACCGAAAGTGGCAGCAACGCAAGCTCTTGCTGCTCCTCACCGCCCATTCCCAGCGCATCTACAGCACCACAGACATCGGGGCTCTCGGCTTTCCCTGACGAACAGGGCTTCGACATTTACCACCAGCTGCACCTGGGCGCCCACTCAAAAAAAATGCAGAAAAATCACAAACGTCGGACGATTGCTCTCACCCCCAAAGTGCCAGCCAGTCAAGCTCTTGCTGCTCCTCACCGGCCATTCCCAGCACATCTGCAGGAGCACAGACATCGGGGCTCCGGACTTTCCCTGACGAACAGGGCTTCGACATTTACCACCCGCTGCACCTGGGCGCCCACTGAAACAAAACCCCGAAAAATCACGAACATCGGACGATTGCTCCCACACCGAAAGTGGCAGCAACGCAAGCTCTTGCTGCTCCTCACCGCCCATTGCCAGCGCATCTACAGCACCACAGACATCAGGGCTCGGGGCTTTACCTGAAAACAGGGCTCCAACATTTACCACCCGCTGCACCTGGGCGCCCACTGAAAAAAACTCAAAAAATCACGAACATCGGACTACTGCTCCCACACCGAAAGTGCCAGCAACACAAGCTCTTGCTGCTCCTCACCACCCATTGCCAGCGCATCTACAGCACCAAAGACATCGGGGCTCCTGGCTTTCCCTGACAAACAGGGCTTCGACATTTACCACCAGCTGCACCTGGGTGCCCACTGAAAAAAAACACCAAAAAATCATGAACATCGGACGATTGCTCCCACACCGAAAGTGCCAGCCAGTCACACTCTTCCTGCTCCTCACCAGCCATTGGAGGCGCATCTACAGCACCACAGACATCGGGGCTCTGGGCTTTGCCTGACAAACAGGGCTTCGACGTTTAGCACCAGCTGCACCTGGGCGCGCACTGAAAAAAAATCCCCGAAAAATCACGAATGTCGGTCGATTGCTCCCACACCGAAAGTACCAGCAACACAAGCTCTTGCTTCTCCTCACCGCCCATTCCCAGCACATCTACAGCACCACAGACATCGGGGCTCCGGGCTTTCCCTGACCAATAGGGCTTCGACGTTTACCACCAGCTGCACCTGGGAGCCCACTGAAATAAAACCCCGAAAAATCACAAACGTTGGATGATTGCTCCCACACCGAAAGTGCCAGCAACATAAGCCCTTCCTGCTCCTCACCGGCCATTGGCAGCGCATCTACAGCACCACAGACATCGGGGCTCCGGGCTTTCCCTGACCAACAGGGCTTCGACATTTAACAGCCGCTGCACCTCGGCGCCCACTGAAAAAAAAAACACCAAAAATCACGAACTTCGGACGATTGCTCCCACACCGAAAGTGCCAGCAACACAAGCTCTTTTTGCTCCTCATGGGGCATTGGCAGCGCATCTACAGCACCACAGACATCGGGGCTCTGGGCTTTCCCTGACGAACAGGGCTTCGACATATACTACCAGCTGCACCTGGGCACCCACTGAAAAAAACATCCGAAAAATCACAAACATCGGACTATTGCTCCCACACCGAAAGTGCCAGACAGTCAAGCTCTTGCTGCCCCTCACCGGCCATTCCCAGCACATCTACAGCACCACAGACATCGGGGCTCCGGGCTTTCCCTGATGAACCGGGCTTCGACGTTTACCACCAGCTGAACCTGGGCGCCCACTCAAAAATAAACCCCAAAAATCAAAAACGTCGGACGATTACTCCCACACCAAAAGTGCCAGCCAGTCAAGCTCTTGCTGCTCCTCACCGGCCATTGGCAGCGCATCTACAGCACCACAGACATCGGGGCTCTGGGCTTTCCCTGACGAATAGGGCTTCGACGTTTACCACCCGATGCACCTGGGCGCCCACTGAAAAAAACCCCGAAAAATCACGAACATCGGACGATTGCTCCCACAACGAAAGTGCCAGCCAGTCAAGCTCTTACTGCTCCTCACCGGCCATTTGCAGCGCAGCTACAGCACCACAGACATCGGGGCTCAGGGCTTTCCCTGACCAACAGGGCTTCGACATATACCACCAGTTGCACCTGGGCGCCCACTGAAAGTAAAACCCCGAAAATTCACGAACGTCGGACGATTGCTCCCCGAACTCAAGTGTCAGCCTGTCAAGCTCTTGCTGCTCCTCACCGGCCATTGGAGGCGGTACTACAGCACCAGAGACATCGGGGCTCCGGGCTTTCCCTGACCAACAGGGCTTCGACGTTTACCATCAGCTGCACCTGGGCGCCCACTAAAATAAACCCCAAAAAATGACAAACGTCGGACGATTGCTCCCACACCGAAAGGGACAGCCAGTCAAGCGCTTGCTGCTCCACCCCGGCCATTGGCAGCACATCTACAGCACCACACACATCGGGCCTCCGGGCTTTCCCTGACGAACAGGGCTTCGACGTTTACCACCAGCTGAACCTGGGCGCACACTGAAATATAAACGCCGAAAAATCACAAACATCGGACGATTGCTCACACAACAAAAGTGCCAGACTGTTAAGCTCTTGCTGCTCCTCACGGGCCATTGGTAGCGCATCTATATCACCACAGACTTCGGGGCTCCGGGCTTTCCCTGACCAACAGGGCTTTAACATTTACCATCAGATGCACCTGTGTGCCCACTGAAAATAACCCCCAAAAAATCACGAACGTCGGACGATTGCTCCCACACCGAAAGTGCCAGCCAGTCAAGCTCTTGCTGCTCCTCACAAGCCATTGGCAGCGCATCTGCAGCACCACAGACATCGGGGCTCCGGGCTTTCCCTGACCAACAGGGCTTCGACATTTACCACCCGCCGCACCTGGGGGCCCACTGGAAAAAAAACCCCAAAAAATCACGAACGTCGGACAATTGATCCCACAACGAAAGTGCCAGCCAGTCAAGCTCTTGCTTCTCGTACCCGGCCATTGGTAGCGCATCTACAGCACCACAGACAAAGTGGCTCCGGGCTTTCCCTGACCAACAGGGCTTCGACATTTACCACCAGCTGCACCTGGCAGCCCACTGAAAAAAACACCAAAAAATCACGAACGTCGGACAATTGCTCCCACACCGAAAGTGCCAGCCTGTCAAGCTCTTGATGCCCCTCACCGGACATTCCCAGCGCATCTACAGCACCACAGACAACGGGGCTCCAGGCTTTCAATGACCAACAGGGCTTCGACGTTTACCACCAGCTGCACCTGGGCGCCCACTGAAAAAAAACCCCAAAAAATCACAAACATCGGACGATTGCTCCCACACCAAAAGTGCCAGCCAGTCAAGCTCTTGCTGCTCCTCACAGGCCATTGGCAGCGTATCTACAGCAGCACAGACGTCGGGGCTCCGGGCTTTCCCTGACGAACAGGGCGTCGATGTTTACCACCAGCTGCTCTGTGAGCCCACTGAAATAAAATCGCGAAAAATCACAAACGTTGGATGATTGCTCCCACACCTAAAGTGCCAGCCAGTCACGCTCTTGCTGCTCCTCACGGGCCATTGGCACTGCATCTACAGCACCACAGACATCGGGGCTCCGGGCTTTACCTGACCTACAGGGCTTCGACCTTTACCACCTGCTGCACTTCGGCGTCCACTGAAAAAAATCCCAAAAAATCACGAACATCGGACGATTGCTCCCACACCGAAAGTGCCAGCCAGTCAAGCTCTTACTGCTCCTCACCGGCCATTTGCAGCGCAGCTACAGCACCACAGACATCGGGGCTCTGGGCTTTCCCTAACCCATAGGGTTTCGATGTTTACCAGCAGCTGCACCTGGGTACCCGCTGAAAACAATTCCCCAAAAATCACAAACGTTGGACGACTGCTCCCCGTCGTAGTTCAGCCCCAACGGGGACCAGACTACGCAGTCTCTCTCTCACTCCCCCCACTCTCCGAGAGAATAGGAGGAGATTTGATAAAGAAAAGAAAACCAGAAAAAAATCAAACACGCATGTTGAGATTGAACAAAAAGTAAATTTAACAGTAATGACAGAAGAAAACAAGACAGTGATGGAACACAAATACAGTACAATAGCTCACAACAGATCTCCACATCCAGTCTCTTCCAAGTAGCAGGGGGCCTCCCTTCAGCACCCTTCTCACTTATATACTGAGCACGATATCAGAGGGGATGGAATAGCCCTTTGGCTAATTTGGGTAAATTAACACCAGCTGTTAGCTAATAAGTTAACTATCCCAGCCATAGGGGCTACCAGCTTCAGTTCTCCACCCAGCTCAGGTAAATATTAACTCTATCCTGGCCAGAACCAGGACACTCCGACACCGAAAGTACCAGGAAGTCAAGCTCTTGCTGCTCCTCCCCGGCCATTGGCAGCGCATCTACAGCACAACAGACATCGGGGCTCCGGGCTTTCCCTGACCAACAGGGCTTCGACATTTACCACCCGCTGCACCTGGGCGCCCACTGGAAATAATACCCCAAAAATCACGACCGTCAGACAATTGATCCCACAACGAAAGTGCCACCCAGTCAAGCTCTTCCTGCTCGTACCTGGCCATTGGTAGCGCATCTACAGCACCACAGACATCGGGGCTCCGGGCTTTCCCTGACCAACAGGGCTTCGACGTTTACCACCAGCTGCACCTCAGCACCCACTGAAAAAAAACCCCGAAAAATCACGAACATCAGATGATTGCTCCCTCATTGAAAGTCCCAGCCAGTCAAGCTCTTGCTGCACCTCAGCGGCCATTGCCAGCGCATCTACAGCACCACAGACATCGGGGCTCTGGGCTTTCCCTGACCAACAGGGCTTCGACGTTTACCACCAGCTGCACCTCAGCACCCACTGAAAAATAACCCCGAAAAATAACGAACGTCTGACGATTTCTCCCACACCGAAAGTGCCAGCCAGTCAAGCTCTTGCTGCTCCACCCCGGCCATTTGCTGCGCATCTACAGCACCACAGACATCGGGCCTCCGGGCGGTCCCTGAAGAACAGGGCTTCGACATTTAACACCAGCTCCACATTTGCGCCCAGTAAAAGTAAAATCCCAAAAAATCACGAACGTCGGACGATTGCTCCCACACCAAAAGTGCCAGCCTGTCAAGCTCTTGCTGCTCCTCACCAGCCATTGGCAGCGCATCTACAGCACCACAGACATTTGGGCTCTGGGCTTTCCCTGACCAACAGGGCTTCGACGTTTACCACCAGCTGCACCTGGGCACCCACTGAAAAAAAATTCCGAAAAATAACGAACGTCGGACGATTACTCCCACACCTTAAGTGCCAGCAACTCAAGCTCTAGCTGCTCCTCACTGCCCATTCCCAGCACATCTACAACACCACAGACATAGGGGCTCCAGGCTTTCCCTGACCAAGAGGGCTTCGACATTTACCACCAGTTGCACCTGGGCTCCCACTGAGAAAAAAACCCCAGAAATCACGAACATTGGAAGATTCCTCCCACACCGAAAGTGCCAACCAGTCAAACTCTTGCTGCTCCTCACCAGCCATTGGCAGCGCATCTACAGCACCACAGACATCGGGGCTCCGGGCTTTCCCTGACCAACAGGGCTTCATCGTTTACCACCCGATGCACCTGGCCGCCCAGTCGAAAAAATCCCCAAAAAATCACGAAAGTCGGACTATTGCTCCCAGACCAAAAGTGACAGCAACACAAGCTCTTGCTGCTCCTCACAGCCCATTCCCAGCGCATCTACAGCACCACAGACATCGGGGCTCCGGGCTTTCCCTGACGAACAGGGCTTCGACGTTTACCACCAGCTGCACCTCAGCACCCACTGAAAAAAAAACCCAAAAAATCACGAACGTTGGACGATTGCTCCCACACCGAAAGTGCCAGCAACACAAGCTCTTGCTGCTCCTAACCGCCCATTCCCAGCGCATCTACAGCACCACAGACATCGGGGCTCCGGGCTTCCCCTGACCAACAGGGCTTCGACATTTACCACCCGCTGCACCTGGGCGCCCACTGAAAAAAATCTCAAAAAATCACGAACATCGGACGATTGCTCCCACACCGAAAGCGCCAGCAACACAAGCTCTTGCTGCTCCTCACTGCCCATTCCCAGCGCATCTACAGCACCACAGACATCGGGGCTCCGGGCTTTCCTTGACCAACAGGGCTTCGACGTTTACAACCAGCTGCACCTGGTCACGCACAGAAAAAATCTACGAAAAATAACGAACGTCGGACGATTGCTCCCACACCAAAAGTGCCAGCAACTCAAGCTCTTGCTGCTCCTCACTGCCCATTCCCAGCGCATCTACAGCACCACAGACATCGGGGCTCCGGGCTTTCCCTGACCAACAGGGCTTCGACGTTTACCACCAGCTGCACCTGGGCGCCCACTCAAAGTAAAACCCCCAAAATTCACGAACGTCGGACGATTGCTCCCAGAACTCAAGTGCCAGCCTGTCAAGCTCTTGCTGCTCGTCCCCGGCCATTGGCAGCGCATCTACAGCACCACAGACATCGGGGCTCCGGGCTTTCCCTGACAAACAGGGCTTCGACATTTACCACCAGCTGCACCTGTGCGCACACTGAAAAAAACCCCGAAAATTAACGAACCTCAGACGATTACTCCCACAGCTTAAGTGCCAGCCAGTCAAGCTCTTGCTGCTCCTCACCGGCCATTGCAGGCGGAACTACAGCACCACAGACATCGGGGCTCTGGGCTTTCCCTTAGGAACAGGGCTTCGACGTTTACCACCTGCTGCACCTGGGCGCCCACTTGAAAAAAACCCCGAAAAATCACGAATGTCGGTCGATTGCTCCCACACCGAAAGTGCCAGCCAGTCAAGCTCTTGCTACTCCACACCGCCCATTCCCAGCGCATCTACAGCACCACAGACATCGGGGCTCCACGCTTTCCCTGACCAACAAGGCTTAGACAATTAGCACCAGGTCCACCTGGGCGCACACTGAAAAAAACCCCTGAAAAATCACGAACCTCGGACGATTGCTCCCACAGCTTAGGGGCCAGCCAGTCAAGCTCTTGCTGATCCTCACGGGCCATTGGCAGCGCATCGACAGCACCACAGACATCGGGGCTCCGGGCTTTCCCTGACTAACAGCACTTCGACGTTTACCACCAGCTGCACCTGGGCGCCCACTACAAAAAACCCCTAAAAATGACGAACATTGGACGATTGCTTCCACAACGAAAGTGCCAGCCAGTTAAGATCTTGCTGATCCTCACCGGCCATTGGCAGCGCATCTACAGCACCACAGACATCGGGGCTCCGTGCTTTCCCTGACCAACATGGCTTCGACATTTACCACCAGCTGCACCTGGGATTCCACTGAAAAAAAAGCCCCGAAAAATCACGAAGATCGGACGATTGCTCCCACACCGAAAGTGCCAGCCAGTCAAGCTCTTGCTACTCCTCACCGCCCATTCCCAGCGCATCTGCAGCACCACAGACATCGGGGCTCCGCGCTTACCCTGACCAACAGGGCTTCGACATTTACCACCAGCTGCACCTGGGCCCCCACTTAAAAAAAACCCCGAAAAATCAAGAACATCGGACGATTGCTTCCACACCGAAAGTGCCAGCCAGTCAAGCTCTTGCTGCTCCTCACTGCTCATTCCCAGCGCATCTACAGCACCACAGACATCGGGGCTCCAGGCTTTCCCTGACAAACAGGGCTTCGCCATTTACCACCGGCTGAACCTGGGCGCCCACTGAAAAAAAACCCCGAAATTCAAGAACCTCGGACAATTGCTCCCACAGCTTAAGTGCCAGCCAGTCAAGCTCTTGCTCCTCCTCACCGGCCATTGGCAGCGCATCTACAGCACCACAGACATCGGGGCTCTGGGCTTTCCCTGACCAACAGGGCTTCGACATTTACCACCAGCTGCACCTGGGCCCCCACTGAAAAAAACCCCGAAAAATCAAGAACATCGGACGATTGCTTGCCCACCGAAAGTGCCAGCCAGTCAAGCTCTTGTTACCGCTCCTCAGCGGCCATTGGCAGCTCATCTACAGCACCACAGACATCGGGGATTTGTGCTTTCCCTCACCAACAGGGCTTCGACATTTACCAAAAGCTGCACCTGGGCGCCCAGTGAAAGTAAAATTATAAAAAATCAAGAACATTGGACGATTGCTCCCACACCGAATGTACCAGCAACACACGCTCTTGCTGCTCATCCCCAGGCATTGGCAGCGCATCTACAGCACCACAGATATCGGGGCTCTGGGCTTTCCCTGACCAACAGGGCTTCGACGTTTACCACCCGCTGCACCTGGGCGCCCACTGAAAAAAAACCCCGAAAAATCACGAACATCGGGCGATTGCTCCCACATTAAGAGTGCCAGCAACACAAGCTCTTGCTGCTCCTCACCGCCCATTCCCAGCGCATCTACAGCACCACAGACATCGGGGCTCCGGGCTTTCCCTGACCAACAGGGCTTCGACATTTACCACCCTCTGCACCTGGGTGTCCACTGAAAAAAATCTCAAAAAATCACGAACATCGGACGATTGCTCCCACACCGAAAGTGCCAGCCTGTCAAGCTCTTGCTGCTCCTCACCGGCCATTCCCAGCGCATCTACAGCACCACAGACATCGGGGCTCCCGGCTTTCCCTGACCAACAGGGCTTCGACGTTTACCAGCAGCTGCACCTGGGCGCCCACTGAAAAAAACCCTGAAAAATCACGAACGTTGGACGATTGCTCCCACACCGAAAGTGCCAGCAACACAAGCTCTTGCTGCTCCTCACCGGCCATTGGCAGCGCATCTACAGCACCACAGACAACGGGGCTCCGGGCTTTCCCTGATGAACAGGGCTTCGACATTTACCACCAGCTGCACATGGGCACCCACTGAAAAAAAATCCCAAAAAATCACAAACGTCGGACAATTGCTCCCACACCGAAAGTGCCAGCCAGTCAAGCTCTTGCTGCTCCTCACCAGCCATTGGCAGCGCATCTACAGCACCACAGACATCGGGGCCCTGGGCTTTCCCTGACGAACAGGGCTTCGACGTTTACCACCCGCTGCACCTGGGCGACCACTGAAAAAAAATGGCGAAAAATCACGAACATCGGTCGATTGCTCCCACACCGAAAGTGCCAGCCAGTAAAGCTCTTGTTGCTCCTCACTGGCCACTGCAGGCGGAACTACAGCTCCACAGACATCGGGGCTCTGGGCTTTCCCTTAGGAACAGGGCTTCGACATTTAACACCTGCTGCACCTGGGCGCCCACTGGAAATAAACCCCGAAAAATGACAAACATCTAACGATTGCTCCCACACCGAAAGTGCCAGCAACACAAGCTCTTGCTGCTCCTCACCGCCCATTCCCAGCGCGTCTGCAGCACCACAGACATTGGGGCTCCGGGCTTTCCCTGACTAACAGGACTTCGACATTTACCACCAGCTGAACATGGGCGCCCACTTAAAATAAAACCGAAAAAAACACAAACGTCGGACGATTGCTCCCAAACCTTAAATGCCAGCCTGTCAAGCTCTTGCTGATCCTCACGGGCCACTGGCAGCGCATCTACAGCACCACAGACATCGGGGCTCTGGGCTTTCCCTGACCAACAGGGCGTCGATGTTTACCACCAGCTGCACCTGGGCGCCCACTGAAAAATAAACCCTGAAAAATCACGAACATCGGATGATTGCTCCCACACCGAAAGTGCCAGCCAGTCAAGCTCTTGCTGCTCCCCACCGGCCATTGGCAGCGCATCTACAGCACCACAGACAGCGGGGCTCCGGGCTTTCCCTGACCAACAGGGCTTCGACGTTTACCACCAGCTGCACATGGGCTCCCACTGAAAAAAAATCCCCAAAAATCACAAATGTCGGACGATTGCTGCCACACCGAAAGTGCCAGCAACACAAGCTGTTGCTGATCCTCAGCGGCCATTAGCTGTGCATCTACAGCACCACAGACATCGGGGCTCTTGGCTTTCCCTGACCAACAGGGCTTCGACGTTTACTACCCGCTGCACCTGGGCGCCCACTGAAAAATAAACGCCGAAAAATCACCAACATCGGACGATTGCTCCCACACCTAAAGTGCCAGCCAGTCAAGATCTTGCTGCTCCACACCGGCCATTGGCCGCGCATCTACAGGACCACACACATCGGGGCTCTGGGCTTTCCCTGACGAACAGGGCTTCAACGTTTACCACCCGCTGCACCTGGGCGCCCACTGAAAAATGAACCCCAGAAATCACAAACGTCGGACTATTGCTCCAATACCGAAAGTGCCAGCCTGTCAAGCTCTTCCTGCTCCTCATGGGCCATTGGCAGCGTATCTACAGCACCACAGACATCGGGGCTCCGGGCGTTCCCTGACCAACAGGGCTTCGACGTTTACCACCCGATACACCTGGGCGCCCACTGAAAAAAACCCCCGAAAAATCACGAACATCAGACGATTGCTCCCACACCGAAAGTGCCAGCAACTCAAGCTCTTGCTGCTCCTCACCGCCCATTCCCAGCGCATCTACAGCACCACAGACATCGGGGCTCCGGGCTTTCCCTGACCAACAGGGCTTCGACGTTTACCACCTGCTGCACCTGGGCGCCCACTGAAAAAAACCCTGAAAAATCACGAACGTCGGACGATTGCTCCCACACCGAAAGTGCCAGCCAGTCAAGCTCTTGCTGCTCCTCACCGGCCATTTGCTGCGCATCTACAGCACCACAGACATCGGGGCTCCGGGCTTTCCCTGATGAACAGGGCTTCGACATTTACCACCAGCTGCACCTGGGCACCCAGTGAAAAAGAATCCCAAAAAATCACAAACCTCGGACAATTGATCCCACACCGAAAGTGCCAGCAACACAAGCTGTTGCTGATCCTCATGCACCATTGGCAGCGCATCTACAGCACCACATACATCGGGGCTCTTGGCTTTCCCTGACCAACAGGGCTTCGACGTTTACTACCCGCTGCACCTGGGCGCCCACTGAAAAAAAATCCGAAAAATAACGAACATCGGGCGATTGCTCCCATACCGAAAGTGCCACCAACTCAAGGTCTTGCTGCTCCTCACCGCCCATTCCCAGCGCATCTACAGCACCACAGACATCGGGGCTCCGGGCTTTCCCTGACCAACAGGGCTTCGACATTTACCACGAGCTGCACCTGGGTGCTCCCTGAAAAAAAATCCCCAAAAATCATGAACGTCGGATGATTGCTCCCACACCGAAAGTTCAAGCAACACAAGCTCTTGCTGCTCCTCACCGCCCATTTCCAGTGCATCTACAGCACCACAGACTTCGGGGCTCCGGCTTTCCCTGACCAACAGGGCTTCGACATATACCACCAGCTGCACCTAGGCGCCCACTGAAAAATAAACGCCGAAAAATCACCAACATCGGACGATTGCTCCCACACCGAAAGTGCCAGCCAGTCAAGCTCTTGTTGCTCCTCACCGCCCATTCCCAGTGCATCTACAGCACCACAGACATCGGGGCTCTGGGCTTTCCCTGACAAACAGGGCTTTAACATTTACCACCACCTACACCTGGGCGCCCACTGAAAAAAAAACCCCGAAAAATCACGAACATCAGACGATTGCTCCCTCATTGAAAGTGCCAGCCAGTCAAGCACTTGCTGCTCGTCCCCGGCCATTGGCAGCCCATCTACAGTACCACAGACGTCGGGGCTCTGCGCTTTCCCTGACCAACAGGGCTTCAACGTTTACCACCAGCTGCACCTGGGCGCCCACTGAAAGTAAAATCCCAAAGAATGACAAACGTCGGACGATTGCTCCCACACCGAAAGTGCCAGCCAGTCAAGCTCTTGCTACTCCTCACCGGCCATTGGCAGCGCATCTACAGCACCACAGACATCGGGGCTCCGGGCTTTCCCTGACCAACAGGGCTTCGACGTTTACCACCCGCTGCACCTGGGCGACCACTGAAAAAAAATGGCGAAAAATCACGACCATCGGACGATTGCTCCCACACCGAAAGTGCCAACCAGTAAAGCTCTTGCTGCTCCTCACTGGCCATTGCAGGCGGAACTACAGCTCCACAGACATCGGGGCTCTGGGCTTTCCCTTAGGAACAGGACTTCGACATTTACCACCTGCTGCACCTGGGCGCCCACTGGAAATAAACCCTGAAAAATCACGAACATCGGATGATTGCTCCCACACCGAAAGTGCCAGCCAGTCAAGCTCTTGCTGCTCCTCACCAGCCATTGGCAGCGCATCTACAGCACCACAGACATCGGGGCTCTGGGCTTTCCCTGACCAACAGGGCGTCGATGTTTACCACCTGCTGCACCTGGGCGCCCACTGAAAAATAAACCCTGAAAAATCACGAACATCGGATGATTGCTCCCACACCTTAAGTGCCAGACAGTCAAGCTCTTGCTGCTCGTACCCGGCCACTGGCAGCGCATCTACAGCACCACAGACATCAGGGCTCCGGGCTTTCCCTGACCAACAGGGCTTCGACATTTACCACTCGCTGCACCTGGGTGTCCACTGAAAAAAATCTCAAAAAAATCACGAACATCGAACGATTGCTCCCACACCGAAAGTGCCAGCCTGTCAAGCTCTTGCTGGTCCTCACCGGCCATTCCCAGCACATCTACAGCACCACAGACATCTGGGCTCCGGGCTTTCCCTGACCAACAGGGCTTCGACGTTTACCACCCGCTGCACCTGGGCGACCACTGAAACAGAATTCCGAAAAATCACGAACATTGGACGATTGCTCCCTCATTGAAAGTGCCAGCCTGTCAAGCTCCTGCTGCACCTCAACGGCCATTGGCAGCGCATCTACAGCACCACAGACATCAGGGCTCAGGGCTTTCCCTGAACAACAGGTCTTTGACATTTACCACCTGCTGCACCTGGGCGCCCACTGAAAAAAAACCCCGAAAAATAACGAACATCGGACGGTTGCTCCCACACTGAAAGTGCCAGCAACACAAGCTCTTGCTACTCCTCAACGGCCATTGGCAGCGCATCTACAGCACCACAGACATCAGGGCTCCGGGCTTTCCCTGACCAACAGGGCTTCGACATTTACCACCCGCTGCACCTGTGCGCCCACTGAAAAAAAACCCCGAAAAATCACGAACATCGGACGGTTGCTCCCACACCGAAAGTACCAGCAACACAAGCTCTTGCTTCTCCTCACCGACGATTGGCTGCGCATCTACAGCACAACAGACATCGGGGCTCCGGGCTTTCCCTGACCAACAGGGCTTCGACATTTACCACCCGCTGCACCTGGGCGCCCACTGGAAAAAAAACCCCAAAAAATCACGAACGTCGGACAATTGATCCCACAACGAAAATGCCAACAACACAATCTCTTGCTGCTCCTCCCCGGCCATTGGCAGCGCATCTACAGCACCACAGACATCAGGGCTCCGGGCTTTCCCTGACCAACACGACTTCGACGTTTACCACCCGCTGCACCTGGGTGCCCACTGAAACAGAATTCCGAAAAATCACGAACATTGGACGATTGCTCCCTCATTGAAAGTGCCAGCCTGTCAAGCTCCTGCTGCCCCTCAACGGCCATTGGCAGCGCATCTACAGCACCACAGACATCAGGGCTCCGGGCTTTCCCTGAACAACAGGTCTTTGACATTTACCACCTGCTGCACCTGGGCGCCCACTGAAAAAAAACCCCGAAAAATAACGAACATCGGATGGTTGCTCCCACACTGAAAGTGCCAGCAACACAAGCTCTTGCTACTCCTCAACGGCCATTGGAAGCGCATCTACAGCACCACAGACATCAGGGCTCCGGGCTTTCCCTGACCAACAGGGCTTCGACATTTTCCACCCGCTGCACCTGGGCTCCCACTGAAAAAAAACCCCGAAAAATCACGAACATCGGACGGTTGCTCCCTCACCGAAAGTACCAGCAACACAAGCTCTTGCTTCTCCTCACCGCCGATTGGCTGCGCATCTACAGCACAACAGACATCGGGGCTCCGGGCTTTCCCTGACCAACAGGGCTTCGACATTTACCACCCGCTGCACCTGGGCGCCCACTGGAAAAAAAACCCTAAAAAATCACGAACGTCGGACAATTGATCCCACAACGAAAATGCCAACAACACAAGCTCTTGCTGCGCCTCCCCGGCCATTGGCAGCGCATCTACAGCACCACAGACATCAGGGCTCCGGGCTTTCCCTGACCAACAGGACTTCGACGTTTACCAGCCGCTGCACCTGGGCGCCCACTGAAATAAAACCCCGAAAAATCACAAACGTTGGATGATTGCTCCCACACCGAAAGTGCCAGCAACATAAGCTCTTGCTGCTCCTCACCAGCCATTGGCAGCGCATCTACAGCACCACAGACATCGGGGCTCTGGGCTTTCCCTGACCAACAGGGCGTCGATGTTTACCATCAGATGCACCTGAGCGCCCACTGAAATAAAACCCTGAAAAATCACGAACATGGGATGATTCCTCCCGCTCCGAAAGTGCCAGCCAGTCAAGCTCTTGCTGCTCCCCACCGGCCATTGGCAGCGCATCTACAGCACCAAAGACATCGGGACTCCGGGCTTTCCCTGACAAACAGGGCTTCGACATTTACCACCAGCTCCACCTGGGCACCCACTGAAAAAAAATCCCCAAAAATCACAAACGTCGGACGATTGCTCCCACACAGAAAGTGCCAGCAACACAAGTTGTTGCTGATCCTCATGGGCCATTCCCAGCGCATCTACAGCACCACAGACATCGGGGCTCTGGGCTTTCGCTGACCAACAGGGCTTCGACATATACCACCAGCTGCACCTGGGCACCCACTGAAAAAAACCCCCGAAAAATCACAAACATCGGACTATTGCTCCCACACCGAAAGTGCCAGCCTGTCAAGCTCTTTCTGCTCCTCAACGCCCATTCACAGCGCATCTACAGCACCACAGACATCGGGGCTCTGGGATTTCCCTGACGAACAGGGCTTCGAAATATGAACACCAGCTGCCCCTGGGCGCCAACTGAAATAAAACCCCGAAGAATCACGAAGATCGGGCTATTGCTCCCACACCGAAAGTGCCAGCCAGTCAAGCTCTTGCTGCTCCTCACCAGCAATTGGAGGCGGATCTACAGCACCACAGACATCGGGGCTCTGGGCTTTCCCTGACCAACAGGGCTTCGACGTTTACCACCCGCTGCACCTGGGCGGCCACTGAAAAAAAACACCGAAAAATCACGAACATCGGGCGATTGCTCCCACATTAAAAGTGCCAGCAACGCAAGCTCTTGCTGCTCCTCACCGCCCATTCCCAGCGCATCTACAGCACCACAGACATCGGGGCTCCGGGCTTTCCCTGATGAACAGGGCTTCGACATTTACCACCAGCTGCACCTGGGCACCCACTGAAAAAAAATCCCAAAAAATCACAAACCTCGGACAATTGCTCCCACACCGAAAGTGCCAGCAACACAAGCTGTTGCTGATCCTCATGGGCCATTGGCAGCGCATCTACAGCACCACAGACATCGGGGCTCCCGGCTTTCCCTGACCAACAGGGCTTCGACGTTTAATACCCGCTGCACCTGGGCGCCCACTGAAAAAAAATCCAAAAAATAACGAACATCTGACGATTTCTCCCACACCGAAAGTGCCACCAACTCAAGGTCTTGCTTCTCCTCACCGCCCATTCCCAGCGCATCTACAGCACCACAGACATCGGGGCTCCGGGCTTTCCCTGACGAACAGGGCTTCGACATTTACCACCAGCTGCACCTGGGTGCTCCCTGAAAAAAAATCCCCAAAAATCATGGACGTCGGATGATTGCTCCCACAACGAAAGTGCCAGCCAGTCAAGCTCTTGTTGCTCCTCACCGCCCATTCCCTGTGCATCTACAGCACCACAGACATCGGGGCTCTGGGCTTTCCCTGACGAACAGGGCGTCAACGTTTACCACCAGCTGCACCTGGGCGCCCACTGAAAGTAAAATCCCAAAAAATGACAAACGTTGGATGATTGCTCCCACACCGAAAGTGCCAGCCAGTCAAGCTCATGCTGCTCCTCACCAGCCATTGGCAGCGCATCTACAGCACCACAGACATTGGGGCTCCGGGTTTTCCCTGACCAACAGGGCTTCGACGTTTACCACCCGCTGCACCTGGGCGACCACTGAAACAAAATGGCCAAAAATCACGAACATCGGACGATTGCTCCCACACCGAAAGTGCCAGCCAGTAAAGCTCTTGCTGCTCCTCACTGGCCATTGCAGGCGGAACTACAGCTCCACAGATATCGGGGCTCTGGGCTTTCCCTTAGGAACAGGGCTTCGACATTTACCACCTGCTGCACCTGGGCGCCCACTGGAAATAAACCCCGAAAAATCACGAACATCTAACGATTGCTCCCACACCGAAAGTGCCAGCAACACAAGCTCTTGCTGCTCCTCTACCGCCCATTCCCAGCGCGTCTACAGCAACACAGACATTGGGGCTCCGGGCTTTCCCTGACCAACAGGACTTCGACGTTTACCACCAGTTGCACCTGGGCGCCCACTGAAAGTAAAATCCCAAAAAAACACAAACGTCGGACGATTGCTCCCACACCTTAAATGACAGCCTGTCAAGCTCTTGCTGATCCTCACGGGCCATTGGCAGCGCATCTACTGCACCACAGACATCGGGGCTCCGGGCTTTCCCTGACCAACATGGCTTCGACATTTACCACCCGCTGCACCTGGGTGCCCACTGAAACAGAATTCCGAAAAATCACGAACATTGGACGATTGCTCCCTCATTGAAAGTGCCAGCCTGTCAAGCTCCTGCTGCACCTCAACGGCCATTGGCAGCGCATCTACAGCACCACAGACATCAGGGCTCTGGGCTTTCCCTGAACAACAGGTCTTTGACATTTACCACCTGCTGCACCTGGGCGCCCACTGAAAAAAAACCCCGAAAAATAACGAACATCGGACAGTTGCTCCCACACTGAAAGTGCCAGCAACACAAGCTCTTGCTACTCCTCAACGGCCATTGGCAGCGCATCTACAGCACCACACACATCGGGGCTCCGGGCTTTCCCCGACGAACAGGGCTTCAACTTTTACCACCCGCTGAACCTGGGCGCCCACAGAAAAATAAACCCCAGAAATCACAAACGTCGGACTATTGCTCCAACACCGAAAGTGCCAGCCTGTCAAGCTCTTCCTGCTCCTCATGGGCCATTGGCACCGCATCTACAGCACCACAGACATCGGGGCTCTGGGCTTTAACTGACGAATAGGGCTTCGACGTTTACCACCCGATACACCTGGGCTCCCACTGAAAAAAACCCCCGAAAAATCACGAACATCGGACGATTGCTCCGTCATTGAAAGTGCCAGCCAGTCAAGCTCTTGTTGCTCCTCACCACCCGTTCCCAGTGCATCTACGGCACCACAGACATCGGGGCTCTGAGCTTTCCCTGACCAACAGGGCTTCGACATTTACCACCAGCTACACCTGGGCCCCCACTGAAAGTAAAAACCCGAAAATTCACGAACGTCGGACGATTGCTCCCACACCCGAAGTGCCAGCCAGTCAAACTCTTGATGCTCCTCACCGGCCATTGCCAGCGCATCTACAGCACCACAGACATCGGGGCTCCGGGCTTTCCCTGACGAACAGGGCTTCGATGTTTACCACCCGATGCACCTGGGCTCGCACTGAAAAAAAACCCCAAAAAATCTCGAACGTCGGACGATTGCTCCCACACCAAAAGTGCCAGCAACACAAGCTCTTGCTGCTCCTCACCGCCCATTCCCAGCGCATCTACAGCACCACAGACATCGGGGCTCCGGGCTTTCCCTGACGAACAGTGCTTCGACATATACCACCAGCTGCAGCTGGGCGCCCAGTCGAAAAAATCCCCGAAAAATCACTAACGTCGGACGATTGCTCCCACACCTTAAGTGCCAGCCTGTCAAGCTCTTGCTGCTCCTCATGGGCCATTGGCAGCGCATCTACAGCACCACAGTCATCAAGGCTCTGGGCTTTTCCTGACCAACAGGGCTTCGATATTTACCACCAGCTGTACCTGGGCGCACACTGAAAAAAACCCCGAAAAATAACGAACATCGGACGATTGCTCCCACACCGAAAGTGCCAGCCAGTCAAGCTCTTACTGAACCTCACCAGCCATTGGATGCGCATCTACAGCACCACAGACATCGGGGCTCTGGGCTTTGCCTGAATCATAGGGCTTCGATGTTTACCAGCAGCTGCACCTGGGTGCCCACTGAAAACAAATCCACAAAAATCACGAACGTTGGACGACTGCTCCCCGTCATAGTTCAGCCCCAACGGGGACCAGACTACGCAGTCTCTCTCTCACTCCCCCCACTCTCCGAGAGCATAGGAGGAGATTTGATAAAGAAAAGAAAACCAGAAAAAAAATCAAACACGCATGTTGAGATTGAACAAAAAGTAAATTTAACAGTAATGACAGAAGAAAACAAGACAGTGATGGAACACAAATACAGTACAATAGCTCACAACAGATCTCCACATCCACTCTCTTCCAAGTAGCAGGGGGGCTCCCTTCAGCACCCTCCTCACTTATATACTGAGCACCATATCAGAGGGGATGGAATAGCCCTTTGGCTAATTTGGGTAAATTAACGCCAGCTGTTAGCTAATTAGTTAACCATCCCAGCCATAGGGGCTACCAGCTTCAGTTCTCCACCCAGCTCAGGTAAATATTAACTCAATCCTGGCCAGAACCAGGACACTCCGACACCGAAAGTGCCAGCCAGTCAAGCTCTTGCTGCTCCTCACTGCCCATACCCAGCGCATCTACAGCACCACAGACATCAAGGCTCCGGGCTTTCCCTGACCAACAGGGCTTCGACATATGAACACCACCTGCACCTGGGCGCCAACTGAAATAAAACCCCGAAAAATCACGAACATCCGGCTATTGCTCCCACACCGAAAGTTCCAGCCAGTCAAGCTCTTGCTGCTCCTCACCAGCAATTGGAGGCGCATCTACAGCACCACAGACATTGGGGCTCTGGGCTTTCCCTGACCAACAGGGCTTCGATGTTTACCACCCGCTGCACCTGGGCACCCACTGAAAATAAACCCCAAAAAATCAAGAAGGTCGGACGATTGCTCCCACAACTCAAGTGCCAGCCTGTCAAGTTCTTGCTGCTCCTCACCGGCCATTCCCACCGCATCTACAGCACCACAGATATCGGGGCTCCGGGCTTTCCCTGACCAACAGGGCTTCGACGTTTACCACCCGCTGCACCTGGGCCCCCACTGAAAAAAAACCCCGAAAAATCACGAACATCTGACGATTGCTCCGACACAGAAAGTGCCAGCAACGCAAGCTCTTGCTGCTCCTCACTGCCCATTCCCAGCGTATCTACAGCACCACAAACATGGGGGCTCCGGGCTTTCCCTGACCAACAGGGCTTAGACATATACCACCAGCTGAACCTGGGCGCCCACTGAAAAAAAATCCCGAAAATTCACGAACATCGGACCATTGCTCCCACACCAAAAGTGCCGGCCAGTCAAGCTCTTACTGATCCTCAAAAGCCATTCCCAGTGCATCTACAGCACCACAGACATCGGGGCTCCGGGCTTTCCCTGACCAACAGGGCTTCGACATTTACCACCAGCTGAACATGGGGGCCAATGAAAATAAACCCCGAAAAATCATGAACATCAGACGATTGCTCCCTCATTGCAAGTGCCAGCCAGTCAAGCTCTTGCTACTCCCCACCGGCCATTGGCAGCGCATCTACAGCACCACAGACATCGGGGCTCTGGGCTTTCCCTTAGGAACAGGGCTTCGACATTTACCACCAGCTGCACCTGGGCGCCCACTGAAAAAAACCCCAAAAAATGACAAACGTCGGACGATTGCTCCCACACCAAAAGTGCCAGCCAGTCAAGCTCTTGTTGCTCCTCACCGCCCATTCCCAGCGCATCTACAGCACCACAGACATCGGGGCTCTGGGCTTTCCCTGACGAACAGGGCTTCGACATATACCACCAGCTGCACCTGGGCGCCCACTGAAATATAAACGCCGAAAAATCACAAACATCGGACGATTGCTCCCACACCGAAAGTGCCAGCCAGTCAAGCCCTTGCTGCTCCTCACGGGCCATTGTCAGTGCATCTACGGCACCACAGACATCGAGGCTCCGGGCTTTCCCTGACCAACAGGGCTTCGACGTTTACCACCTGCTGCACCTGTGCGCCCACTGAAAGTAAAACCTGGAAAAAACACGAACGTCAGACGATTGCTCCCACACCGAAAGTCCCAGTCAGTCAAGCTCTTGCTGCTCCTCACAAGCCATTGGCAGCGCATCTACAGCACCACAGACATCGGGGCTCCGGGCTTTCCCTGACCAACAGGGCTTCGACATTTACTACCAGCTGCATCTGGGCGCCCACTGAAAAAAAATCTCAAAAATTCACGAACATCGGACGATTGCTCCCACAACTCAAGTACCAGCCTGTCAAGCTCTTGCTGCTCCTCACCGCCCATTCCCAGCGCATCTACAGCACCACAGACATGGGGGCTCCGGGCTTTCCCTGACCTACAGGGCTTCGTCATATACCACCACCTGAACCTGGGCGCCCACTGAAAAAAACTCCCAAGAAATCACGAACATCGGACGATTGCTCCCACACCATAAGTGCCGGCCAGTCAAGCTCTTACTGATCCTCACAAGCCATTCCCAGTGCATCTACAGCACCACAGACATCGGGGCTCCGGGCTTTCCCTGACCAACAGGGCTTCGACATTTACCACCAGCTGCACCTGGGCACCCACTGAAAAAAACCCCGAAAAATAACGAACGTCGGACGATTGCTCCCACACCGAAAGTGCCAGCAACTCAAGCTCTTGCTGCTCCTCACTGCCCATTCCCAGCGCATCTACAGCAACACAGACATCGGGGCTCCAGGCTTTCCCTGACCAACAGGGCTTCGAAGTTTACCACCAGCTGAACATGGGCGCCCACTGAAAAAAAAACCCTAAAAAACACAAACGTCGGACGATTGCTCCAACAACACAAATGCCAGCCTGTCAAGCTCTTCCTGCCCCTCACCGGCCATTGGCAGCGCATCTACAGCACAACAGACGTCGGGGCTCCGCGCTTTCCCTGACCAACAGGGCTTCGACATATACCACCAGATGCACTTGGGCGCCCACTGAAAAAAACCCCCGAAAAATCACGAACATCGGTCGATTACTCCCACACCGAAAGTGCCATCCAGTCAAGGTCTTACTGCTCCTAACCAGCCATTCCCAGCGCATCTACAGCACCACAGACATCGGGGCTCCGGGCTTTCCCTGACCAACAGGGCTTCGACATTTACCACCCGCTGCACCTGGGCGCCCACTCAAAGTAAAACCTCGAAAATTCACGAACGTCGGACGATTGCTCCCACAACTCAAGTACCAGCCTGTCAAGCTCTTGCTGCTCCTCACCGCCCATTCCCAGCGCATCTACAGCACCACAGACATGGGGGCTCCGGGCTTTCCCTGACCAACAGGGCTTCGTCATATACCACTAGCTGAACCTGGGCGCCCACTGAAAAAAACTCCCAAGAAATCACGAACATGGGACGATTGCTCCCACACCAAAAGTGCCGGCCAGTCAAGCTCTTACTGATCCTCACAAGCCATTCCCAGCGCATCTACAGCACCACAGACATCGGGGCTCCGGGCTTTCCCTGACCAACAGGGCTTCGACATTTACCACCAGCTGCACCTGGGCACCCACTGAAAAAAACCCCGAAAAATAACGATCGTCTGATGATTCCTCCTACAACGAAAGTGCCAGCAACTCAAGCTCTTGCTGCTCCTCACGGGCCATTGGCAGTGCACCTACAGCACCACAGACATCGGGGCTCCGGGCTTTCCCTGACGAACAAGGCTTAAACGATTACCACCAGCTGCATCTGGGCACCCACTGAAAAAACCCTGAAAAATAACAAACGTCGGACGATTGCTCCCACACCGGAAGTGCCAACATGTCAATCTCTTGCTGCTCCTCCCCGGCCATTGGCCGCGCATCTACAGCACCACAGACATCGGTGCTCCGGGCTTTCCCTGATGAACAGGGCTTATACCTTTACCACCAGCTCCACATGGCGGCCCACTGAAAAAAAACCCCGAAAAATCACGAACATCGGACGATTGCTCCCACACCGAAAATTCCACCAACTAAAGGTCTTGCTACTCCTCACCTCTCATTCCCAGTACATCTACAGCACCACAGACTTCGGGGCTCCGGGCTTTCCCTGACAAGCAGGGCTTTAACATTTACCATCAGATGCACCTGAGCGCCCACTGAAAAAAAACCCGGAAAAATCACGAGCGTCGGACGATTGCCCCCACACCGAAAGTGCCAGCCAGTCAAGCTCTTCCTGCTCATCACCGGCCATTGGAGGCGCATCTACAGCACCACAGACATCGGGGTTCGGGCTTACCCTGACTAACAGGACGTAGACGTTTACCACCAGATGAACATGGGCGCCCACTGAAAAAAAAACCCGAAAAAACACAAACGTCGTACAATTGATCCCACACCAAAAGTGCCAGCCAGTCAAGCTCATGCTGCTCCTCACCGTCCATTGGCAGTGCATCTACAGCACCACAGGAATCAGGGCTCCGGGCTTTCCCTAACCAACAGGGGTTCGACATTTACCACCAGCTGCACCTGGGCGCCCACTGAAAAAAACCCCAAAAAATGACAAACGTCGGACGATTGCTCCCACACCGAAAGTGCCAGCCAGTCAAGCTCTTGCTACTCCTCATGGGCCATTCCCAGCGCATCTACAGCACCACAGACATCGGAGCTCCGGGCTTTCCCTGACCAACAGGACTTCGACATTTACCACCAGCTGAACATGGGCGCCCACTGAAAATAAACCCCGAAAAATCATGAACATCAGACGATTGCTCCCTCATTGAAAGTGCCAGCCAGTCAAGCTCTTGCTGCTCTTCACCGGCCATTGCAGGCGGAACTACAGCACCACAGACATCGGGGCTCTGGGCTTTCCCTTAGGAACAGGGCTTCGACGTTTACCACCTGCTGCACCTGGGCGCCCACTGAAAAAAACCCCGAAAAATCACGAACATCGGACGATTGCTCCCACACCAAAAGTGCCAGCAACACAATCTCTTGCTGCTCCTCACGGGCCATTGGCAGCGCATCTACAGCACCACAGACATCGGGGCTCCGGGCTTTCCCTGACGAACAGGGCTTCAAGGATTACCACCAGCTGCACCTGGGCACCCACTGAAAAAACCCCGAAAAATAACAAACGTCGGACGATTGCTCCCACACCGAAAGTGCCAGACAGTCAAGCTCTTGCTGCTCCTCCCCGGCCATTGGCCGCGCATCTACAGCACCACAGACATCGGGGCTCCGGGCTTTCCCTGATGAACAGGGCTTATACCTTTACCACCAGCTCCACCTGGCGGCCCACTGGAAAAAACTCCCAAGAAATCACGAACATCGGACGATTGCTCCCACACCGAAAGTGCCAGTCTGTCAAGCTCTTGCTGCTCCTCACCGCCCATTCCCAGCGCATCTACAGCACCACAGATATCGGGGCTCCGGGCTTTCCCTTACCAACAGGGATTCGACGTTGACCACCCGCTGCACCTGGGCGCCCACTGAAAAAAAATGGCGAAAAATCACGAACATCGGACGATTGCTCCAACACAGAAAGTGCCAGCCAGTCAAGCTCTTGCTGCTCTTCACCGGCCATTGCAGGCGGAACTACAGCACCACAGAAATCGGGGCTCCGGGCTTTCCCTGACGAACAGGGCTTCGAAGTTTACCACCAGCTGCACCTGGACGCCCCCTGAAATAAAACCCCGAAAAATCACGAAAGCTGGATGATTGCTCCCACACCAAAAGTGCCAGCCAGTCAAGCTCTTGCTGCTCCTCACCAGCCATTGGCAGCGCATCTACAGCACCACAGACATCGGGGCTCCGGGCTTTCCCTGACCAACAGGGCTTCGACTTTTACCACCCGCTGCACCTCAGAACCCACTGAAAAAAACACCCGAAAAATAAAAAAACGTCTGACGATTGCTCACACACCGAAAGTGCCACCCAGTCAAGCTCTTGCTGCTCCTCACCGGCCATTTGCAGCGCATCTACAGCACCACAGACATCGGGGCTCCGTGCTTTCCCTGACCAACTGGACTTCGACGTTTACCACCAGCTGCACCTGGGCGCCCACTGAAATAAACACCCGAAAAATCACAAACATCGGACGGTTGCTCCAACACCGAAAGTGCCAGCAAGTCAATCTCTTGCTGCTCCACCCCGGCCATTTGCTGCGCATCTACAGCATCACAGACATCGGAACTCCGGGCTGTCCCTGAAGACCAGGGATTCGACGTTTAACACCAGTTCCACATGGGCGCCCAATAAAAGTAAAATCCCAAAAAATCACGAACATTGGACGATTGCTCCCACACCGAAAGTGCCAGCCAGTCAAGCTCTTGCTGCTCGTCCCCGGCCATTGGATGCACATCTACAGCACCACAGACATCGGGGCTCCGGGCTTTCCCTGACCAACAGGGCTTCGACGTTTACCACCAGTTGCACCTGGGCACCCACTGAAAGAAAAAACCCCAAAAATCACAAACGTCGGACGATTGCTCCCACACCAAAAGTGCCAGCCAGTCAAGCTCTTACTGAACCTCACCAGCCATTGGATGCGCATCTACAGGACCACAGACATCGGGGCTCTGGGCTTTGCCTGAATCATAGGGCTTCGATGTTTACCAGCAGCTGCACCTGGGTGCCCACTGAAAACAAATCCACAAAAATCACGAACGTTGGACGACTGCTCCCCGTCGTAGTTCAGCCCCAACGGGGACCAGACTACGCAGTCTCTCTCTCACTCCCCCCACTCTCCGAGAGAATAGGAGGAGATTTGATAAAGAAAAGAAAACCAGAAAAAAATCAAACACACATGTTGAGATTGAACAAAAAGTAAATTTAACAGTAATGACAGAAGAAAACTAGACAGTGATGGAACACAAATACAGTACAATAGCTCACAACAGATCTCCACATTCAGTCTCTTCCAAGTAGCAGGGGGGCTCCCTTCAGCACCCTCCTCACTTATATACTGAGCACTATGTCAGACAGGATGGAATAGCCCTTTGGCTAATTTGGGTAAATTAACGCCAGCTGTTAGCTAATTAGTTAACTATCCCAGCCATAGGGGCTACCAGCTTCAGTTCTCCACCCAGCTCAGGTAAATATTAACTCAATCCTGGCCAGAACCAGGACACTCCGACACCGAAAGTGCCAGCCAGTCAAGCTCTTGCTGCTCCTCACCGGTCATTGGCAGCGCATCTACAGCACCACAGACATCAGGGGCTCCGGGTTTTCCCTGACCAACAGGGCTTCGACGTTTAACACCAGCTGCACCCGGGCGCCCACTGAAAAAAACCCCGAAAAATCACGAACATCGGACGATTGCTCCCACACCAAAAGTGCCAGCAATGCAAGCTCTTGCTGCTCCTCCCCAGCCACTGGCAGCGCATCTACAGCACCACAGACATCGGTCCTCCGGGCTTTCCCTGACCAACAGGGCTTCGACGTTTACCACCCGCTGCACCTGAGCGACCACTGAAAAAAAATGGCGAAAAATCACGAACATCGGATTATTGCTCCCACACCGAAAGTGCCAGCCAGTCAAGCTCTTGCGGCTCCTCACCGGCCATTGCAGGCGGAACTACAGCACCACAGACATCGGGGCTCTGGGCTTTCCCTTAGGAACAGGGCTTCGACGTTTACCACCTGCTGCACCTGGGCGCCCACTGGAAAAAAACCTAGAAAAATCACGAACGTCAGACGATTGCTCCCACACCTTAAATGCCAGCCTGTCAAGTTCTAGCTGCTCCTCACCGCCCATTGCCAGCGCATCTACAGCACCACAGACATCGGGGCTCCGGGCTTTCCCTGACTAACAGGACTTAGACGTTTACCACCAGCTGAACATGGGCGCCCACTGAAAATAAAACCCAAAAAAACACAAACGTCAAACGATTGCTCCCACACCTTAAATACCAGCCTGTCAAGCTCTTGCTGCTCCTCCCCAGCCACTGGCAGCGCATCTACAGCACCACAGACATCGGGGCTCCGCGCTTTCCCTGACCAACAGGGCTTCGACATTTACCACCAGCTGAACCTGGGCGCCCACTGAAAAAAAATCCCGAAAATTCACGAACATCGGACCATTGCTCCCACACCAAAAGTGCCGGCCAGTCAAGCTCTTACTGATCCTCAAAAGCCATTCCCAGTGCATCTACAGCACCACAGACATCGGGGCTCCGGGCTTTCCCTGACCAACAGGGCTTCGACATTTACCACCAGCTGAACATGGGGGCCAATGAAAATAAACCCCGAAAAATCATGAACATCAGACGATTGCTCCCTCATTGCAAGTGCCAGCCAGTCAAGCTCTTGCTACTCCCCACCGGCCATTGGCAGCGCATCTACAGCACCACAGACATCGGGGCTCTGGGCTTTCCCTTAGGAACAGGGCTTCGACATTTACCACCAGCTGCACCTGGGCGCCCACTGAAAAAAACCCCAAAAAATGACAAACGTCGGACGATTGCTCCCACACCAAAAGTGCCAGCCAGTCAAGCTCTTGTTGCTCCTCACCGCCCATTCCCAGCGCATCTACAGCACCACAGACATCGGGGCTCTGGGCTTTCCCTGACGAACAGGGCTTCGACATATACCACCAGCTGCACCTGGGCGCCCACTGAAATATAAACGCCGAAAAATCACAAACATCGGACGATTGCTCCCACACCGAAAGTGCCAGCCAGTCAAGCCCTTGCTGCTCCTCACGGGCCATTGTCAGTGCATCTACGGCACCACAGACATCGAGGCTCCGGGCTTTCCCTGACCAACAGGGCTTCGACGTTTACCACCTGCTGCACCTGTGCGCCCACTGAAAGTAAAACCTGGAAAAAACACGAACGTCAGACGATTGCTCCCACACCGAAAGTCCCAGTCAGTCAAGCTCTTGCTGCTCCTCACAAGCCATTGGCAGCGCATCTACAGCACCACAGACATCGGGGCTCCGGGCTTTCCCTGACCAACAGGGCTTCGACATTTACTACCAGCTGCATCTGGGCGCCCACTGAAAAAAAATCTCAAAAATTCACGAACATCGGACGATTGCTCCCACAACTCAAGTACCAGCCTGTCAAGCTCTTGCTGCTCCTCACCGCCCATTCCCAGCGCATCTACAGCACCACAGACATGGGGGCTCCGGGCTTTCCCTGACCTACAGGGCTTCGTCATATACCACCACCTGAACCTGGGCGCCCACTGAAAAAAACTCCCAAGAAATCACGAACATCGGACGATTGCTCCCACACCATAAGTGCCGGCCAGTCAAGCTCTTACTGATCCTCACAAGCCATTCCCAGTGCATCTACAGCACCACAGACATCGGGGCTCCGGGCTTTCCCTGACCAACAGGGCTTCGACATTTACCACCAGCTGCACCTGGGCACCCACTGAAAAAAACCCCGAAAAATAACGAACGTCGGACGATTGCTCCCACACCGAAAGTGCCAGCAACTCAAGCTCTTGCTGCTCCTCACTGCCCATTCCCAGCGCATCTACAGCAACACAGACATCGGGGCTCCAGGCTTTCCCTGACCAACAGGGCTTCGAAGTTTACCACCAGCTGAACATGGGCGCCCACTGAAAAAAAAACCCTAAAAAACACAAACGTCGGACGATTGCTCCAACAACACAAATGCCAGCCTGTCAAGCTCTTCCTGCCCCTCACCGGCCATTGGCAGCGCATCTACAGCACAACAGACGTCGGGGCTCCGCGCTTTCCCTGACCAACAGGGCTTCGACATATACCACCAGATGCACTTGGGCGCCCACTGAAAAAAACCCCCGAAAAATCACGAACATCGGTCGATTACTCCCACACCGAAAGTGCCATCCAGTCAAGGTCTTACTGCTCCTAACCAGCCATTCCCAGCGCATCTACAGCACCACAGACATCGGGGCTCCGGGCTTTCCCTGACCAACAGGGCTTCGACATTTACCACCCGCTGCACCTGGGCGCCCACTCAAAGTAAAACCTCGAAAATTCACGAACGTCGGACGATTGCTCCCACAACTCAAGTACCAGCCTGTCAAGCTCTTGCTGCTCCTCACCGCCCATTCCCAGCGCATCTACAGCACCACAGACATGGGGGCTCCGGGCTTTCCCTGACCAACAGGGCTTCGTCATATACCACTAGCTGAACCTGGGCGCCCACTGAAAAAAACTCCCAAGAAATCACGAACATGGGACGATTGCTCCCACACCAAAAGTGCCGGCCAGTCAAGCTCTTACTGATCCTCACAAGCCATTCCCAGCGCATCTACAGCACCACAGACATCGGGGCTCCGGGCTTTCCCTGACCAACAGGGCTTCGACATTTACCACCAGCTGCACCTGGGCACCCACTGAAAAAAACCCCGAAAAATAACGATCGTCTGATGATTCCTCCTACAACGAAAGTGCCAGCAACTCAAGCTCTTGCTGCTCCTCACGGGCCATTGGCAGTGCACCTACAGCACCACAGACATCGGGGCTCCGGGCTTTCCCTGACGAACAAGGCTTAAACGATTACCACCAGCTGCATCTGGGCACCCACTGAAAAAACCCTGAAAAATAACAAACGTCGGACGATTGCTCCCACACCGGAAGTGCCAACATGTCAATCTCTTGCTGCTCCTCCCCGGCCATTGGCCGCGCATCTACAGCACCACAGACATCGGTGCTCCGGGCTTTCCCTGATGAACAGGGCTTATACCTTTACCACCAGCTCCACATGGCGGCCCACTGAAAAAAAACCCCGAAAAATCACGAACATCGGACGATTGCTCCCACACCGAAAATTCCACCAACTAAAGGTCTTGCTACTCCTCACCTCTCATTCCCAGTACATCTACAGCACCACAGACTTCGGGGCTCCGGGCTTTCCCTGACAAGCAGGGCTTTAACATTTACCATCAGATGCACCTGAGCGCCCACTGAAAAAAAACCCGGAAAAATCACGAGCGTCGGACGATTGCCCCCACACCGAAAGTGCCAGCCAGTCAAGCTCTTCCTGCTCATCACCGGCCATTGGAGGCGCATCTACAGCACCACAGACATCGGGGTTCGGGCTTACCCTGACTAACAGGACGTAGACGTTTACCACCAGATGAACATGGGCGCCCACTGAAAAAAAAACCCGAAAAAACACAAACGTCGTACAATTGATCCCACACCAAAAGTGCCAGCCAGTCAAGCTCATGCTGCTCCTCACCGTCCATTGGCAGTGCATCTACAGCACCACAGGAATCAGGGCTCCGGGCTTTCCCTAACCAACAGGGGTTCGACATTTACCACCAGCTGCACCTGGGCGCCCACTGAAAAAAACCCCAAAAAATGACAAACGTCGGACGATTGCTCCCACACCGAAAGTGCCAGCCAGTCAAGCTCTTGCTACTCCTCATGGGCCATTCCCAGCGCATCTACAGCACCACAGACATCGGAGCTCCGGGCTTTCCCTGACCAACAGGACTTCGACATTTACCACCAGCTGAACATGGGCGCCCACTGAAAATAAACCCCGAAAAATCATGAACATCAGACGATTGCTCCCTCATTGAAAGTGCCAGCCAGTCAAGCTCTTGCTGCTCTTCACCGGCCATTGCAGGCGGAACTACAGCACCACAGACATCGGGGCTCTGGGCTTTCCCTTAGGAACAGGGCTTCGACGTTTACCACCTGCTGCACCTGGGCGCCCACTGAAAAAAACCCCGAAAAATCACGAACATCGGACGATTGCTCCCACACCAAAAGTGCCAGCAACACAATCTCTTGCTGCTCCTCACGGGCCATTGGCAGCGCATCTACAGCACCACAGACATCGGGGCTCCGGGCTTTCCCTGACGAACAGGGCTTCAAGGATTACCACCAGCTGCACCTGGGCACCCACTGAAAAAACCCCGAAAAATAACAAACGTCGGACGATTGCTCCCACACCGAAAGTGCCAGACAGTCAAGCTCTTGCTGCTCCTCCCCGGCCATTGGCCGCGCATCTACAGCACCACAGACATCGGGGCTCCGGGCTTTCCCTGATGAACAGGGCTTATACCTTTACCACCAGCTCCACCTGGCGGCCCACTGGAAAAAACTCCCAAGAAATCACGAACATCGGACGATTGCTCCCACACCGAAAGTGCCAGTCTGTCAAGCTCTTGCTGCTCCTCACCGCCCATTCCCAGCGCATCTACAGCACCACAGATATCGGGGCTCCGGGCTTTCCCTTACCAACAGGGATTCGACGTTGACCACCCGCTGCACCTGGGCGCCCACTGAAAAAAAATGGCGAAAAATCACGAACATCGGACGATTGCTCCAACACAGAAAGTGCCAGCCAGTCAAGCTCTTGCTGCTCTTCACCGGCCATTGCAGGCGGAACTACAGCACCACAGAAATCGGGGCTCCGGGCTTTCCCTGACGAACAGGGCTTCGAAGTTTACCACCAGCTGCACCTGGACGCCCCCTGAAATAAAACCCCGAAAAATCACGAAAGCTGGATGATTGCTCCCACACCAAAAGTGCCAGCCAGTCAAGCTCTTGCTGCTCCTCACCAGCCATTGGCAGCGCATCTACAGCACCACAGACATCGGGGCTCCGGGCTTTCCCTGACCAACAGGGCTTCGACTTTTACCACCCGCTGCACCTCAGAACCCACTGAAAAAAACACCCGAAAAATAAAAAAACGTCTGACGATTGCTCACACACCGAAAGTGCCACCCAGTCAAGCTCTTGCTGCTCCTCACCGGCCATTTGCAGCGCATCTACAGCACCACAGACATCGGGGCTCCGTGCTTTCCCTGACCAACTGGACTTCGACGTTTACCACCAGCTGCACCTGGGCGCCCACTGAAATAAACACCCGAAAAATCACAAACATCGGACGGTTGCTCCAACACCGAAAGTGCCAGCAAGTCAATCTCTTGCTGCTCCACCCCGGCCATTTGCTGCGCATCTACAGCATCACAGACATCGGAACTCCGGGCTGTCCCTGAAGACCAGGGATTCGACGTTTAACACCAGTTCCACATGGGCGCCCAATAAAAGTAAAATCCCAAAAAATCACGAACATTGGACGATTGCTCCCACACCGAAAGTGCCAGCCAGTCAAGCTCTTGCTGCTCGTCCCCGGCCATTGGATGCACATCTACAGCACCACAGACATCGGGGCTCCGGGCTTTCCCTGACCAACAGGGCTTCGACGTTTACCACCAGTTGCACCTGGGCACCCACTGAAAGAAAAAACCCCAAAAATCACAAACGTCGGACGATTGCTCCCACACCAAAAGTGCCAGCCAGTCAAGCTCTTACTGAACCTCACCAGCCATTGGATGCGCATCTACAGGACCACAGACATCGGGGCTCTGGGCTTTGCCTGAATCATAGGGCTTCGATGTTTACCAGCAGCTGCACCTGGGTGCCCACTGAAAACAAATCCACAAAAATCACGAACGTTGGACGACTGCTCCCCGTCGTAGTTCAGCCCCAACGGGGACCAGACTACGCAGTCTCTCTCTCACTCCCCCCACTCTCCGAGAGAATAGGAGGAGATTTGATAAAGAAAAGAAAACCAGAAAAAAATCAAACACACATGTTGAGATTGAACAAAAAGTAAATTTAACAGTAATGACAGAAGAAAACTAGACAGTGATGGAACACAAATACAGTACAATAGCTCACAACAGATCTCCACATTCAGTCTCTTCCAAGTAGCAGGGGGGCTCCCTTCAGCACCCTCCTCACTTATATACTGAGCACTATGTCAGACAGGATGGAATAGCCCTTTGGCTAATTTGGGTAAATTAACGCCAGCTGTTAGCTAATTAGTTAACTATCCCAGCCATAGGGGCTACCAGCTTCAGTTCTCCACCCAGCTCAGGTAAATATTAACTCAATCCTGGCCAGAACCAGGACACTCCGACACCGAAAGTGCCAGCCAGTCAAGCTCTTGCTGCTCCTCACCGGTCATTGGCAGCGCATCTACAGCACCACAGACATCAGGGGCTCCGGGTTTTCCCTGACCAACAGGGCTTCGACGTTTAACACCAGCTGCACCCGGGCGCCCACTGAAAAAAACCCCGAAAAATCACGAACATCGGACGATTGCTCCCACACCAAAAGTGCCAGCAATGCAAGCTCTTGCTGCTCCTCCCCAGCCACTGGCAGCGCATCTACAGCACCACAGACATCGGTCCTCCGGGCTTTCCCTGACCAACAGGGCTTCGACGTTTACCACCCGCTGCACCTGAGCGACCACTGAAAAAAAATGGCGAAAAATCACGAACATCGGATTATTGCTCCCACACCGAAAGTGCCAGCCAGTCAAGCTCTTGCGGCTCCTCACCGGCCATTGCAGGCGGAACTACAGCACCACAGACATCGGGGCTCTGGGCTTTCCCTTAGGAACAGGGCTTCGACGTTTACCACCTGCTGCACCTGGGCGCCCACTGGAAAAAAACCTAGAAAAATCACGAACGTCAGACGATTGCTCCCACACCTTAAATGCCAGCCTGTCAAGTTCTAGCTGCTCCTCACCGCCCATTGCCAGCGCATCTACAGCACCACAGACATCGGGGCTCCGGGCTTTCCCTGACTAACAGGACTTAGACGTTTACCACCAGCTGAACATGGGCGCCCACTGAAAATAAAACCCAAAAAAACACAAACGTCAAACGATTGCTCCCACACCTTAAATACCAGCCTGTCAAGCTCTTGCTGCTCCTCCCCAGCCACTGGCAGCGCATCTACAGCACCACAGACATCGGGGCTCCGCGCTTTCCCTGACCAACAGGGCTTCGACATTTACCACCAGCTGAACCTGGGCGCAGACTGAAAAAAACCCTGAAATATCACGAACCTCGGACGATTGCTCCCACACCTTAACTGCCAGCCAGTCAAGCTCTTGCTGCTCCTCACCAGCCATTGGCAGCGCATCTACAGCACCACAGACATCGGGGCTCCAGGCTTTCCCTGACCAACAGGGCTTTGACATTTACCACCAGCTGCACCTGGGCGCCCACTGAAAAAAACACCCGAAAAATCACAAACATCGGACGATTGCTCCCACACCGAAAGAGCCAGCAACACAAGCTCTTGCTGCTCCAGCCCAGGCATTGGCAGCGCATCTACAGCACCACAGACATCGGGGCTCCGGGCTTCCCCTGACCAACAGGGCTTCGACATATACCACCATTGCACCTGGGCGCCCACTGAAAAATAACCCCGAAAAGTCACGAATATCGGATGATTGCTCCCACACCGGAAGTGCCAGCAACACAAGCTCTTGCTGCTCCAGCCCAGGCATTGGCAGCGCATCTACAGCACCACAGACATCGGGGCTCTGGGTTTTCCCTGACCAACAGGGCTTCAACGTTTAGCACCAGCTGCACCTGGGCACCCACTGAAAAAAAACCTTGAAAAATCACGAATATCGGACGATTGCTCCCACACCGAAAGTGCCAGCCAGTCAAGCTCTTTCTGCTCCTCCCCGGCCATTTGCAGCGCATCTACAGCACCACAGACATCGGGGCTCCATGCTTTCCCTGACCAACTGGACTTCGACATTTACCACCAGCTGCACCTGGGCGCCCACTGAAAAAAACACCCGAAAAATCACAAACATCGGACGGTTGCTCCAACACCGAAAGTGCCAGCAAGTCAATCTCTTGCTGCTCCACCCCGGCCATTTGCTGCGCATCTACAGCATCACAGACATCGGGACTCCGGGCTGTCCCTGAAGACCAGGGATTCGACGTTTAACACCAGTTCCACATGGGCGCCCAATAAAAATAAAATCCCAAAAAATCACGAACATTGGACGATTGCTCCCACACCGAAAGTGCCAGCCAGTCAAGCTCTTGCTGCTCGTCCCCGGCCATTGGATGCACATCTACAGCACCACAGACATCGGGGCTCCGGGCTTTCCCTGACCAACAGGGCTTCGACGTTTACCACCAGTTGCACCTGGGCACCCACTGAAAGAAAAAACCCCAAAAATCACAAACGTCGGACGATTGCTCCCACACCGAAAGTGCCAGCCAGTCAAGCTCTTACTGAACCTCACCAGCCATTGGATGCGCATCTACAGGACCACAGACATCGGGGCTCTGGGCTTTGCCTGAATCATAGGGCTTCGATGTTTACCAGCAGCTGCACCTGGGTGCCCACTGAAAACAAACCCGAAAAATCACGAACGTTGGACGACTGCTCCCCGTCGTAGTTCAGCCCCAACGGGGACCAGACTACGCAGTCTCTCTCTCACTCCCCCCACTCTCCGAGAGAATAGGAGGAGATTTGATAAAGAAAAGAAAACCAGAAAAAAATCAAACACACATGTTGAGATTGAACAAAAAGTAAATTTAACAGTAATGACAGAAGAAAACTAGACAGTGATGGAACACAAATACAGTACAATAGCTCACAACAGATCTCCACATTCAGTCTCTTCCAAGTAGCAGGGGGGCTCCCTTCAGCACCCTCCTCACTTATATACTGAGCACTATGTCAGACAGGATGGAATAGCCCTTTGGCTAATTTGGGTAAATTAACGCCAGCTGTTAGCTAATTAGTTAACTATCCCAGCCATAGGGGCTACCAGCTTCAGTTCTCCACCCAGCTCAGGTAAATATTAACTCAATCCTGGCCAGAACCAGGACACTCCGACACCGAAAGTGCCAGCCAGTCAAGCTCTTGCTGCTCCTCACCGGTCATTGGCAGCGCATCTACAGCACCACAGACATCAGGGGCTCCGGGTTTTCCCTGACCAACAGGGCTTCGACGTTTAACACCAGCTGCACCCGGCGCCCACTGAAAAAAACCCCGAAAAATCACGAACATCGGACGATTGCTCCCACACCAAAAGTGCCAGCAATGCAAGCTCTTGCTGCTCCTCCCCAGCCACTGGCAGCGCATCTACAGCACCACAGACATCGGTCCTCCGGGCTTTCCCTGACCAACAGGGCTTCGACGTTTACCACCCGCTGCACCTGGGCGACCACTGAATAAAAATGGCGAAAAATCACGAACATCGGATTATTGCTCCCACACCGAAAGTGCCAGCCAGTCAAGCTCTTGCGGCTCCTCACCGGCCATTGCAGGCGGAACTACAGCACCACAGACATCGGGGCTCTGGGCTTTCCCTTAGGAACAGGGCTTCGACGTTTACCACCTGCTGCACCTGGGCGCCCACTGGAAAAAAACCTAGAAAAATCACGAACGTCAGACGATTGCTCCCACACCTTAAATGCCAGCCTGTCAAGTTCTAGCTGCTCCTCACCGCCCATTCCCAGCGCATCTACAGCACCACAGACATCGGGGCTCCGGGCTTTCCCTGACTAACAGGACTTAGACGTTTACCACCAGCTGAACATGGGCGCCCACTGAAAATAAAACCCAAAAAAACACAAACGTCAAACGATTGCTCCCACACCTTAAATACCAGCCTGTCAAGCTCTTGCTGCTCCTCCCCAGCCACTGGCAGCGCATCTACAGCACCACAGACATCGGGGCTCCGCGCTTTCCCTGACCAACAGGGCTTCGACATTTACCACCAGCTGAACCTGGGCGCAGACTGAAAAAAACCCTGAAATATCACGAACCTCGGACGATTGCTCCCACACCTTAACTGCCAGCCAGTCAAGCTCTTGCTGCTCCTCACCAGCCATTGGCAGCGCATCTACAGCACCACAGACATCTGGGCTCCAGGCTTTCCCTGACCAACAGGGCTTTGACATTTACCACCAGCTGCACCTGGGCGCCCACTGAAAAAAACACCCGAAAAATCACAAACATCGGACGATTGCTCCCACACCGAAAGAGCCAGCAACACAAGCTCTTGCTGCTCCAGCCCAGGCATTGGCAGCGCATCTACAGCACCACAGACATCGGGGCTCCGGGCTTCCCCTGACCAACAGGGCTTCGACATATACCACCATTGCACCTGGGCGCCCACTGAAAAATAACCCCGAAAAGTCACGAATATCGGATGATTGCTCCCACACCGGAAGTGCCAGCAACACAAGCTCTTGCTGCTCCAGCCCAGGCATTGGCAGCGCATCTACAGCACCACAGACATCGGGGCTCTGGGTTTTCCCTGACCAACAGGGCTTCAACGTTTAGCACCAGCGGCACCTGGGCACCCACTGAAAAAAAACCTTGAAAAATCACGAATATCGGACGATTGCTCCCACACCGAAAGTGCCAGCCAGTCAAGCTCTTTCTGCTCCTCCCCGGCCATTTGCAGCGCATCTACAGCACCACAGACATCGGGGCTCCATGCTTTCCCTGACCAACTGGACTTCGACATTTACCACCAGCTGCACCTGGGCGCCCACTGAAAAAAACACCCGAAAAATCACAAACATCGGACGGTTGCTCCAACACCGAAAGTGCCAGCAAGTCAATCTCTTGCTGCTCCACCCCGGCCATTTGCTGCGCATCTACAGCATCACAGACATCGGGACTCCGGGCTGTCCCTGAAGACCAGGGATTCGACGTTTACCACCAGTTCCACATGGGCGCCCAATAAAAATAAAATCCCAAAAAATCACGAACATTGGACGATTGCTCCCACACCGAAAGTGCCAGCCAGTCAAGCTCTTGCTGCTCGTCCCCGGCCATTGGATGCACATCTACAGCACCACAGACATCGGGGCTCCGGGCTTTCCCTGACCAACAGGGCTTCGACGTTTACCACCAGCTGCACCTGGGCACCCACTGAAAGAAAAAACCCCAAAAATCACAAACGTCGGACGATTGCTCCCACACCGAAAGTGCCAGCCAGTCAAGCTCTTACTGAACCTCACCAGCCATTGGATGCGCATCTACAGGACCACAGACATCGGGGCTCTGGGCTTTGCCTGAATCATAGGGCTTCGATGTTTACCAGCAGCTGCACCTGGGTGCCCACTGAAAACAAATCCCCAAAAATCACGAACGTTGGACGACTGCTCCCCGTCGTAGTTCAGCCCCAACGGGGACCAGACTACGCAGTCTCTCTCTCACTCCCCCCACTCTCCAAGAGAATAGGAGGAGATTTGATAAAGAAAAGAAAACCAGAAAAAAATCAAACACACATGTTGAGATTGAACAAAAAGTAAATTTAACAGTAATGACAGAAGAAAACAAGACAGTGATGGAACACAAATACAGTACAATAGCTCACAACAGATCTCCACATCCAGTCTCTTCCAAGTAGCAGGGGGCCTCCCTTCAGCAGCCTCCTCACTTATATACTGAGCACTATGTCAGACAGGATGGAATAGCCCTTTGGCTAATTTGGGTAAATTAACGCCAGCTGTTAGCTAATTAGTTAACTATCCCAGCCATAGGGGCTACCAGCTTCAGTTCTCCACCCAGCTCAGGTAAATATTAACTCAATCCTGGCCAGAACCAGGACACTCCGACACCGAAAGTGCCAGCAACTCAAGCTCTTGCTGCTTCTCACTGCCCATTCCCAGCGCATCTACAGCGCCACAGACATCGGGGCTACGGGTTTTCCCTAACCAACAGGGCTTTGACAATTACCACCAGCTGAACCTGGGCGCACACTGAAAAAAACCCCGAAAAATCACGAACATCGGACGATTGCTCCCACACCGAAAGTGCCAGCCAGTCAAGCTCTTACTGAACCTCACCAGCCATTGGATGCGCATCTACAGCACCACAGACATCGGGGCTCTGGGCTTTGCCTGAATCATAGGGCTTCGATGTTTACCAGCAGCTGCACCTGGGTGCCCACTGAAAACAAATCCCCAAAAATCACGAACGTTGGACGACTGCTCCCCGTCGTAGTTCAGCCCCAACGGGGACCAGACTACGCAGTCTCTCTCTCACTCCCCCCACTCTCCAAGAGAATAGGAGGAGATTTGATAAAGAAAAGAAAACCAGAAAAAAATCAAACACGCATGTTGAGATTGAACAAAAAGTAAATTTAACAGTAATGACAGAAGAAAACAAGACAGTGATGGAACACAAATACAGTACAATAGCTCACAACAGATCTCCACATTCAGTCTCTTCCAAGTAGCAGGGTGCCTCCCTTCAGCAGCCTCCTCACTTATATACTGAGCACTATGTCAGACAGGATGGAATAGCCCTTTGGCTAATTTGGGTAAATTAACGCCAGCTGTTAGCTAATTAGTTAACTATCCCAGCCATAGGGGCTACCAGCTTCAGTTCTCCACCCAGCTCAGGTAAATATTAACTCAATCCTGGCCAGAACCAGGACACTCCGACACCGAAAGTGCCAGCCAGTCAAGCTCTTGCTTCTCCTCACTGCCCATTCCCAGCACATCTACAGCACCACAGACATCGGGGCTCCGGGATTTCCCTTACCAACAGGACTTAGACAATTATCACCAGCTGAACCTGGGCGCACACTGAAAAAAACCCCGAAAAATCACGAACGTCGGACAATTGCTCCCACACCGAAAGTGCCAGCACGTCAAGCTCTTGCTGCTCATCACCACCCATTCCCAGCGCATCTACAGCACCACAGACATCAGGGGCTCCGGGTTTTCCCTGACCAACAGGGCTTCGACGTTTAACACCAGCTGCACCTCAGCACCCACTGAAAAAAAACCCCGAAAAATCACGAAGGTCAAACGATTGCTCCAACACCGAAAGTGCCAGCCTGTCAAGCTCTTGCTGCTCCACCCCAGCCATTTGCTGTGCATCTACAGCACCACAGACATCGGGACTCCGGGCTTTCCCTGAACAACAGGGCTTCGACGTTTAACACCAGTTCCACATGGGCGCCCACTGAAAAAAAGCCCAGAAAAATAACGAACGTCGGACGATTGCTCCCACACAGAAAGTGCCAGCCTGTCAAGCTCTTGCTACTCCTCACGGGCCATTCCCAGCACATCTACAGCACCACAGACATCGGGGCTCTGGGCTTTCCCTGACCAACAGGGCTTCGACATTTACCACCAGCTACACCTGGGCGCCCACTGAAAAAAAACCCCAAAAAATCAAGAACGTCGGACGATTGCTCCCACACCGAAAGTGCCAGCAAGTCAAGCTCTTGCTGCTCCTCACCAACCATTGCCAGCGCATCTACAGCACCACAGACATCGGGGCTCCGGGCTTTCCCTGACCAACAGGGCTTCGACTTTTACCACCCGCTGCACCTCAGAACCCACTGAAAAAAACCCCCGAAAAATAACAAACGTCTGACGATTGCTCACACACCGAAAGTGCCAGCCAGTCAAGCTCTTGCTGCTCCTCACCGGCCATTTGCAGCGCATCTACAGCACCACAGACATCAGGGCTCCGTGCTTTCCCTGACCAACTGGACTTCGACGTTTACCACCAGCTGCACCTGGGCGCCCACTGAAAAAAACACCCGAAAAATCACAAACATCGGACGATTGCTCCCACACCGAAAGTGCCAGCCTGTCAAGCTCTTGCTGCTCCACCCCGGCCATTTGCTGCGCATCTACAGCACCACAGACATCGGGCCTCCGGGCTGTCCCTGAAGAACAGGGCTTCGACGTTTAACACCAGCTCCACATGGGCGCCCAGTAAAATTAAATCCCAAAAAATCACGAACGTTGGACGATTGCTCCCACACCAAAAGTGCAAGCCAGTCAAGATCTTCCTGCTTGTCCCCGGCCATTGGCAGCGCATCTACAACACCACAGACATCGGGGCTCCGGGCTTTCCCTGACGAACAGGGCTTCGACATTTTCCACCAGCTGCACCTGGGCGCCCACTGAAAAAAACCCCCGAAAAATAACGAACGTCGGACGATTGCTCCCACACCGAAAGTTCCAGCAACTCAAGCTCTTGCTGCTCCTCACTGCCCATTCCCAGCGCATCTACAGCACCACAGACATCGGAGCTACGGGTTTTCCCTGACCAACAGGGCTTTGACAATTACCACCAGCTGAATCTGGGCGCACACTGAAAAAAACCCCGAAAAATCACGAACGTCGGACGATTGCTCCCACACCGAAAGTGGCAGCCAGTCAAGCTCTTGCTGCTCCTCCCCAGCCATTGGCAGCGCATCTACAGCACCACAGACATCGGGGCTCCGGGCTTTCCCTGACCAACAGGGATTCGACATTTACCACCAGTTGCACCAGGGTGCCCACTGAAAAATAATCCCCAAAAGTCAGGAACGTCGGACAATTGCTGCCACACCGAAAGTGCCAGCCAGTCAAGCTTTCGCTGCTCCTCACGGGCCATTGAGCGCATCTACAGCACCACAGACATCGGGCCTCCGGGCTTTCCCTGACCAACAGGGCTTCGACGTTTACCACCAGCTGCACCTGGGCGCCCACTGAAAAAAACCCCGAAAAATCACGAACATCGGACGATTGCTCCCACACCGAAAGTGCCAGCAACACAAGCCCTTGCTACTTCTCACCAGCCATTTGCTGCGCATCTACAGCACTACAGACATCGGGGCTCCGGGCTTACCCTGACCAACAGGGCTTCGACATTTACCACCACCTGCACCTGGACACCCACTGAAATAAAACCTTGAAAAATCACGAACATCGGACGATTGCTCCCACACCGAAAGTGCCAGCCTGTCAAGCTCTTTCTGCTCCTCACCGCCCATTCACAGCGCATCTACAGCAACACAGACATCGGGGCTCTGGGATTTCCCTGACGAACAGGGCTTCGAAATATGAACACCTGCTGCACCTGGGCGCCAACTGAAATAAAACCCCGAAAAATCACAAACATCGGGCGATTGCTCCCACACAGAAAGTGCCAGCCAGTCAAGCTCTTGCTGCTCCTCACCAGCTATTGGAGGCGGATCTACAGCACCACAGACATCGGGGCTCTGGGCTTTCCCTGACCAACAGGGCTTCGACAATTACCACCAGCTGCACCTGGGCACCCACTGAAAAAAAACCCGAAAAATTCAAAAAGGTCGGATGATTGCTCCCACAACTAAAGTGCCAGCCTTTCAAGTTCTTGCTGCTCCTCACCGGCCATTCCCAGCACATCTACGGCACCACAGACATCGTGGCTCCGGGATTTCCCTGACAAACAGGGCTTCGACGTTTACCACCAGCTGCACCTGAGAGTCCACTGAAATAAAACCCAAAAACATCACAAATGTTGGATGATTGTTCCCACACCGAAAGTGCCAGCAACATAAGCTCTTGCTGCTCCTCACCAGCCATTGGCAGCGCATCTACAGCACCACAGACATCGGGTCTCTGGGCTTTCCCTGACCAACAGGGCGTCGATGTATACCACCAGCTGCACCTGGGCACCCACTGAAAAAAAACCCGAAAAAATCAATAAGGTCGGACAATTGCTCAAACACCGAAAGTGCCAGCCAGTCAAGCTCTTCCTGCTCCTCACCGGCCATTGGCAGCGCATCTACAGCACCACAGACATCGGGGCTCCAGGCTTTCCCTGACCAACAGGGCTTCGACGTTTACCAGCAGCTGCACCCGGGCACCCACTGAAAAAAACCCCGAAAAATCACGAACATCGGATGATTGCTCCAACACCGAAAGTGCCAGCAACGCAAGCTCTTGCTACTCCTCCCCAGCAACTGGCAGCGCATCTACAGCACCACAGACATCGGTCCTCCGGGCTTTCCCTGGCAAACAGGGCTTCGACGTTTACCACCAGCTGCACCTGGGCGCCCACTGAAAAAAAATGGCGAAAAATCACGAACATCGGATGATTGCTCCCACACCTTAACTGCCAGCCACTCAAGCTCTTGCTGCTCCTCAGCGGCCATTGCAGGCGGAACTACAGCACCACAGACATCGGGGCTCCGGGCTTTCCCTGACCAACAGGACTTCGACACTTACGACCAGCTGAACATGGGCGCCCACTGAAAAAAACCCCGAAAAATCACGAACATCTGTCGATTTCTCCAACACCGAAAGTGCCACCAACACAATCTCTTGCTGCTCCTCACCACCCTTTCCCAGTGCATCTACAGCACCAAAGACATCGGAGCTCTGGACTTTCCCTGATGAACTGGGCTTCGACATTTACCACCAGCTGCACCTGGGCGCCCAGTGGAAAAAAACCCCGAAAAATCACGAACATCTAACGATTGCTCCCACACCGAAAGTGCCAGCAACTCAAGCTCTTGCTGCTCCTCACCGCCCATTCCCAGCGCATCTACAGCACCACAGACATCGGGGCTCCGGGCTTTCCCTGACCAGCAGGGCTTCGACGTTTACCACCAGCTGCACCTGCGCACCCACTGGAAAAAAAACCCCAAAAATCACAAACGTCGGACGATTGCTCCCACACCTTAATTGTCATCCAGTCAAGCTATTGATACTCCTCATGGGCCATTGCCAGCGCATCTACAGCACCACAGACATTAGGGCTCCAGGCTTTCCCTGACCAACAGGGCTTCGACGTTTACCACCAGTTGCACCTGCGCACCCACTGAAAAAAAAACCCCAAAAATCACAAACGTCGGACGATTGCTCCCACACCGAAAGTGCCAGCAATGCAAGCTCTTTCTGCTCCTCACCGGCCATTGGCAGCGCATCTACAGCACGACATACATCGGGGCTCCGGGCTTTCCCTGACCAACAGGGCTTCGACATTTACCACCAGCTGAACTTGGGCGCCCACTGAAAAAACTCCCAAAAAATCACGAACATCGGACAATTACTCCCACACCGAAAGTGCCAGCAACGCAAGCTCTATCTGCTCCTCACCGCCCATTCCCAGCGCATCTACAGCACCACAGACATCGGGGCTCCAGGCTTTCCCTGACTAACAGGACTTCGACATTTACCACCAGCTGAACATGGGCGCCCACTGAAAATAAAACCCAAAAAAACACAAACGTCGGACGATTGCTCCCACACCTTAAATGCCAGCCTGTCAAGCTCTTGCTGATCCTCACCGGCCATTGGCAGCGCATCTACAGCACCACAGACATCGGGGCTCCAGGCTTTCCCTGACCAACAGGGCTTCGACATTTACCACCAGCTGCACCTGGGCGCCCACTGAAAAAAACCCCTAAAAATGACGAACATCGGACGATTGCTTTCACACCGAAAGTGCCAGCCAGTCAAGCTCTTGCTTCTCCTCACCAGCCATTGGCAGCGCATCTACAGCACCACAGACATCGGGGCTCCGGGCTTTCCCTGACCAACAGGGCTTCGACATTTACCACCAGCTGAACCTGGGCGCACACTGAAAAAAACCCTGAAAAATCACGAACCTCAGACGATTGCTCCCACACCTTAACTGCCAGCCAGTCAAGCTCTTGCTGCCCCTCACCGCCCATTCCCAGCGCATCTACAGCACCACAGACATCAGGGCTCCGGGCTTTCCCTGACTAACAGGACTTGGACGTTTACCACCATCTGCACCTGGGCACCCACTGAAATAAAACCCTGAAAAATCACAAAAGTCGGACGATTGCTCCCACACCAAAAGTGCCAGCCTGTCAAGCTCTTGCTGCTCCTCAGTGGCCATTGGCAGAGCATCTACAGCACCACAGACACCGGGCTCCAGGCTTTCCCTGACCAACAGATCATCGACGTTTACCACCAGCTGCACCTGGGCGCCCACTTAAAAAAAAATTCCCAAAAATCACAAACGTCGGACGATTTCTCCCACACCTTAATTGTCATGCGGTCAAGCTCTTGATACTCCTCATGGGCCATTGGCAGCGCATCTACAGCACGACATACATCAGGGCTCCGGGCTTTCCCTGACCAACAGGGCTTCGACATTTACCACCAGCTGCACTTGGGCGCCCACTGAAAAAAATCCCAAAAAATCACGAACATCGGACAATTGCTCCCATACCGAAAGTGCCAGCAACACAAGCTGTTGCTGCTCAACACCGGCCATTCCCAGCGCATCTACAGCACCACAGACATCGGTGCTCCGGGCTTTCCCTGACCAGCAGGGCTTCGACATTTACCACCCGCTGCACCTGGTCACCCAATGAAAAAAATCCTCAGAAATCACGAACGTCGGACGATTGCTCCCACACAGAAAGTGCCAGCAACACAAGCTCTTGCTGCTCATCACCGCCCATTCCTAGCGCTTCTACAGCACCAGAGACATCGGGGCTCCGGGCTTTCCATGACGAACAGGGCTTCGACATATGAACACCAGCTGCACTTGGGCGCCAACTGAAATAAAACCCCGAAAAATGACGAACATCGGACGATTGCTCGCGCACCGAAAGTGCCAGCAACTCAAGCTCTTGCTGCTCCTCACCAGCAATTGGAGGCGCATCTACAGCAACACAGACATCGGGGCTCCGGGCTTTCCCTGACTAACAAGACTTAGACGTTTACCACCAGCTGCACCTGCGCGCCCACTGGAAAAAAAACCCCAGAAATCACAAAGGTCGGACGATTGCTCCCACACAGAAAGTGCCAGCAACAGAAGCTCATGCTGCTCCTCACCGCCCATTCCCAGTGCATCTACAGCACCACAGTCATCGCGGCTCCGGGCTTTCCCTGACTAACAAGACTTAGACGTTTACCACCAGCTGAACATGGGCGCCCACTGAAATAAAACCCCGAAAAATCACGAAAGTCGGACGATTACTCCCACACCGAAAGTGCCAGCCTTTCAAGCTCTTGCTGCTCCTCAGTGGCCATTGGCAGCGCATCTACAGCACCACAGACACCGGGCTCCGGGCTTTCCCTGACCAACAGGGCTTCGACATATGAACACCAGCTGCACCTGGGCTCCCACTGAAAAAAATACTTGAAAAATCACGAACATCGGACTATTGCTCCCACACCGAAAGTGCCAGCCAGTAAAGCTCTTGCTGCTCCTCACCAGCAATTGGAGGCGCATCTACAGCACCACAGACACCGGGCTCCGGGCTTTCCCTGACCAGCAGGGCTTCGACGTTTACCACCAGTTGCACCTGCGCACCCACTGGAAAAAAAACCCCAAAAATCACAAACGTCGGACGATTGCTCCCACACCTTAATTGTCATCCGGTGAAGCTATTGATACTCCTCATGGGCCATTGCCAGCGCATCTACAGCACCACAGACATCGGGGCTCCGGGCTTTCCCTGACCAGCATGGCTTCGACGTATACCACCCGCTGCACCTGGGCACCCACTGAAAAAAATCCTCAGAAATCACGAACGTCGGACGATTGCTCCCACACCAAAAGTGCCACCAACACAAGCTCATGCTGCTCCTCACCGCCCATTCCCAGTGCATCTACAGCACCACAGACATCGGGGCTCCAGGCTTTCCCTGACCAACAGGGCTTCGACGTTTACCACCAGTTGCACCTGCGCACCCACTGGAAAAAAAACCCCAAAAATCACAAACGTCGGACGATTGCTCCCACACCGAAAGTGCCAGCCTGTCAAGCTCTTTCTGCTCCTCACCGGCCATTGGCAGCGCATCTACAGCACGACATACATCGGGGCTCCGGGCTTTCCCTGACCAACAGGGCTTCGACATTTACCACCAGCTGCACTTGGGCACCCACTGAAAAAAATCCCAAAAAATCACAAACATCGGACGATTGCTCCCACACCGAAAGTGCCAGCAACACAAGCTCATGCTGCTCCTCACCGCCCATTCCCAGTGCATCTACAGCACCACAGACATCGGGGCTCTGGGCTTTCCCTGACCAACAGGGCTTCGACATATGAACACCAGCTGCACCTGGGCGCCCACTGAAAAAAAACCCCAAAAAATCAAGAAGGTCGGACGATTGCTCCCACACCGAAAGTGCCAGCCTGTCAAGCTCTTCCTGCTCCTCACCGGCCATTCCCAGCACATCTACAGCACCACAGACATCGGGGCTCTGGCCTTTCCCTGACCAACTGGACTTCGACGTTTACCACCAGCTGCACCTGGGCGCCCACTGAAAAAACTCCGAAAAATCACGAACATCGGACGATTGCTCCCACACCAAAAGTGGCAGCAACGCAAGCTATTGCTGCTCCTCACCGGCCACTGGCTGCGCATCTACAGCACCACAGACATCGGGGCTCTGGGCTTTCCCTGACCAGCAGGGCCTCGACGTTTACCACACGCTGCACCTGTGCACTCCCTGAAAAAAAATCCCCAAAAATCACGTATGTCGTTCGATTGCTCCCACACCGAAAGTGCCAGCAACACAAGCTCTTGCTGCTACTCATGGGCCATTGGCAGCGCATCTACAGCACCACAGACATCGGGGCTCCGGTCTTTCCTCACGAACAGGGCTTTGACATTTACCACCAGTTGCACCTGGGTGCCCACTGAAAAATAATCCCCAAAAGTCACGAACGTCAGACAATTGATCCCACACTGAAAGTGCCAGCCAGTCAAGCTCTCGCTGCTCCTCACGGGCCATTGGCAGCGCATCTACAGCACCACAGACATCAAGGCTCTGGGCTTTCCCTGACCAACAGGGCGTCGATGTTTACCACCAGCTGCACCTGGGCGCCCACTGAAATAAAACCCAAAAAAATCAAGAAAGTCGGACGATTGCTCCCACACCAAAAGTGCCAGCCAGTCAAGCTCTTCCTGCTCCTCACCAGCCATTGGCAGCGCATCTACAGCACCACAGACATCAGGGATCCGGGCTTTCCCTGACCAACAGGGCTTCGACATTTACCACCAGCTGCACCTAGGCTCCCACTGAAAAAAACCCCTGAAAAATCACGACCATCGGACAATTGCTCCCACACCAAAAGTGCCAGCAACACAAGCTCTTGCTGCTCCTCACCGCCCATTCCCAGCACATCTACAGCACCACAGACATCGGGGCTCCGCGCTTTACCTGACAAACAGGGCTTTAACATTTACCACCAGATGCACTGGGCGCCCAGTCGAAAAAATCCCCAAAAAATCACTAACGTCGGACGATTGCTCGCACACCAAAAGTGCCAGCCAGTCAAGCTCTTGCTGCTAGTCATGGACCATTGGCAGCGCATCTACAGCACCACAGTCATCGGGGCTTTGGGCTTTCCCTGACCAACAGGGCTTCGACATTTACCACCAGCTGCACCTGGGCACATACTGAGAAAAAACCCCGAAAAATCACGAACGTCGGATGATTGCTCCCACACCGAAATTGTCAGCAACACAAGCTCTTGCTTCTACTCACCGCCCATTCCCAGCGCATCTACAGCACCACAGTCATCGGGGCTCTGGGCTTTCCCTGACCAACAGGGCTTCGACGTTTACCACCCGATGCACCTAGGCGCCCAATGAAAAAAAAAAAACCCCAAAAATCACAAACGTCGGACGATTGCCCCCACACTGAAAGTGCCAGCCAGTCAAGGTCTTGCTGCTCCTCATCGGCCATTGGCAGAGCATCTACGGCACCACAGACATCGGGGCTCTGGGCTTTCCCTGACCAACAGGGCTTCGACATTTACGAGCCGCTGCACTTGGGCACCCACTGAAAAAAATCCCAAAAAATCACGAATGTCGGACGATTGCTCCCACACCGAAAGTGCCAGCAACACAAGCTCTTGCTGCTCCTCACCGCCCATTCCCAGCGCATCTACAGCACCACAGACATCGGGGCTCTGGGCTTTCCCTGACCAACAGGGCTTCGACATATGAACACCAGCTGCACCTCGGCACCCACTGCAAAAAAAACCCCAAAAAATCAAGAAGGTCGGACGATTTCCACCACACCGAAATTGCCAGCCTGTCAAGATCTTGCTGCTCGTCCCCGGCCATTGGCAGCCCATCTACAGCACCACAGACATCGTGGCTCTGGGCTTTCCCTGACGAACAAGGCTTCGACATATACCACCAGCTCCACCTGGGAGCCCACTGAAATAAAACCCCGAAAAATCACAAACGTTGGATGACTGCTCCCACACTGAAAGTGCCAGCAACACAAGCTCTTGCTGCTCCTCACCGCCCATTCCCAGCGCATCTACAGCACCACAGACATCGGGGCTCCGGGCTTTCCCTGACCAACAGGGCTTCGACATATACCACCAGCTGCACCTGGGCACTTACTGAAAGTAAAATCCCAAAAAATTACGAACGTCGGACAATTGCTCCCACACAGAAAGTGCCAGCCAGTCAAGCTCTTGCTGCTCCACACCGGCCATTTGCAGCGCATCTACAGCACCACAGACATCGGGGATCCGGGCTTTCTCCGACGAACAGGGCTTCAACGTTTACCACCTGCTGAACCTGGGCGCCCACTGAAAAATAAACCGCAGAAATCACAAACATCGGACGATTGCTCCCACACCGAAAGTGCCAGCCTGTCAGGCTCTTGCTGCTTCTCATGGGCCATTGGCAGCGCATCTACAGCACCACAGACATCGGGGCTCCTGGCTTGCCCTGACGAACAGGGCTTCGACGTTTACCACCCGATGCACCAGGGCTCCCACTGAAAAAAATCTCCGAAAAATCAAGAACGTCGGACGATTGCTCCCACATCGAAAGTGTTAGCAACACAAGCTCTTGCTGCTCCTCACGGGCCATTGGCAGCGCATCGACAGCACCACAGACATCGGGGCTCCGGGTTTTCCCTGACAAGCAGGGCTTTAACATTAACCAGCAGATGCACCTGAGCGCCCACTGAAAAAAAACCCCGAAAAAACACAAATGTCATACAATTGCTCCCACACCGAAAGTGCCAGCCAGTCAAGCTCTTGCTGCTCCTCATGGGCCATTGGTAGCGCATCTACAGCACCACAGACATCGGGGCTCTGCGCTTTCCTTAACAAACAGGGCTTCGACGTTTACCACCAGCTGAACCTGGTCGCCCACTGAAAAAAATACTTGAAAAATCTCAACATCGGACGATTGCTCCCACACCGAAAGTGGCAGCAACACAAGCTCTTGCTCCTCCTCACCAGCCATTGGCTGCGCATCTACAGCACCACAGACATCGGGGCTCTAGGCTGTCCCTGAAGAACAGGGCTTCGACGTTTAACACCAGCTCCACATGGGCGCCCACTGAAAAAAACCCCGAAAAATCACAAACGTCGGACGATTGCTCCCACACCGAAAGTGCCAGCAACACAAGCTCTTGCTGCTCCACACCGGCCATTCCCAGCGCACCTACAGCACCACAGACATCGGGGCTCCGGGCTTTCCCTGACCAACAGGGCTTCGACATATACCACCAGCTGAACCTGGGCGCCCACTGAAAAAAATCCCAAAAAATCACGAACGTCGGACGATTGCTCCCACACCGAAAGTGCCAGCAACACAAGCTCTTGCTGCTCCTCACCGCCCATTCCCAGCGCATCTACAGCACCACAGACATCGGGGCTCTGGGCCTTCCCTGACCAACAGGGCTTCGACATATGAACACCAGCTGCACCTGGGCGCCAACTGAAATAAAACCCCGAAAAATCACGAACATCCGGCTATTGCTCCCACACCGAAAGTTCCAGCCAGTCAAGCTCTTGCTGCTCCTCACCAGCAATTGGAGGCGCATCTACAGCACCACAGACATCGGGGATCCGGGCTTTCCCTGACCAACAGGGCTTCGACATGTACCACCCACTGCACCTGGGTGCCAACTGAAAAAAACCCCCGAAAAATCATGAACATCGGACGATTGCTCCCACACAGAAAGTGCCAGCAACACAAGCTCTTGCTTCTCCTCACCGCCCATTCCCAGCGCATCTACAGCACCACAGACATCGGGGCTCTGGGCTTTCCCTGACCAACAGGGCTTCGACATATACCACCAGCTGCACCTGAGAGCCCACTGAAATAAAAACCAGAAAAATCACAAACGTTGGATGATTGCTCCCACACTGAAAGTGCCACCAACATAAGCTCTTGCTGCTCCTCACCAGCCATTGGCAGCGCATCTACAGCACCACACACATCGGGGCTCCGGGCTTTACCTGACCAACAGGGCTTCGACATATACCACCAGCTGCACCTGGGTGCTCCCTGACAAAGATACCCGAAAAATTATGAACGTCGGACGATTGCTCCCACACCGAAAGTGCCAGCAACACAAGCTCTTTCTGCTCCTCATGGGCCATTGGCAGCGCAGCTACAGCACCACAGACATCGGGGCTCTGGGCTTTCCCTGACCCATAGGGCTTCGATGTTTACCAGCAGCTGCACCTGGGTACCCACTTAAAACAAATCCCCAAAAATCACGAACGTTGGACGACTGCTCCCCGTCGTAGTTCAGCCCCAACGGGGACCACACTACGCAGTCTCTCTCTCACTCCCCCCACTCTCCGAGAGAATAGGAGGAGATTTGATAAAGAAAAGAAAACCAGAAAAAAATCAAACACGCATGTTGAGATTGAACAAAAAGTAAATTTAACAGTAATGACAGAAGAAAACAAGACAGTGATGGAACACAAATACAGTACAATAGCTCACAACAGATCTCCACATCCAGTCTCTTCCAAGTAGCAGGGGGCCTCCCTTCAGCACCCTCCTTACTTATATACTGAGCACGTGTCGTGGTTTTGTTTAGTGAGGGGGGGCCTTAAGGTGGTAGCTTCTGTAGGAAACTGTTAGAAGTCGCTCCCCTTTGTTCAGGGGACTTGGCCGGGCCTAGGGCGGACCCACTGCTGGCCAAGGCCGAGCCGATTGGTAGCAGAATGTCTCGTGATAACGCCTCTGCGATAACGTATTTAAGAATGGGAAAACAGAAAAAAAGAGAGAGAAGAGAAGATGTGAAGAAGCTGAACGGGGGCAGAGGTGCAGAGGGGGAGGCGCAGGCCTCATGGGCCTTGCAGGCCTCACCCTCTGGCCTCTCGCCAGGCAGCCGACTGGGCCCAACTCGGCCCGGCCCGGCTGCAAGAAGTGGAAAGGAGATGAGAAGTGAATAAGATGTAAAAAAAAGATCCTGAGAGACATCCACCAGCCTGTTGTGAGGAACGGCTGCAGACACCAAGGTCAGTTCTGAAGGAGGGGGAGGAGTAATGCGGCTCCTGGCCAAGATTCCCCTGCAGCCTGTGGTGACGACCAAGGTGGAGCAGGTTGTCCCCCTGCAGCCCATGGAGGTCCACGGAGGAGCAGAGATCCACTTGGAGCCCATGAAGGACCCCGTACTGGGGGAGGTGGATGCCTGAAGGCAGCTGTGGCCCGTGGAGGGCCCGCTGGGACAGCTGTTCTGGAGAGACTGCACCCGTGGAAGAGATGACCCACGCCGGAGCAGTTCCATGAAGGACTGTGGCCCGTGGGAGGGACCCCACAATGGAGCAGGGGAGGAATGTGAGGAGTTCTTCCCCCGACCATGAAGCAGCGGCGTAAAACAACATATGATGAACTGACTGCAACCCCCATTCCCTCTTCCCCCCTGTGCCGCTCGGGGGGGGAAGGTAGTAGAGATAATGTTAAGCTTGGGAAGAGGGAGGGGTGGATGGAGGTTCTCTTGTTCTCTGTCTCATTATCCTGCTGTTTGTAGTAATAAATGAATAGTTTTCCCCAAGTCGAGTCTGTTTTGCCCGTGACGGTAACTTTAAGGATTTCTCCCTGTCCTTATCTCAAACCTCGAGCTGTTTTTTCCTTATATTTTCTCTCCCTGTTTTCTCGGAGTGTGGGGGGAGTGAGAGAGAGACTGCGTAGTCGGGTCCGATCGGGGCTGAACTACGACAGTTATTTTGGCGCCCAACGTGGGGCTCGAGGAATTTGAGATAAGGATTGAGTTTAATTGGGAGCGGTAACGGGCAAAACAGGGATTGAACTTGACAAAAGAGCAAAATGATTAGGGGAAATTTATGTTCTGATTGTGGTGAAGGGATAAGTGGTGAATTGTGTGTAAATTGCATGGTATATTCACTGTTGGTGTTTTGAGGATATTATTTTGATTCTTGGTGCGGGGAATTCTTTTTTCTTTTATGTTGATGTGTGTGTATTTTAATTAGAGTTCTTAAATACGTAATTCGCAGAGGCGAGGGGTGGAATGTCGTGGTTTTGTTTAGTGAGGGGGGGCCTAAGGTGGTAGCTTCTGTAGGAAACTGCTAGAAGTCGCTCCCCTTTGTTCAGGGGACTTGGCCGGGCCTAGGGCGGACCCACTGCTGGCCAAGGCCGAGCCGATTGGTAGCAGAATGTCTCGTGATAACGCCTCTGCGATAACGTATTTAAGAATGGGAAAACAGAAAAAAAGAGAGAGAAGAGAAGATGTGAAGAAGCTGAACGGGGGCAGAGGTGCAGAGGGGGAGGCGCAGGCCTCATGGGCCTTGCAGGCCTCACCCTCTGGCCTCTCGCCAGGCAGCCGACTGGGCCCAACTCGGCCCAGCCCGGCTGCAAGAAGTGGAAAGGAGATGAGAAGTGAATAAGATGTAAAAAAAAGATCCTGAGAGACATCTACCAGCCTGTTGTGAGGAACGGCTGCAGACACCAAGGTCAGTTCTGAAGGAGGGGGAGGAGTAATGCGGCTCCTGGCCAAGATTCCCCTGCAGCCTGTGGTGACGACCATGGTGGAGCAGGTTGTCCCCCTGCAGCCCATGGAGGTCCACGGAGGAGCAGAGATCCACTTGGAGCCCATGAAGGACCCCATACCGGGGGAGGTGGATGCCTGAAGGCAGCTGTGGCCCGTGGAGGGCCCGCTGGGACAGCTGTTCTGGAGAGACTGCACCCGTGGAAGAGATGACCCACGCCGGAGCAATTCCATGAAGGACTGTGGCCCGTGGGAGGGACCCCACAATGGAGCAGGGGAGGAATGTGAGGAGTTCTTCCCCCGACCATGAAGCAGCGGCGTAAAACAACATATGATGAACTGACTGCAACCCCCATTCCCTCTTCCCCCCTGTGCCGCTCGGGGGGGGAAGGTAGTAGAGATAATGTTAAGCTTGGGAAGAGGGAGGGGTGGATGGAGGTTCTCTTGTTCTCTGTCTCATTATCCTGCTGTTTGTAGTAATAAATGAATAGTTTTCCCCAAGTCGAGTCTGTTTTGCCCGTGACGGTAACTTTAAGGATTTCTCCCTGTCCTTATCTCAAACCTCGAGCTGTTTTTTCCTTATATTTTCTCTCCCTGTTTTCTCGGAGTGTGGGGGGAGTGAGAGAGAGACTGCGTAGTCAGGTCCGATCGGGGCTGAACTACGACAGCACGATATCACAGGGGATGGAATAGCCCTTTGGCTAATTTGGGTAAATTAACCCCAGCTGTTAGCTAATAAGTTAACTATCCCAGCCATAGGGGCTACCAGCTTCAGTTCTCCACCCAGCTCAGGTAAATATTAACTCTATCCTGGCCAGAACCAGGACACTCCGACACCGAAAGTACCAGCCAGTCAAGCTCTTGCTGCTCCTCCCCGGCCATTGGCAGCTTTCCGGGCTTTCCCTGACGAACAGGGCTTCAACGATTACAACCAGCTGCACCTGGGCACCCACTGAAAAAACCCCGAAAAATAACAAACGTATGACGATTGCTCCCACACCGAAAGTGCCAGCCAGTCAAGCTCTTCCTGCTCCTCACCGGCCATTGGCCGCGCATCTACAGCACCACAGACATCGGGGATCCGGGCTTTCCCTGATGAACAGGGCTTATACCTTTACCACCAGCTCCACCTGGCGGCCCACTGAAAAAAAACCCCGAAAAATCACGAACATTGGACGATTCCTCCCACACAGAAAATTCCACCAACTCAAGGTCTTGCTGCTCCTCACCGCTCATTCCCAGTGCATCTACAGCACCACAGACATCGGGGCTCCGGGCTTTCCCTGACCAACAGGGCTTCGACGTTTACCACCAGCTGCACCTGGGCGCCCACTGAAAAAAAAAAACCTGAAAAATCCCAAACATCAGACAATTGCTCCAACACTGAAAGTGCCAGCCTGTTAAGCTCTTGCTGCTCCTCACCGGCCATTGGCAGTGCATCTACAGCACCACAGACATTGGGGCTCTGGGCTTTTCCTGACCAACAGGGCTTCGACATATACCACCAGCTACACCTGGGCGCCCACTAAAAAAATACCCGGAAAATCACGAACATCGGACGATTGCTCCCACATTGAAAGTGCCAGCCTGTCAAGCTCTTGCTGCTCCTCAGCGGCCACTGGAGGCGCATCTACAGCACCACAGACATCGGGGCTCCGGGCTTTCCCTCACGAAAAGGGCTTTGACATTTACCACCAGTTGCACCTGGGTTACACTGAAAAATAATCCCGAAAAATCACGAACGTCGGACAATTGCTCCCACACCGAAAGTGCCAGCCAGTCAAGCTCTCGCTGCTCCTCATGGGCCATTGGCAGCGCATCTGCAGCACCACAGACATCGGGGCTCTGGTCTTTCTCTGACGAACAAGGCTTCGACATATACCACCAGCTGAACCTGGGCGCCCACTGAAAAAAAATCCCAAGAAATCACTAACATCGGACGATTGCTCCCACACCGAAAGTGCCAGCCTGTCAAGCTCTTGCTGCTCCTCACCGCCCATTCCAAGCGCATCTACAGCACCACAGACATCGGGGCTCCGGGCTTTCCCCGATGAACAGGGCTTAGACAATTAGCACCAGCTGCACCTGTGCGCACACTGAAAAAATCCCCGAAAAATCACGAACCTCGGACGATTGCTCCCACAGCTTAAGTGCCAGCCAGTCAAGCTCTTGCTGCTCTTTACCGCCCATTCCCAGCGCATCTACAGCACCACAGACATCGGGGCGCCGGGCTTTCCCTGACCAACAGGACTTCGACATTTAACCACCAGCTGAACATGGGCGCCCACTGAAAATAAACCCCGAAAAATCACGAACATCAGACGATTGCTCCCACACTGAAAGTGCCAGCCAGTCAAGCTCTTGCTGCTCCTCACGGGCCATTGCAGGTGGAACTACAGCACCACAGACATCGGGGCTCCGGGCTTTCCCTTAGGAACAGGGCTTCGACGTTTACCACCTGCTGCACCTGGGCGCCCACTGAAAAAACCCCGAAAAATAACGAACGTCGGACAATTGCTCCCACACCGAAAGTGCCAGCAACACAATCTCTTGCTGCTCCTCACGGGCCATTGCCAGCGCATCTACAGCACCACAGACATCGGGGCTCCGGGCTTTCCCTGACCAACAGGGCTTCGACATTTACCACCAGCTGCACCTTTACGGACACTGGAAAAAAAACCCGAAAAATCACGAACGTCGGACGATTGCTCCCACACCGAAAGTGCCAGCAACTCAATCTCTTGCTGCTCCACACCGCCCATTCCCAGTGCATCTACAGCACCACAGACATCGGGGCTCCAGGCTTTCCCTGACCAACAGGGCTTAGACAATTAGCACCAGGTCCACCTGGGCGCACACTGAAAAAAACCCCGAAAAATGACGAACATCGGACGATTTCTCCCACACCGAAAATACCACCAACTCAAGGTCTTGCTGCTCCTCACCACTCATTCCCAGTGCATCTACAGCACCACAGACATCAGGGGTCCGGGCTTTCCCTGACCAACAGGGCTTCGACATTTACCACCAGCTGCACCTGGGCGCCCACTGAAAAAAAAAACCTGAAAAATCCCAAACATCAGACAATTGCTTTAAGACTGAAAGTGCCAGCCCGTTAAGCTCTTGCTGCTCCTCACCGGCCATTGGCAGTGCATCTACAGCACCACAGACATTGGGGCTCTGGGCTTTTCCTGACCAACAGGGCTTCGACATTTACCACCAGCTACACCTGGGCGCCCACTGAAAAAATACCCGGAAAATCACGAACATCGGACGATTGCTCCCACACCGAAAGTGCCAGCAGGTCAAGCTCTTGCTGCTCGTCACCGGCCATTGGCAGCGCATCTACAGCACCACAGACATCGGGGCTCTGGGCTTTTCCTGACCAACAGGGCTTCGACATATACCACCACCTCCACCTGTGAGCCCACTGAAATAAAACCCCGAAAAATCACAAACGTTGGATGATTGCTCCCACACCGAAAGTGCCAGCCAGTCAAGCTCTTGCTGCTCCCCACCGGCCATTGGCAGCGCATCTACAGCACCACAGACATCGGGGCTCTGGGCTTTCCCTGACAAACTGGGCTACGACATTTACAACCAACTCCACCTGGGCACCCACTGAAAAAAAATCCCCAAAAATCACAAACGTCGGACGATTGCTCCCACACAGAAAGTGCCAGCAACACAAGCTGTTGCTGATCCTCATGGGCCATTGGCAGGGCATCTACAGCACCACAGACATCGGAGCTCTGGGCTTTCGCTGACCAACAGGGCTTCGACATATACCACCAGCTGCACCTGGGCACCCACTGAAAAAAACCCCCGAAAAATCACAAACATCTGACTATTGCTCCCACACCGAAAGTGCCAGATAGTCAAGCTCTTGCTGGCCCTCACCGGCCATTCCCAGCACATCTACAGCACCACAGACATCGGGGCTCCGGGCTTTCCCTGACCAACAGGGCTTTGACATTTACCACCCGCTGCACCTGGGCGCCCACTGAAAAAAATCCGAAAAATAACGAACGTCTGACAATTGCTCCCACACCGAAAGTGACAACAACTCAAGGTCTTGAAGCTCCTCACCGCCCATTCCCAGCGCATCTACAGCACCACAGACATCGGGGCTCCGGGCTTTCCCTGACCAACAGGGCTTCGACATTTACCACGTGCTGCACCTGGGCGCACACTGAGAAGAATCCCCGAAAAATCACAAACGTCGTATGATTGCTCCGACACCGAAAGTGCCAGCAACACAAGCTCTTGCTTCTCCTCACCGCCCATTCCCAGCGCATCTACAGCACCACAGACATCGGGGCTCTGGGCCTTCCCTGACCAACAGGGCTTCGACATTTACCACCAGCTGCACCTGGGCGCCCACTGAAAAAAAACCCCAAAAAATCAAGAAGGTCGGACGATTGCCACCACACCAAAAGTGCCAGCCTGTCAAGATCTTGCTGCTCGTCCCCGGCCATTGGCAGCCCATCTACAGCACCACAGACATCGGGGCTCCGGGCTTTCCCTCACGAACAGGGCTTTGACATTTACCACCAGTTGCACCTGGGTGCCCACTGAAAAATAATCCCCAAAAATCACAAATGTCGGACGATTGCTCCCACACCGAAAGTGCCAGCAACACAAGCTGTTGCTGATCCTCATGGGCCATTGGCAGCGCATCTACAGCACCACAGACATCGGGGCTCTGGGCTTTCGCTGACCAACAGGGCTTCGACATATACCACCAGCTGCACCTGGGCGCCCACTGAAAGTAAAATCCCAAAAAATTACGAACGTCGGACAATTGCTCCCACACCGAAAGTGCCAACCAGTCAAGCTCTTGCTGCTCCACACCGGCCATTGCCAGCGCATCTACAGCACCACACACATCGGGGCTCCGGGCTTTCCCCGATGAACAGGGCTTCAACGTTTACCACCGGCTGAACCTGGGCGCCCACTGAAAAATAAACCCCAGAAATCACAAACGTCGGACTATTGCTCCCACACCGGAAGTGCCAGCCTGTCAAGCTCTTCCTGCTCCTCATGGGCCATTGCCAGCGCATCTACAGAACCACAGACATCGCGGCTCTGGGATTTCCCTGACCAACTGGGCTTCGACGTTTACCACCCGATACACCTAGGCGCCCACTGAAAAAAACCCCCGAAAAATCACGAACATCGGACGATTGCTCCCACACCGAAAGTGCCAGCCAGTCAAGCTCTTGTTGCTCCTCACCGGCCATTCCCAGTGCATCTACGGCACCACAGACATTGGGGCTCTGGGCTTTCCCTGACCAACAGGGCTTCGACATATACCACCAGATGCACCTGGGCCCCCACTGAAAGTAAAACCCTGAAAATTCACGAACGTCGGACGATTGCTCCCACACCGAAAGAGCCAGCCAGTCAAACTCTTGCTGCTCCTCACCGGCCATTGGCAGCGCATCTACAGCACCACAGACATCGGGGCTCCGGGCTTTCCCTGACGAACAGGGCTTCGACGTGTACCACCCGATGCACCTGGGCTCGCACTGAAAAAAACCCCCAAAAAATCACGAACATCGGACGATTGCTCCCACACCGAAAGTGCCAGCCAGTCAAGCTCTTGCTGCTCGTCCCCGGCCATTGGAAGCCCATCTACAGCACCACAGACGTCGGGGCTCTGGGCTTTCCCTGACGAACAGGGCTTCAACGTTTACCACCAGCTGCACCTGGGCGCCCACTGAAATTAAAATCCCAAAAAATGACAAACGTTGGATGATTGCTCCCACACCTTAAGTGCCAGACAGTCAAGCTCTTGCTGCTCCTCATCAGCCATTGGCAGCGCATCTACAGCACCACAGACATCGGGGCTCCGGGCTTTCCCTGACCAACAGGGCGTCAATGTTTACCACCAGCTGCACCTGGGCGCCCACTGAAAAAAAATCCCCAAAAATCACAAATGTCGGACGATTGCTCCCACACCGAAAGTGCCAGCAACACAAGCTGTTGCTGATCCTCATGGGCCATTGGCAGCGCATCTACAGCACCACAGACATCGGGGCTCTGGTCTTTCGCTGACCAACAGGGCTTCGACATATACCACCAGCTGCACCTGGGCGCCCACTGAAATTAAAATCCCAAAAAATTACGAACGTTGGATGATTGCTCCCACACCGAAAGTGCCAGCCAGTCAAGCTCTTTGTGCTCCTCACCGGCCATTGGCAGCGCATCTACAGCACCACACACATCGGGGCTCCGGGCTTTCCCCGACGAACAGGGCTTCAACGTTTACCACCCGCTGAACCTGGGCACCCACTGAAATATAAGCCCCAGAAATCACAAATGTCGGACTATTGCTCCCACACCGAAAGTGCCAGCCTGTGAAGCTCTTCCTGCTCCTCATGGGCCATTGCCAGCGCAGCTACAGCACCACAGACATCGGGGCTCTGGGCTTTCCCTGACGAATAGGGCTTCGACGTTTACCACCTGATACACCTGGGCGCCCACTGAAAAAAAACCCCGAAAAATCACGAACATCGGACGATTACTCCCACACCGAAAGTGCCAGCCAGTCAAGCTCTTGTTGCTCCTCAGCACCCATTCCCAGTGCATCTACGGCACCACAGACATGGGGGCTCTGGGCTTTTCCTGACCAACAGGGCTTCGACATATACCACCACCTGAACCTGGGTGCCCACTGAAAAAAAAACCCCGAAAAATCACGAACATCACACGATTGCACCCTCATTGAAAGTGCCAGCCAGTCAAGCACTTGCTGCTCGTCCCCGGCCATTGGCAGCCCATCTACAGCACCACAGACATCGGGGCTCCGGGCTTTCCCTGACCAACAGAGCTTCGACATTTACCACCCGCTGCACCTACGCACCCACTGAAAAAAATCCCCAGAAATCACAAACGTCGGACGATTGCTCCCACACCTTAAGTGCCAGCCTGTCAAGCTCTTGCGGCTCCTCATGGGCCATTGGCAGCGCATCTACAGCACCACAGTCATCAAGGCTCTGGGCTTTTCCTGACCAACAGGGCTTCGATATTTACCACCAGCTGTACCTGGGCGCACACTGAAAAAAACCCCGAAAAATAACGAACATCGGACGATTGCTCCCACACCGAAAGTGCCAGCCAGTCAAGCTCTTACTGAACCTCACCAGCCATTGGATGCGCATCTACAGCACCACAGACATCGGGGCTCTGGGCTTTGCCTGAATCATAGGGCTTCGATATTTACCAGCAGCTGCACCTGGGTGCCCACTGAAAACAAATCCCCAAAAATCACGAACGTTGGACGACTGCTCCCCATCGTAGTTCAGCCCCAACGGGGACCAGACTACGCAGTCTCTCTCTCACTCCCCCCACTCTCCGAGAGAATAGGAGGAGATTTGATAAAGAAAAGAAAACCAGAAAAAAATCAAACACGCATGTTGAGATTGAACAAAAAGTAAATTTAACAGTAATGACAGAAGAAAACAAGACAGTGATGGAACACAAATACATTAAAATAGCTCACAACAGATCTCCACATCCAGTCTCTTCCAAGTAGCAGGGGGGCTCCCTTCAGCAGCCTCCTCACTTATATACTGAGCACTATATCAGATGGGATGGAATAGCCCTTTGGCTAATTTGGGTAAATTAACGCCAGCTGTTAGCTAATTAGTTAACTATCCCAGCCATACGGGCTACCAGCTTCAGTTCTCCACCCAGCTCAGGTAAATATTAACTCAATCCTGGCCAGAACCAGGACACTCCGACACCGAAAGTACCAGCCAGTCAAGCTCTTGCTGGCCCTCACCGGCCATTCCCAGCACATCTACAGCACCACAGACATCGGGGCTCCGGCCTTTCCCTGACCAACAGGGCTTCGACATTTACCACCAGTTGCACCTGGGCGCCCACTGAAAAAAAAAACGCCAAAAATCACTAACATCGGACGATTGCTCCCACACCGAAAGTGCCAGACAGTCAAGCTCTTTGTGCTCCTCACCGGCCATTGGCAGCGCATCTACAGCACCACACACATCGGGGCTCCGAGCTTTCCCTGACCAACAGGGCTTCGACATATACCAGCCGCTACAATTGGACACCCACTGAAAAAAATCCCAAAAAATCACGAACGTCGGACGATTGCTCCCACACCGAAAGTGCCAGCCTGTCAAGCTCTTGCTGCTCTTCAGCGGCCATTGGCAGCGCATCTACAGCACCACAGACATCGGGGCTCCGGGCTTTCCCTGACCAACAGGGCTTCAACGTTTACCACCAGTTGCACCGGGGCACCCACTGAAAAAAAAAAACCCCAAAAATCACAAACGTCGGACGATTGCTCCCACACCGAAAGTGCCAGCCAGTCAAGCTCTTTGTGCTCCTCACCGCCCATTCACAGCGCATCTACAGCACCACAGACATCGGGGCTCTGGCATTTCCCTGACAAACAGGGCTTCGACGTTTACAACCCGCTGCACCTGGGCGCCCACTGAAAAAAACCCCCGAAAAATCACGAACATCAGACGATTGCTCCCTCATTGCAAGTGCCAGCCAGTCAACCTCTTGCTGCTCGTCCCCGGCCATTGGCAGCCCATCTACAGCACGACAGACGCCGGGGCTCTGGGCTTTCCCTGACGAACAGGGCTTCAACGTTTACCGCCAGCTGCACCTGGGCGCCCACTGAAAGTAAAATCCTAAAAAATGACAAACGTTGGATGATTGCTCCCACACGGAAAGTGCCAGCCATTGAAGCTCTTGCTGCTCCTCACCAGCCATTGGCAGCGCATCGACAGCACCACAGACATCGGGGCTCTGGGCTTTCCCTGACCAACAGGGCATCGATGTTTACCACCAGCTGCACCTGGGCGCCCACTGAAAAAAAAACCCTGAAAAATCACAAACATCGGATGATTGCTCCCACACCGAAAGTGCCAGCCAGTCAAGCTCTTGCTGCTCCTCACCGGCCATTGGCAGCACATCTACAGCACCACAGACAGCGGGGCTCTGGGCTTTCCCTGACCAACAGGGCTTCGACATATACCACCAGCTGCACCTGGGCTCCCACTGAAAAAAAATCCCCAAAAATCACAAATGTCGGACGATTGCTCCCACACCGAAAGTGCCAGCAACACAAGCTGTTGCTGATCCTCATGGGCCACTGGCAGCGCATCTACAGCACCACAGACATCGGGGCTCCGGGCTTTCCCCGACGAACAGGGCTTCAACGTTTACCACCCGCTGAACCTGGGCGCCCACTTAAAAATAAACCCCAGAAATCACAAACGTCGGACTATTGCTCCCACACCGAAAGTGCCAGCCAGTCAAGCTCTTGTTGCTCCTCACCGGCCATTCCCAGTGCATCTACGGCACCACAGACATCGGGGCTCCGGGCTTTCCCTGACGAACAGGGCTTCGACGTGTACCACCCGATGCACCTGGGCTCGCACTGAAAAAAACCCCCAAAAAATCACGAACATCGGACGATTGCTCCCACACCGAAAGTGCCAGACAGTCAAGCACTTGCTGCTCGTCCCCGGCCATTGGCAGCCCATCTACAGCACCACAGACGTCGGGGCTCTGGGCTTTCCCTGACCAACAGGGTTTCAACGTTTACCACCAGCTGCACCTGGGCGCCCACTGAAAGTAAAATCCCAAAAAATTACGAACGTCGGACAATTGCTCCCACACCGAAAGTGTCAGCCAGTCAAGCTCTTGCTGCTCCTCACCGCCCATTCACAGCGCATCTACAGCACCACAGACATCGGGGCTCTGGCATTTCCCTGACAAACAGGGCTTCGACGTTTACCACCAGTTGCACCTGGGTGCCCACTGAAAAATAATCCCCAAAAATCACAAACGTCAGACGATTGCTCACACACCGAAAGTGCCAGCAACACAAGCTCTTGCTGCTCGTCCCCGGCCATTCCCAGCGCATCTACAGCACCACAGACTTCGGGGCTCCGGGCTTTCCCTGACCAACAGGGCTTCGACATATACCACCAGCTGCACCTGGGCGCCCACTGAAAAAAAATCGCAAGAAATCACAAACATCGGACGATTGCTCCCACACCGAAAGTGCCAGCAACACTAGCTCTTGCTGCTCATCACCGCCCATTCCCAGCGCATCTACAGCACCACAGACATCGGGGCTCTGGGCTTTCCCTGACCAACAGGGCTTCGACATATACCACCAGATGCACCTGGGCGCCCACTGAAAAATAAACGCCGAAAAATCACCAACATCGGACGATTGCTCCCACACCGAAAATGCCAGCCAGTCAAGCTCTTGTTGCTCCTCACCGCCCATTCCCAGCGCATCTACAGCACCACAGACATCGGGGCTCTTGGCTTTCCCTGACAAACAGGGCTTCGACATTTACCACCAGCTGCACCTGGGCGCCCACTGAAAAAAAACCCCCGAAAAATCACGAACATCAGATGATTGCTCCCTCATTGAAAGTGCCAGCCAGTCAAGCCCTTGCTGCTCGTCCCCGGCCATTGGCAGCCCATCTACAGCACCACAGACGTCGGGGCTCTGGGCTTTCCCTGACGAACAGGGCTTCGACATTTACAACCAGCTGCACCTGGGCGCCCACTGAAAGTAAAATCCTAAAAAATGACAAACGTTGGATGATTGCTCCCACACCTTAAATGCCAGACAGTCAAGCTCTTGCTGCTCCTCACCAGCCATTGGCAGCGCATCTACAGCACCACAGACATCGGGGCTCTGGGCTTTCCCTGACCAACAGGGCGTCGATGTTTACCACCAGCTGCACCTGGGCGCACACTGAAAAAAAAACCCTGAAAAATCATGAACATCGGATGATTGCTCACACACCGGAAGTGCCAGCCAGTCAAGCTCTTGCTGCTCCCCACCGGCCATTGGCAGCGCATCTACAGCACCACAGACAGCGGGGCTCTGGTCTTTCGCTGACGAACAGGGCTTCGACATATACCACCAGCTGCACCTGGGCGCCCACTGAAAGAAAATCCCAAAAAATTACGAACGTCGGACAATTGCTCCCACACCGAAAGTGCCAGCCAGTCAAGCTCTTTGTGCTCCTCACCGGCCATTGGCAGCGCATCTACAGCACCACACACATCGGGGCTCCGGGCTTTCCCCGACGAACAGGGCTTCAACGTTTACCACCCGCTGAACCTGGGCGCCCACTGAAATATAAACCCCAGAAATCACAAACGTCGGACTATTGCTCCCACACCGAAAGTGCCAGCCTGTGAAGCTCTTCCTGCTCCTCATGGGCCATTGCCAGCGCATCTACAGCACCACAGACATCGGGGCTCTGGGCTTTCCCTGACGAATAGGGCTTCGACGTTTACCACCCGATACACCTGGGCTCCCACTGAAAAAAAACCCCGAAAAATCACGAACATCGGACGATTGCTCCCACACCGAAAGTGCCAGCCAGTCAAGCTCTTGTTGCCCCTCACCACCCATTCCCAGTGCATCTACGGCACCACAGACGTCGGGGCTCTGGGCTTTCCCTGACCAACAGGGCTTCGACATATACCACCAGCTGCAGCTGGGCGCCCAGTCGAAAAAATCCCCGGAAAATCACTAACGTCGGACGATTGCTCCCACACCGAAAGTGCCAGCCAGTCAAGCTCTTGCTGCTCCTCACCGGCCATTCCCAAGGCATCTACAGCACCACAGACATCGGGGCTCTGGGCTTTTCCTGACCAACAGAGCTTCGACGTTTACCACCCGCTGCACCTACGCACCCACTGAAAAAAATCCCCAGAAATCACAAACGTCGGACGATTGCTCCCACACCTTAAGTGCCAGCCTGTCAAGCTCTTGCGGCTCCTCATGGGCCATTGGCAGCGCATCTACAGCACCACAGTCATCAAGGCTCTGGGCTTTTCCTGACCAAAAAGGGCTTCGATATTTACCACCAGCTGTACCTGGGCACCCACTGAAAAAAACCCCGAAAAATAACGAACATTGGACGATTGCTCCCACACCGAAAGTGCCAGCCAGTCAAGCTCTTACTGAACCTCACCAGCCATTGGATGCGCATCTACAGCACCACAGACATCGGGGCTCTGGGCTTTGCCTGAATCATAGGGCTTCGATGTTTACCAGCAGCTGCACCTGGGTGCCCACTGAAAACAAATCCCCAAAAATCACGAACGTTGTACGACTGCTTCCCGTCGTAGTTCAGCCCCAACGGGGACCAGACTACGCAGTCTCTCTCTCACTCCCCCCACTCTCCGAGAGAATAGGAGGAGATTTGATAAAGAAAAGAAAACCAGAAAAAAATCAAACACGCATGTTGAGATTGAACAAAAAGTAAATTTAACAGTAATGACAGAAGAAAACAAGACAGTGATAGAACACAAATACAGTACAATAGCTCACAACAGATCTCCACATCCAGTCTCTTCCAAGTAGCAGGGGGGCTCCCTTCAGCACCCTCCTCACTTATATACTGAGCATGATGTCAGATGGGATGGAATAGCCCTTTGGCTAATTTGGGTGAATTAACGCCAGCTGTTAGCTAATTAGTTAACTATCCCAGCCATACGGGCTACCAGCTTCAGTTCTCCACCCAGCTCAGGTAAATATTAACTCAATCCTGGCCAGAACCAGGACACTCCGACACCGAAAGTACCAGCCAGTCAAGCTCTTGCTGCTCCTCACCGGCCATTGTCAGCGCATCTACAGCACCACAGACATCGGGGCTCCGGGCTTTCCCTGACCAACAGGACTTCGACATTTACAACCAGCTCCACCTGGGCACCCACTGAAAAAAAATCCCCAAAAATCACGAACATCGGACGATTGCTCCCACACAGAAAGTGCTAGCAACACAAGCTGTTGCTGATCCTCATGGGCCATTCCCAGCGCATCTACAGCACCACAGACATCGGGGCTCTGGGCTTTAGCTGTCCAACAGGGCTTCGACATATACCACCAGCTGCACCTGGGCACCCACTGAAAAAAACCCCCGAAAAATCACAAACATCGGACTATTACTCCCACACCGAAAGTGCCAGATAGTCAAGCTCTTGCTGGCCCTCACCGGCCATTCCCAGCACATCTACAGCACCACAGACATCCGGGCTCCGGGCTTCCCCTGACCAACAGGGCTTCGACATTTACCACCAGTTGCACCTGGGCGCCCACTGAAAAAAAAAAACGCCAAAAATCACTAACATCGGACGATTGCTCCCACACCGAAAGTGCCAGACAGTCAAGCTCTTTGTGCTCCTCACCGGCCATTGGCAGCGCATCTACAGCACCACAGACATCGGGGCTCCGAGCTTTCCCTGACCAACAGGGCTTCGACATATACCAGCCGCTACAATTGGACACCCACTGAAAAAAATCCCAAAAAATCGCGAACATCGGACGATTGCTCCCACACCGAAAGTGCCAGCCTGTCAAGCTCTTGCTGCTCTTCAGCGGCCATTGGCAGCGCATCTACAGCACCACAGACATCGGGGCTCCGGGCTTTCCCTGACCAACAGGGCTTCGACGTTTACCACCAGTTGCACCGGGGCACCCACTGAAAAAAAAAACCCCAAAAATCACAAACGTCGGACTATTGCTCCCACACCGAAAGTGTCAGCCAGTCAAGCTCTTTCTGCTCCTCACCGCCCATTCACAGCGCATCTACAGCACCACAGACATCGGGGCTCTGGCATTTCCCTGACAAACAGGGCTTCGACGTTTACCACCCGCTGCACCTGGGCGCCCACCGAAAAAAAACCCCGAAAAATCACGAACATCGGGCGATTGCTCCCACACAGAAAGTGCCAGCAACGCAAGCTGTTGCTGCTCCTCACCGGCCATTGGCAGCGCATCTACAGCACCACAGACATCGGGGCTCTGGGATTTCCCTCACGAACAGGGCTTTGACATTTACCACCAGTTGCACCTGGGTGCCCACTGAAAAATAATCCCCAAAAATCACCAACATCGGACGATTGCTCCCACACCGAAAGTGCCAGCAACACAAGCTCTTGTTGCTCCTCACCGCCCATTCCCAGTGCATCTACAGCACCACAGACATCGGGGCTCTGGGCTTTCCCTGACAAACAGGGCTTTAACATTTACCACCAGCTGCACCTGGGCTCCCACTGAGAAAAAACCCCCGAAAAATCATGAACATCAGACGATTGCTCCCTCATTGAAAGTGCCAGCCAGTCAACCTCTTGCTGCTTGTCCCCGGCCATTGGCAGCGCATCTACAGCACCACAGACACCGGGGCTCTGGGCTTTCCCTGACGAACAGGACTTCAACGTTTACCGCCAGCTGCACCTGGGCGCCCACTGAAAGTAAAATCCCAAAAAATGACAAACGTTGGATGATTGCTCCCTCATTGAAAGTGCCAGCCATTCAAGCTCTTGCTGCTCCTCACCAGCCATTGGCAGCGCATCGACAGCACCACAGACATCGGGGCTCTGGGCTTTCCCTGACCAACAGGGCATCGATGTTTACCACCAGCTGCACCTGGGCGCCCACTGAAAAAAAAACCCTGAAAAATCACGAACATCAGATGATTACTCCCACACCGAAAGTGCCAGCCAGTCAAGCTCTTGCTGCTCCTCACCGGCCATTGGCAGCGCATCTACAGCACCACAGACAGCGGGGCTCCGGGCTTTCCCTGACCAACAGGGCTTCGACATTTACCACCAGTTGCACCTCGGCTCCCACTGAAAAAAAATCCCCAAAAATCACAAATGTCGGACGATTGCTCCCACACCGAAAGTGCCAGCAACACAAGCTGTTGCTGATCCTCATGGGCCACTGGCAGCGCATCTACAGCACCACAGACATCGGGGCTCTGGGCTTTCGCTGACCAAGAGGGCTTCGACATATACCCCCAGCTGCACCTGGGCGCCCACTGAAAGTAAAATCCCAAAAAATTACGAACGTCGGACAATTGCTCCCACACCGAAAGTGCCAGCCAGTCAAGCTCTTGCTGCTCCACACCGGCCATTGGCAGCGCATCTACAGCACCACACACATCGGGGCTCCGGGCTTTCCCTGACGAATAGGGCTTCAACGTTTACCACCCGCTGAACCTGGGCGCCCACTGAAAATAAAACCCTGAAAAATCATGAACATCGGATGATTGCTCCCACACCGAAAGTGCCAGCCAGTCAAGCTCTTGCTGCTCCCCACCGGCCATTGGCAGCGCATCTACAGCACCACAGACAGCGGGGCTCCGGGCTTTCCCTGACCAACAGGGCTTCGACGTTTACCACCAGCTGCACCTGGGCTCCCACTGAAAAAAAATCCCCAAAAATCACAAATGTCGGACGATTGCTCCCACACCGAAAGTGCCAGCAACACAAGCTGTTGCTGATCCTCAAGGGCCATTCCCAGCGCATCTACAGCACCACAGACATCGGGGCTCTGGTCTTTCGCTGACCAACAGGGCTTCGACATATACCACCAGCTGCACCTGGGCGCCCACTGAAAGTAAAATCCCAAAAAATTACGAACGTCGGACAATTGCTCCCACACCGAAAGTGTCAGCCAGTCAAGCTCTTTCTGCTCCTCACCGCCCATTAACAGCGTATCTACAGCACCACAGACATCGGGGCTCTGGCATTTCCCTGACAAACAGGGCTTCGACGTTTACCACCCGCTGCACCTGGGCGCCCACTGAAAAAAAACCCCGAAAAATCACGAACATCGGGCGATTGCTCCCACACAGAAAGTGCCAGCAACGCAAGCTCTTGCTGCTCCTCACCGGCCATTGGCAGCGCATCTACAGCACCACAGACATCGGGGCTCCGGGCTTTCCCTGACCAACAGGGCTTCAACGTTTACCACCAGCTGCACCTGGGCGCCCACTGAAAAAAAAACCCTGAAAAATCACGAACATCGAATGATTGCTCCCACACCGAAAGTGCCAGCCAGTCAAGCTCTTGCTGCTCCCCACCGGCCATTGGCAGCGCATCTACAGCACAACAGACAGCGGGGCTCCGGGCTTTCCCTGACCAACAGGGCTTCGACATTTACCACCAACTGCACCTGGGCTCCCACTGAAAAAAAATCCCCAAAAATCACAAATGTCGGACGATTGCTCCCACACCGAAAGTGCCAGCAACACAAGCTGTTGCTGATCCTCATGGGCCATTCCCAGCGCATCTACAGCACCACAGACATCGGGGCTCTGGTCTTTCGCTGACCAACAGGGCTTCGACATATACCACCAGCTGCACCTGGGCGCCCACTGAAAGTAAAATCCCAAAAAATTACGAACGTCGGACAATTGCTCCCACACCAAAAGCGCCAGCCAGTCAACCTCTTGCTGCTCCACACCGGCCATTGGCAGAGCATGTACAGCGCCACAGACATTGGGCCTCTAAGCTTTCCCTGACCAACAGGGCTTCGACATTTCCACCAGCTGCACCTGGGCGCCCACTGAAAGTAAAATCCCAAAAAATTACGAACGTCGGACAATTGCTCCCACACCGAAAGTGCCAGACAGTCAAGCTCTTGCTGCTCCACACCGGCCATTGGCAGCGCATCTACAGCACCACAGACATCGGGGCTCCGGGCTTTCCCCGACAAACAGGGCTTCAACGTTTACCACCCGCTGAACCTGGGCGCCCACTGAAAAATAAACCCCAGAAATCGCAAACGTCGGACTATTGCTCCCACACCGAAAGTGCCAGCCTGTCAAGCTCTTCCTGCTCCTCATGGGCCATTGCCAGCGCATCTACAGCACCACAGACATCGGGGCTCTGGCATTTCCCTGACAAACAGGGCTTCGACGTTTACCACCCGCTGCACCTGGGCGCCCACTGAAAAAAAACCCCGAAAAATCACGAACATCGGGCGATTGCTCCCACACAGAAAGTGCCAGCAACGCAAGCTCTTGCTGCTCCTCACCGGCCATTGGCAGCGCATCTACAGCACCACAGACATCGGGGCTCTGGGCTTTCCCTGATGAACAGGGCTTTGACATTTACCACCAGTTGCACCTGGGTGCCCACTGAAAAATAATCCCCAAAAATCACAAACGTCAGACAATTGCTCACACACCGAAAGTGCCAGCAACACAAGCTCTTGCTGCTCCTCACCGCCCATTCCCAGCGCATCTACAGCACCACAGACTTCGGGGCTCCGGGCTTTCCCTGACCAACAGGGCTTCGACATATACCACCAGCTGCACCTGGGCGCCCACTGAAAAATAAACGCCGAAAAATCACCAACATCGGACGATTGCTCCCACACCGAAAGTGCCAGCCAGTCAAGCTCTTGCTGCTCCTCACCGCCCATTCCCAGTGCATCTACAGCACCACAGACATCGGGGCTCTGGGCTTTCCCTGACAAACAGGGCTTTAACATTTACCACCAGCTGCACCTGGGCGCCCACTGAAAAAAAAAACCCTGAAAAATCATGAACATCGGATGATTGCTCCCACACCTTAAGTGCCAGACAGTCAAGCTCTTGCTGCTCCCCACCGGCCATTGGCAGCGCATCTACAGCACCACAGACATCGGGGCTCCGGGCTTTCCCTGACCAACAGGGCTTCGACGTTTACCACCAGCTGCACCTGGTCTCCCACTGAAAAAAAATCCCCAAAAATCACAAATGTCGGACGATTGCTCCCACACCGAAAGTGCCAGCCTGTCAAGCTCTTGCTGCTCCTCACGGGCCATTGGCAGCGCATCTACAGCACCACAGACATCGGGGCTCCGGGCTTTCCATGACCAACAGGGCTTCGACATTTACCACCAGCTGCACCTCGGCGCCCACTGAAAAAAAACCCCCAAAAAATCACGAATGTCGGTTGATTGCTCCCACACCGAAAGTGCCAGCAACACAAGCTCTTGCTTCTCGTCACCACCCATTGGCAGCGCATCTACAGCACCACAGACATCGGGGCTCTGGGCTTTCCCTGACCAACAGGGCTTCGACATATGAACACCAGCTGCACCTGGGTTCCCACTGAAAAAAAACCCCGAAAAATCAGAAACATCGGACAATTGCTCCCACACCGAAAGTGCCAGCCAGTCAAGCTCTTGCTACTCCTCACCGACCAATCCCAGCGCATCTACTGCACCACAGACATCGGGGCTCCGGGCTTTCCCTGACGAACAGGGCTTCGATATATACCACCAGATGCACCTAGGCGCCCACGGAAAAAAACCCCGAAAAATCACGAACATCGTTCGATTGCTCCCACACCGAAAGTACCAGCCAGTCAAGCTCTTGCTGCTCCTCACAAACCATTCCCAGCGCATCTACAGCACCACAGACATCGGGGGTCCGGGCTTTCCCTGACCAACAGGTCTTAGACATTTACCACCAGCTGCACCTGGGCGCCCACTGATAAAAAACCCTGAAACATCACGAACATTGGACGATTGCTCCCACACCGAAAGTGCCAGCCTGTCAAGCTCTTGCTGCTCCTCACTGCCCATTCCCAGCCCATCTACAGCACCACAGACATCGGGGCTCCGGGCTTTCCCTGACCAACAGGGCTTCGACATATACCACCATTTGCACCTGGGCGCCCACTGAAAAAAAAAAACCCCAAAAATCACAAACATCGGACGATTACTCCGACACTGAAAGTGCCAGCCAGTCAAGCTCATGCTGCTCCTCACCGCCCATTCCCATCGCATCTACAGCGCCACAGACATCGGGGCTCTGGGCTTTCCCTGACGAACAGGGCTTCAACATTTACCACCAGCTGCACCTCGGCGCCCACTGATAAAAAACCCCTGAAAAATCACGCCCATCGGACGATTCCTCCCACACCGAAAGTGCCAGCAACACAAGCTCTTGCTGCTCCTCCCCGGCCATTGGCAGCCCATCTACAGCACCACAAACACTGGGCTCCGGGATTTCCCTGACGAGCAGTGCTTAAACGCTAACTGTCAACTGGAAATGGGCGCCCACTTAAAAAAAAAAAAACGAAAAATCACGAACGTCGGACGATTGCTCCCACACCGAAAGTGCCAGCCAGTCAAGCTCTTGCTGCTCCTCATCCGCCATTGGCAGAGCATCTACAGCACCACAGACATCGGGGCTCTGGGCTTTCCCTGACCAACAGGCCTTCAACATTTACCACCAGCTGCACCTGGTTGCCCACTGAAAATAAACCCCGAAAAATCACGAACGTCGGACGATTGCTCCCACGCCGGAAGTGCCAGCAAGTCAAGCTCTGGCTGCTCCTCACCAGCCTTTGCCAAGACATCTACAGCACCACAGACATCGGGGCTCCGGGCTTTCCCTGACGAACAGGGCTTTGACGTTTACCACCAGCTCAAAATGGGCGCCCACTGAAAGTAAAACCCCAAAAAATCACGAACGTCGGACGATTGCTCCCACACCGAAAGTGCCACGCAATCAAGCTCGGGCTGCTCCGCACCGGCCATTCCCAGCCCATCTACTGCACCACAGACATCGGGGCTCCGGGCTTTCCCTGGCAAACAGGGCTTCGACATTTACCACCAGCTGCACCTGGGCGCCCACTGAAAAAAAATCCCGAAAAAGCACGAACATCGGACAATTGCTCCCACACCAAAAGAGCCAGCAACTCAAGCTCTTCCTGCTCCTTATGGGCCATTGGCAGCATATCTACAGCACCACAGCCATCGGGGCTCCGGGCTTTCCCTGACAAACAGGGCGTCGACATTTACCAGCAGCTGCACCAGGGCGCCCACTGAAAAAAAAAAAAAAAACGAAAAATCACGAACATCGGACGATTGCTCCCAAACCGAATGTGGCACCGACTCAAGCTCTTGCTGCTCCTTACCAGCCATTCCCAGCGCATCCACAGCACTACAGACATCGGGGCTCCGGGCTTTCCCTGACAAACAGGACTTCGACGTTTACCACCAGCTGCACCTGGGCCCCCACTGAAAAAAAAACCCCAAAAATCACAAATGTCAGACAATTGCACCCACACCTTAAATGCCTGCCTGTCAAGCTCTGGCTGCTCCTCACCGGCCAATGGCAGTGCATCTACAGCACCACAGACATCGGGGCTCCGGGCTTTCCCTGACCAACAGGGCTTCGACATTTACCACCAGCTGCACCTAGGTGCCCACTGAAAAAAACCCCCGAAAAATCACGCTCATCCGACGATTGCTCCCACACCGAAAGTGCCAGCCAGTCAAGCTCTTGCTGCTCCTCACCGGCCATTGGCAGCGCATCTACAGCACCACAGACATCGGGGCTCCGGGCTTTCCCTGACCAACAGGGCTTCGACGTTTACCACCATTTGCACCTGGGTGCCGACTGAAAAAAAATCCCCAAAAATCACAAACGTCGGACAATTGCTCCCACACCATAAATGCCAGCCTGTCAAGCTCTTGCTGCTCCTCCCCGGCCATTGGCAGCGCATCTACAGCACCACAGACATCGGGGCTCCGGGCTTTCCCTAACGAACACACACTCTCTCTCTCTCTCTCTCTTGCCCGCGTGCTCTCTCTCTCACACGCTCCCGCGCGCTCTCTTCATCCACCTACTCCCATTTTGGTAAACATCTTTTGGTTACTTCCCAAATCCAACAGGGAAGATTATAAAGGATGTTGTAGTTTAGTCACCCCGGTAGTTGTGGTAGCCAATTTGTTCATCACATGTTACTAAGGTAGCTAAATTTGGGTGACCGTCTCTGGAAGAACGTCCTATAATGCTGTCGCATCAAACGAGACCTTGCCGTTATGTATTCTTTCAGTTACACATTACTGCTAAGATGCAGAAAAATATTACAAGGCTGATCATAAATCCAGTTAAACGATTGATCACTTTTAAAATTTAGGCTTCCAAATTAATTATCAGGCCTGTGCAGCTCACTCAGAATTCCTGTGAAAAACAAAAGAAAAAAAAAATATGCTCGGTTGAGGATGCAACAAGCAGTTAAAAGGAGGGTATTATCCACTGGGTACTGATGGGGTGTATTTTTCCTGCTTCCATGAAAAAAAGCCCACTGTTTGTGTTGCCCATCTCCCACAAAGGTGGGGCTGTCAGCAGATGCGTGACATTTCTTTTCCTTCAAGTGAATATCATTTCCGGTTAGACCACTTTGATACCACCTTGCTCAGCTCCTCGAGGGATAAACTGTAAAGACAGCATTGCTGACAGGTGCCTTGCAGTCCTCCTTCTGCGGTTTTCAAACAAGGACTGGATTGACTGACTGGCTAGGCCGGGGGGTGAAGCACAAGTCCCTACTTCCTGGATAGCATCTATGCGGTTATCTTAGCAGGCCAGCTCCTTCCCTGGTAATGGAGAACGGACAGTCTGCTGTCCCCGCTGCAGGACCGTTACGCCTCTGGCTTCCACAGAAACTGCACTCCACCCGTGGGAATAGCAACCGAGGCTTACTGTGAAACCTGCATTCGGCTCATGAAAGCAGCAACTGCAGACGAAATCAAAACGGAACAAACATTGCATCTTAGGGCCAGGAAACAAATACAGACATGGCTAGAGGGAAGACAGAACCAAACTGCTAGCCTGCATCAGAGATGCAGACTCCACAACTCTGCTGAGGAAATGACAGAGAGCTCTGGTGGGGGCGAGAGGAGCGTGGAATTAGAGGCAAATGAAGGACCGCTGACACAACGAGGTACTAGGGATGAGATCCAAACAGAGTACAGATATCCTTGGGGAACTGATGATGAAACACAGACACTGGATGGGGCGGAAGAACAGTATGAACGCTCTGACACAAATTGAAAGCCCGAGGAAGACTTGTCTCCTCAATTAACAAAGACAAAAAACTTGCCGCATACCTGAAGGATGGCCAGAGAACACAAGGACGCTTACAGGAAGCGACGTGCGAGAAACAGAGGGGAGCCAAAATACGCGGAGAAATAGAAAGCGGCTTGAAGGCGCAAAGGTATTGGGAAGAAATTGGAACAGACGGCACAGGATGCGTGAGGAAGATTAACAAAATGGAAGGTGGGACTAAATTACATCTCTGAGCATAAGGAATGACCCGATGAGATGTTCTGACAAACAAATATACAAATTACGTTCCAGAGGTAAAAGCCAGCCAAGGAGACCCTCTGAAGCCTCACAAAGAAATGGAGACAAGAGAAAAACCGTCTGAGACAAAAATAAAATTTTTAAAAGCTCAACGTGAGTGACAGACATAAAAAAATAAAAATATGCAGCTCAGTAACAGTAGACGTAGAAATAAAATCCTAAAGTCAACGTGGTATAAGGCAAAAAGGAAAAAAGAATGCAAGTAGGGACAGAATGCTAGATAAAACTGGGCATAGAACAAAACAAATAGAAAACAGCACCATAAGAAGATCAAAAAATGAATAGACAAGCACAAGATGCAAAGTAAACAGGGAAGCGGAAATACAATTGAAAAATTGAGAGAGTAGGTGGGACATGAGAAAAAATTAAATAGACATGGGACCTGAATAAAAGCAAACATAAAAAAAAAATTTTTTAAACTGCAAGAAAAAAAGAAATTAAAATAGGAAAAAGGATAACAGACATATCAAAGTAAACAAACACATAGATAAAAAAATAAACAAAACAACAAGGTACACTACAGACTAGAATGGAAAAAAAAAATTACAATGACCCAGATAAAAAGACACAGAAAAAAAAAAAACGACACAAGGACCCACAAAGACATGAAAAAATAAGGAACCAATAAAAAATCATGAACCTGAATAAAAGTAGACAGAAAGAAAATGTTAAAGGTGACAGTGTACAGGACTCATAGAAAAAAAAAAAAACAAAAATAAAGACCAAAAAATCCATAAAAGGGAATGTATGAACAAAAATTTAATAGCAAGGGCATAAAGATAAAGAAAAAAATTAAAAACAGCCAAAAAAATTAAACAGAGAAAGACACAGAAAGAAAATGTAAAAAGCGACTGGGTACAGGACAAACTACAACATTAAAAAGTAAATATGAAAAATCAAATAAAAATAAAGAGGAGAAAGGTAAATTTACAAGGTGACAGCATACAAGACATACGGCAGAACATGAAAAACCAGAGAGAGACATCCTGATAAAAGTAGACGTAAAACAAAAATTTTTAGAGTGACAGCACACAGTAAACATAAAAAAAATTTGAAAGTTGACATAGAAAATGAAATAAACAAACACCAATGGTAAGAAGTTTGAAAATAAAAAAAAACACAGTGTCGTGGTTTTGTTAGTAAGGGGGGGCCTAAGGTGGTAGCTTCTGTAGGAAACTGCTAGAAGTCGCTCCCCTTTGTTCAGGGGACTCGGCCGGGCCTAGGGCGGACCTGCTGCTGGCCAAGGCCGAGCCGATTGGTAGCAGAGTGTCTCGTGATAACGCCTCTGCGATAACGTATTTAAGAAGGGGAAAACAGAAAAAAAGAGAGAGGAGAGAAGATGTGAAGAAGCTGAGCGGGGGCAGAGGCGCAGAGGGGGAGGCGCAGGCCTCATGGGCCTTGCAGGCCTCACCCTCTGGCCTCTCGCCAGGCAGCCGACTGGGCCCAACTCGGCCCAGCCCAGCTGCAAGAAGTGGAGAGGAGATGAGAAGTGAATGAGATGTAAAAAGGATCCTGAGAGACATCTACCAGCCTGTTGTGAGGAACGGCTGCAGACACCAAGGTCAGTTCTGAAGGAGGGGGAGGAGTAATGCGGCTCCTGGCCAAGATTCCCCTGCAGCCTGTGGTGACGACCATGGTGGAGCAGGTTGTCCCCCTGCAGCCCATGGAGGTCCACGGAGGAGCAGAGATCCACTTGGAGCCCGTGAAGGACCCCATACCGGGGGAGGTGGATGCCTGAAGGCAGCTGTGGCCCGTGGAGGGCCCGCTGGGACAGCTGTTCTGGAGAGACTGCACCCGTGGAAGAGATGACCCACGCCGGAGCAGTTCCACAAAGGACTGTGGCCCGTGGGAGGGACCCCACAATGGAGCAGGGGAGGAATGTGAGGAGTTCTTCCCCCGACCATGAAGCAGCGGCGTAAAACAACATATGATGAACTGACTGCAACCCCCATTCCCTCTTCCCCCCTGTGCCGCTCGGGGGGGGAAGGTAGTAGAGATAATGTTAAGCTTGGGAAGAGGGAGGGGTGGATGGAGGTTATCTTGTTCCCTGTCTCATTATCCTGCTGTTTGTAGTAATAAATGAATAGTTTTCCCCAAGTCGAGTCTGTTTTGCCCGTGACGGTAACTTTAAGGATTTCTCCCTGTCCTTATCTCAAGCCTCGAGCCGTTTTTCCTTATATTTTCTCTCCCTGTTCTCTCAGAAGGTGGGGGGAGTGAGAGAGAGACTGCGTAGTCTGGTCCGATCGGGGCTGAACTACAACACACAGACAGACAAAAATGGAACGATAGGAACAGTTACCTAGAGAAAATTACACATAACAAGAAGAAAATTTGAAAACCGACTTGGTGACAAACAGGTAATAAAAAACACAACGAGGACTGAAATAAGATTAAACATACAAAAAAAACCAATTTAAAATCAAGAGGAATAAAAAAAATAAAGGCACAAAAAAAAAAAAGGACACCTAACAACAACAGAACAATATTGACAAACACACTGATATTATTACTTCTTCGGATACAAACCAAGCCCACTATCTTAACACTTTCTATACATAGAAAAAATTCCAAAAATCACCGTGACTAAAGAAAATTAAGAAACGATTTGGTTAAAAAAAAAAACAGTGACTGCTATAAAAGTAAACAAAGGCAGTGGATCTTACAAAGAAAAGATTAGGAAAATAGAAAAAAAATTGAAATGTAAAAACAATGTGTTAAAACATGAACAACGGGGTAAAAAAATCACAAATAAGTGGTGTATAGCACAAACCAGAAAAACACTACACTAAATATTAAGCTGATTAAAATGAGACAGAAAATACGAAAACCTACGGAGTTTAGAGAGATTGTTCTAGTTTCATCTAAGATGGACTTACATTTCCTCTCAATACCTAATGTGTTTTTTTAATTTCCTATCAGAACAATATTGACAAACACACTGATGTTGTTACTTGTTCTGATACAGACCAAGACCACTATCTTGTCTTCCAGGGTCCGCTAATGTGCGGGTGCAGGAAACTGAGACGGATATACCTGGAACAGCTGACCCCGTCTAGCCAGAAAATACAATCCCCCAACCCAAACCTACACAAATGAATAACGACATAAAGAAAAAATTTTAAAAAGACAAAAATGGCAAACCAAAACACATCTGTGCAAAAAAATTTACAAGCTAACAGCAGCACCAAAGGATTAGAAATAATTGTGTAAAAACAGGGAACAGAAATAAAGTATGCATAGAAAGAGTATTTAAAAAACATGTGGTAACAAAGAAATAAGGGAAAAAATGAAAGATAGGGACAGCTAACCAAAATAAATGTAACAATAAATGGAAAAATCAATACCTCTAAGGAAACACTGAGACTAAGTAAAATATGAAAGAGCAATTTAAAAACGGGAAATGGGATAAAGGTAGAAAACATAAACAACTGAGATAATGGAAATAAATGAAAAAAAATTTGAAATCAACACAGGGAGCTAAACACATGTACAAATAAAATCTAAAAAGCGAGGAGGCTAACAAAATTCAAGGTATAAAAATAGATACTGCAAAATGAATACAAAAAAACCAATAAAACTAGACAAACTTTTTAAAGCAACAGAGATGGGGGAAATAACAAAAAATTAAAAAACATTGAGGGCAAACTAAAATGTAGATGTAGAAAAAAAATTAAAAAGCAGCAACACTAAGGAAGGTTGATAAATAATGAAAACTAACCAATGCAATAAACATAAAAAAACCTGAAAAAAGCACAGGGCATTCCCAAAATAGACAAAAAAAACCCCAAAAAATAGGAACAGCACACTAAAACCAAGATAGAACAAAAACTACAAAAATCACAGGACTGGATAAACACTATACTGTTTTGGTTTTTTTTAATAAAAGTAGAGTACACATAGAATAAGCAAGGAAAAAGCAAGATCATTCAAGTAAATAAATAGAAAAATTAAACCGTAAAGATGACAAACTCAGTCATGTAGAGATACTTGAAAAAGCAAGGTTGCAAATGAAAGGCAAAAAACATTGGCAAAAAAGCAACAACATAAAGACAGCAAACAAGATAAATGCAGAACATTCAAAAAGCAAAATGATTTATAGAAACAAGCATAAAAAAAAACCTGATGAAAACCTAAACCAGAAATGCAAAAAAAAATGTGAAAAGCAAATGCTCCAATAAATACAAAAAATGCTTCAAAAATAAATACAGCAAGGAGATTAAAAATCATAATATGTTAGAATACAGTAAGATTACAGAAATAATGAAAAAAATAACAAGTAGCAATATCAAAATAAAATAGAAATAATGAAATTGGGTGAAAAATTCCCAAATAACAGAGTCCACCTAAGAGACGTACAAAATTTAAAAATCAAGGACACTAGACATTGTTGGAATGTAATTAAAAAAAAAAATAAAGATAGCAAAATAAAGACATAAACCAGATAGAAGTAAAGACAACATATCAACATCAATTGAAGATTAAAGAAATGACAAAAAAAAAAAGAAATTAAACACTCAATGTCAACCAACAAAAATAAAAAAAGGAGAAAGAGAATTTTGAAAGTCAGGATTCTGTGGAACAACAAGAAATTATTATTTTAAAACTGCAAAGAGCATAAAATTAGCCACTGAAATGCTGAAAAAGGAACGGGGAATAGCTGATAAAAGGAAATCTAAAAAAATAGGTACAGCACGGCAAAAAAGGAATTAGGAAGAAACTATCAAAATCAAGAATGCTAAGGAAATAAATAGTTTTTAAAAGACAGCACACAAAAGAAAAGTAGGTACGAAAAAGTGGTGAGTGTTAGAGAAAATAAGACAAAAAGTAAAAAAAAAAAAAAAAAAAAAAAAAAAAAAAAAGGCAGACAGCTACCTAAAACAGATGTATTAAAAAAAAATGAAGAATTCAGACGCTAAGGAAACGTGACAAAAAATTTAAAAACCAATAAATAAAGACAGCAAGCAATATAAATATACAAAGTTTTTTAAATTACAGGCACTACGGAGAATAATAAAAAAAATATTTACATCAAAATAAAACGAAGACAAAAAAAAATCTAATGGGGAACAACATTAACAAAACACTAGACATACCAAAAAAAAAAAAAAAAGGCGTGGAAGGAAAAATACAGCCACAGAATAAACATTGCAAAAGCGACAAGAACACAGAAATAAAAGGGAAAAAAAAAAAACCTGACCCCAAACTTAACCAGGTGTGTACAAAAATGTAAAAAGCAAGGATGCTAATAAAAAACAAGAAATAATTAGCATAAACACATCAGGACGGGGAAAAAAGATGATGAATGAATACACCTTTTAAAGTGAGGCAGATCACGGAAAGACATGTTAAAATTTCAAACTAAAAACGATAAACTAACATAAGCATATAAAAAATTTGAAATGTAGAGACGCAAACACAACATAATATCTAATTAAGGGACAACAAAATACAGAAAAGACATAAAAATAGAAAATTTAAACAGTAAAACATAACACCAATAAATAGAAAAATTTGAAAAAACACACCTACCTAAAACAATAGTAGAAGGAAAATTTATAAAATAAATGCACTTATAACAAAAAAAAAAAAAAAATTTAAAGACAAAAAATAAAATAAAAATAAAATATCACAAGCTACAGGGATAAAGAAAATGAAAAAAAAAACAAAAAATAATGGTAAACTGAAACAAAAAAAGTAGAAAGAAAATTAACCATGCAAAGAGATGAGGAACAGAGGAAGAACCAAATAGGGGTTGTAAACTAAATAGATGAAATCACCGAAACTTAATTTAAAAGGTAGAAGACAGGCACAAAGAGATAAAAAACACAGGCAGAGAACACGAGATGAGTGGAGCTGTAAAGGCAAAACTTAGAAAACAACAGAGTACAATTCCCAGAAGGAACAATGAAAAAATAAGACCAAGGGGCTTTATTAAAAAAAAAAAAAAAAACTTAGCAACATCAAACTAAAACGTAGATAGAGAAGGAAAATCTAAAAAGCAACAGCTCTAGGGAAAACTCAGGGGGGGTGTGGGAAAGGTTAAAAACTAATAATGCTGAAAGACATAAAAGTAGAAAATTTTTAAAGCCCGAGGTTTAAGACAAGAAGGAACACACAATACAGTCAGAGAACTCAAACGCAAACAGAGGCAGATATTTGTAAAAGTGGTGGCACTAAAAACAGACAAGGAAAAAAAATGCAGAAAAAAAATAAGAGACCAATGTAAAGGTAGACATAGAGGGGAAAAAAAAAAAAAAAGAATTAATGAAATAAAATACAAGAAGCATGAGGGAAATAGAGACAGCAGACCACAACAGAGATTTAAAAAGAATCTCTAAAAAGCCAGGATGCTAAGGAAAGACAAGAAACAATGAACAAAAAAAGCAAAAAGTAATAACTAAATCATGAAAAATACCCTTAGAAACGCAGACAACAAGGACCTAACCAGAGGTAAAAATAAACTTTAAAAAGCCACCACACTAACGACAGACAAAAAATAACTAAAGAAGGGAAAAATCAAGACAATCACCAGCACGAAGGTAGACAGATGCTTTTTAAAGCAGTGACATTTAAGGAAAAAGAAGACAAAATGGTCTCGTGAAACCGAGACAGACACATAGAAAGAAAATTTTTAAGGCGAGGACACTAATGAAAGATGAGATAGAATTTAAAAACGAATACAGCAAATTAAAGGCTGGGAGGGAACTGAAATCAGACAAATATTTGCTGGACTGCAGGGATGAAGACCATAAGGGAAAAATTCTTAAAGGGGGACAGCAACCCGATACCGTAGCCTCGGCCAAAAGAAACTCTCCAAGATTCGATTCTGGAGTTTTAAAAAGCTGGCATTCTTTCATGACGCTGCTAGGTACACGGGGGATAGGTTCCACCTAGCGTACGTGTAGCAAATCGTAACGGACAAACCTTATCTTGCCCAACTCTATCTGGATGCAATACATTTCTCAGAATGCGTATACAAATTCATTCTCTTGCCTGGAACTAACTGTAGTACTCGCGTCTTACTTACACGTGTGCTTCAAGTCCTTTACGGTCTTCTGCACAGGTCTTTGGTGGTCTTCAGGACCCTCTGGGGACTGCTTTCTTGGAGTGTTTTAGTTGAACCTAGCTTTGAAGCGTACGCAGCGTGGACCGACTCGTACGGCTCGCTGCTGCTGCTCGAATCGCGAGGCTGGCGACTTCCTCGAGTCCCTTGTCTGTCTGCACAAACCTAAAAGTTTTAAAAGTGTTTCGGTTGAGCACAAATCAAGCACAACGTGTCCACCGCAAAAGGCACAGCGCAATCTTCTCCCTTTCACCTTTTGCTCAAGGTAACCACCAAAGACAGACTTAGACATAAAAATGAAAAAGCAAGGGCGGTAAGAAAGGAGAAGACACGATTAAAAGAAAAGAGAGGAAAGGGAATAAAAGAGAGACAGAAACAGAATGTTTTAAAACAAAATAGGACTATAGAAATAAGTGGGGGAAAATGAAAAAGAAGCGCCAGTGAGCTAAAAGGGACGTATAAAATAGAACAAAGCAAGGGCGCTGAGGAAAGGCACCAAATAAATAAAAGAGAAAACAGGCAAATAGATTCAGGGAAGCGGATAAAAACAGAAGACTTCGTGATGGGTATCAGAGAAATCGAGAAAAAATTAAAAACCACAAATGAAAAACTGTAACAAGGATCTAGAAAGTTTTACAATAAGAGGCATGAATACAGACAAGAAATATATATATTTTTTTAAAGATAGCAAACAGAATAAAAGTACAAAGAAAAATGTAGATGCAACAAGGGCACTAGAGATAGTCAGGACACAATTAAAAAAAAAAATACAGATTGCAAAATAAAGGCCGACACCAGACAGAAGTAAAGAGAACATTTCAAAGGCAATTGAAGATTGAGGAAATAAGGAAAAAATGAAAACACAGTGCCGTCGAACAAAAACAAAAAAAAAAAAGAAAAAGAAAGTGTAGAAACAGAATTTTCAAAGTGAGGGTTCTGTGGAACAAGAAGAAATTCTTCTGTTAAAAACTGCAAAGGGCATAAAAGTAGACATTGAAGGAATGCTGAAAAAGCAATGGGGAATAGGGAAATAAAAGGAAAGCTAAAATTATAGGGACAGCCAGCTAAAAGAGACTTAGCAAGAAAGTTTAAAAACTGAGAATGCTAAGGAAATAAATAGATTTTTAAAAGACAGCAGACGGAAGAAAAGTGGGCACAGAAAAGTGGTGCGTGTTAGAGAAAATAAGACAAAAACTAAAAAAAAAAAAAAAAAATTACAAACAGCTACCTAAAACAGATGTATTAGGAAAAATGAAGAAGTTGGGGCACTAAGGAACGGTGAGAAATGATTTAAAGCCAAAACATAAAGACAGCAAGCAAGACAGATAAAGGTATATTTTTTTTTAAATTACAGGGAGTAGGGAAATAAACATGAAAAAAATAAACAGAGTTACATCAAACTAAAACGGAGACGTAGAAAGAAAATCTAAAGGGCGACAACAGTAACGAAAGAGGAGAAATACCAAAAAACAAAGACGTGGAAGGAAAAATGCAGCCACAGAATAAACATTTCAAAAGCGAGGGGAGGAGGGAAATAAACGGAAAGAAAAGAAAAGAAAAGAAAAAAAACCTAAGCCAGAGATGTAGAAAAACGTAAAAAGCAAGGATGCTAAGACAAGAGAAGAAATAATTAGCGTATACACATCGAGTGGGGAAAAAAAAGACGACGTATAAAGAAGCTTTTAAAAGTGAGGCAGATCAGGGAAATACATGTTAAAATTTCAAACTAGGGACCATAAACTAATAGAGACATAGCAAAAAATCAAAAGCAGTGACGCAAATAAAATACAAGAGCTAATTAAGAGATGACAAAATAAGGACAGAGACAAAAGTAGAAAATTGAAATGGTCAGAGATTAGAGCGATATAGAGAAAACTTTTAAAAAACACAACTACCTAAAACAGTAGTAGAAGGAAAATTTAGAAAGTAAAGGCACTAATTACAACAGGAAAAAATGAAAAATGTAAAGACAGCAAATAAAAATAAAAGTAAAAAGAAACTGTCAAAAGCGACAGGGATGAAGAAAATGAAATAATATCGATAAACACTAATGGCAAACTGAAACGGAAAAGTAGAAATAAAATTTACCATGCAAAGGGATGAGGAACAGAGGAAGAACCAAATAGGGGTTGTAAACTAAATAGATGAAATTACCAAAACGTAATTTAAAAGGTAGAAGACAGGCACAAAGAGATAAAAAAACACAGGCAGAGAACACGAGATGAGTGGAGCTGTAAAGGCAAAATTTAGAAAACAACAGAGTACAATTCCCAGAAGGAACAATGAAAAAATAAGACCAAGGGGCTTGTCAGAGGTACACATATATATAAATAAAAATTGAAAACTAAGGGGATAAATCAAGGAGCAAGAATATATAAAAATATATGAAAAGAGAGGGAAATGGAAGGAGATGGAGATATTAAGTTTGTGAAATTTATGTACTGAAGAGCAGGGGAATGTACTAAGAAACGGCGTCCAGAAGGGAGATACATAGAAATATATTTTTTAAATTATTGCGGTACAATGAAATGTGGGAAGACTAAACTAGGGACAGAGCTCCAGAGAGAAACATAAGAAAAAAATTTAAAGACTAGACAGTATGGGGCAGAGTGGGCAAAATAACAACATGTTTTTGGGAGCCATACAGATATGTGGATGGACAGAGGAGGAGACAGGGGAAAAGAGGATGGGAGGCAATTGCAGAAGGGATGCAAACCTGAACCCGAATGCAGAGAACAGGACAAGCAACTGACCGCAGCTCCTGGTGCTGGCAGGAGACCCTCACCGCCATGACTCCTCTCTCCTTCTCTGACGCTTGGTCCTGTACTGTGCCACCTGCCCGACCCTCAGCTGTTCGGCAAGCACACAGTGGACACCTCGATGCTCCTCATCTGTGAGGCTTCCCTGATACGTGGTGGCTCACGCGCATGGTGGACAGAGCTACTGAGCTCCCAACACAGCGTGGTGGTGTGTGCTCTGAAAAGGACAGCTGGGAGGCACCTGCCTCTGGAACCCTCTTGGACTCACTCCTCAGCTGGTTCCCCTTCATCAGCTCCCTCAAGCACTCTTGCCCTCTCTATCCCCTTTATAGCTGGAGCCCCTTCACACTGCAGGACCAGCCTCACTGGCCCCACCTGGGGCTGCCCCACCTCCAGCCCCAGCTGGAGCCCATCAGGAGCAGGGGCCCTTGCCAAAGCCCCACAGCACATCACCCCCTCCCCTGCAACTGTCTTCAGCCAAAAGCTGTGCCCTCAGGGGCTGCAAACACATCCAGGGGCACAGAGGAGGCAGGAAAAGTCTATTCATGAATGCACATTGAAAAAATCCCAGCAGTGAGTTAGCTACAAGGCTCCATCCAAAAAATGCAGCAGGACACAGGGAGAAAGAGGAAAGAGAAAAGCAGGAGGAAGGACATAGAGAAAAGGTGGGGGATGGGGAATTGGAAAACGGGATGCTGCAAACGAGAGATGTGGAGCCAGAGAAGTGTGTATAGAGAGGAGAGCCAAGACATTGTGTGAATACACAGAAAGACGGGGATAGGGTAGTGAATAAGAGACAGAGGGCAGGAGAGAAATGCAGAAGGAACCACCAGAACACCAAGATGAAGACAAGACAAGGAACGGTGAAAATTATAAAGGGGGGGCGGGAACATTGGCAAAAATCAAAACTAGAAACAGAGAGATAGATAGAGGTGGATGTAGAAAGGAAATTTTGAGAAGCAGCAACCTACAACAAACATAAGCAACCAGGAACTAACAAATTAGTGACAAAGAAACAGAAAGTCTTAAAAGTATCAGGGCACAAAACAGAGGGAAGAATTAAGAATTACAGACAGGGAGATGGAGAGTGGCAGACATACCAAGAAAATTTTGAAATTGCCAGGATACAGGTAGCATACTCAAGACTTAAAAAGTAGAGGAGCTGATCAGAGGGAGACATAGGAAGAAAATCTGAAAAGGGACAGGGTACGAGAAACACTATCAAAGAATTAGAATTAGGTCAGAGAAACAGGATAAGGTGGCAAAAAAAAATGTACATACCTACTGAGTTGGAGCGACTTAGGCAAGAATTAAAAAGATAGGGTTGGAGAGATAGAAAGAAAATTACAGAAGTGGTCGGGTGCAAGAAACATAGCCAACGATTACAAGAAGACAGACAGGGAGCCCGATGGGAGGAAACTGCAGTGACTTAATATTGGATGGCTGCCGTGTGCCCTCAGAGCTGCTCTATAGCTCCCGCTCCTCAGCAAGACAGGATGACAAAATACAACAAAAACCTTGTAGGCGGACATACAGAGAGATCGCTCACCAATGACCATCACAGGCGTAAACAGACTCAACTTGCGGAAATCCATTAAATTTATTGTCGCTCAAAGTCAGAGTAGAATCAACAGAAATAAGACCAAATCTAAAAAGAACAGCTTTCCCCCACCCCCTCTCCCTTTTCCTGGTCTCACCTTCACTGCTTACTGCTGTACATTGTAGCCCTGAGCAACGCAGGGTGACACGGGATGAGAGGTGCAGTCAGTTCATCGCATGTAGTCTCGGTCGCTACTTTGTCCTCAAACTCTTTTTATTGCTGCAGCCTAGGCTCTTCTCCACGGAGTCGCGGATTCTGCCAGGAGATGCCTCCGGCGCAATCTCTCTGCACGGTCACGCCTTCCTTCAGGCACATCCTCCTGCTCTGCTGTGGGGTGCTCCACGCGCTGCCGGACGACAGCCTGCCTGAGCGTGGTCATCACCACAGGCTGCAGGGAAACCTCTGCTCTGGCATCTGGAGTGCCCCCCCCAGCCCCCTTTTTCACTGACCTTGGCATCGGCAGGGCTGGTTCGCATTTTCTCTGTCACAGCTTGCGCGCAGCATTTTTTACCTGCTCTAAAACGTTCATCGCAGAGGTGCTACCGGTGTTGCTGACGGTCTCGGCTTTGACCGGCAGCAAAGGGGTCTTGGAACTAGAAGTGGCTGTGTCCAGCGCAGAGGCAGCTCCCAGTGTCTTCTCACAGAACCCATCCCTGCAGCCCCTGCCCGGCCCTGCCACCACAGCTAACATAACCTTGCCACGTAACCCCAATACAACAGTGATCAGCCCCAGGACAGAGACATGGGCTTGAGAAATAGGGCAAGGGAGCCACAGGGAGGGGCCCAGATGGAAAAACAATATCAATGGACTTCAGGCCATACAGGAGGGAGCACATGCTCCACATAAGCCCGAGAGCAATGCGGCGGCGTGGCAGCAAAAACTAAACCTACCTGCACGCACTGGCAAACACAGGATGGGTGCTCGGCCCTGGGTGCGGAAAGACTACACCTCCCAGGATGCTCCGCGGAGACATCATGGCGGAGCAGACGCCTCGTGCCTCAGGACTTCAGCTCCCGGCATGCTCTGCGAAGCCATAACGGCCAACCGCAAGCCCTGTACCCCAGGACTACAGTTCCCAGCATGCCGCACAAAGCAGCCGTTCCTGTGGGGCACACCGTTACCCCTGCGCCGAGCGCCACTGCAGAGCCTCGCAACCCCCAGCGCGGACGCTGGCAGCCCCCACCGCTGACTGCAGCACGCCGCAGCACGGCCGCGCCCCCGCCACTTCCTGTACCCGCACACAGACCGCGCCAGCCCGGCCGCTGCGCTCCTCGGGGCTTTTTCCGAGACCCGCCGGTCCATCGTCCGGCCCCGCTCACCTTCTCCATCGCTGCAGGCGCAGCCGCAGCCCGGCGGCGCTCGGGACCGCTCCACGCCCCCCGTGGCTCGCACTGGCCCCTCCACGGCCACCCGGGGCGGGGCAGGGCAGCACCAGCCCCTCCAGCAGCACCCACCCCTTTACAGGGAGGGGCCGCCTCCATCACCCTCACTGCCCGCACCTGGGGCTCCTCCAGCCCCAGCCCACAGCTGGAGCCCGGCAGGAACTGGGGGCCATCGCCTGACCCCCACACTGCATCACCTCCTCCCCTGGGCTCCTCACCTCCCATGGCCCCGGGCAAAGGGAGCAGAAACGCAGCCATGAAGTCAAAGGAGACAGCGAGTGTTTATTCAGTCACGCACATAAGTCCGAGCAGCGAGTCTGCTCTGGAGCTTGCAGCCCCCGATCCCCTCTCCGTGTCACTGGAACGACTGCCAAGTCATTCCAGGAGCCACGCTCGTTGGTTCGGCAGGGAACGTACGGTGGGTTGGCTGCGTCCTGGAGCGCCGGGCTGCTGGGCAGACTTGGAGGCTGCTAAAAACAAAGAGCAGGGCACGGAACACCACAAGAGAAGAGAAGAGAGGCAGCTTGCAAGACAGAGGGGCGTAGCGAGAAAGCACGAGGCAGGAAACAGGATAGCGAGAGAAGGATGGGGACAGAGAAGGACAGGGAGCCTGACAGAGGTGGGCAAAGAAGCAGTGGAGAGAGGAAGAGAGGCAGCAGAAAGAGGGAGAGGGAGCGGGACAGAGACCAGCAAAGAAGGATGGGGAGCAGGATGGAGATGCAGGAAAAACCTGAGCTGGGCAGTACGACAGGGAGGTAAAGACAACTAGGTGCAGGAAGCCAGACCGAGAGAGATGGAGAAAGCTAAAGCCATAACAAGAACAGGGCAGAGAGGGAGGAATGAAACAACAGTGAAACAACAGGGACAGGACGCCAGGACATCAAAGGTTGGACAGAAGAGGTGACAGCAAGGGGACAACACAAAACAAATCATACAGCTGCATGCTTAGAGGGCAGAGAGGGAAGAATTAAGAAATAGGGTCAAGGAGCCTGAAAAAAAGAGAGAGCTGGGAAAAAAAAACAAACAGTGTAGCAATGCATACAGAAAGAACAGGGGCAGAATGGAAAATCAGGTGCATCGGGGAGCCAGAGACGGCAAGCTGGATAAAGGAGAAAAGCGACACGCTAGAGGGCACAGAGGGAGGAAATGGAAAACCAGAGACTGGGAGCTGGACAGAGAGAGAGGCAGAAATTAAATGGGCAAGTGCGACAGGCCACAGGGCAGAGAGGGAGCAATGGATAAATACGGTCAGAGGACCAGGCAGAACACAATGTGAAATAATAGGAACACGACTGGCATACAGGGAAGAGGGAAGAATTAAAAAACGGGGACTGAGAAGCTAGACAGAATGACATGGAGAAACAAAAAAATAACAGTGACGGCTTACCAGACAGATAGGGAGCCGCAGGCAGAGAGAGATGGAGGGGAAACAATCAAATAGCGTGCAGCTGCAAGACAGAGAATGTAGAATTTAAACTGAGCATTACAAGCAGGTGGGCTAGCTTTGTGGGTTTAGCCCACAGTACCCATCGCTGTGCAGAAATTACAGAAGTAAATACCTCTGCTCCGTGCATAAGCCTGGCGTACTGCGCACTGGGTAAACAAACCCAGATTTGGGACAGCAAGAGGGATAGGGAGCAGGACAGAATGGGAAAGGAAAAAATGCTGGGAGGCTGAACAAAGGCAAAGAGAAACAAAGACAGAAAGCAGGGCACGGGAACGGAAGCAAAACAAAATAGCGATGGCCTGCAGGACCGAGACGGAGAAATTAAAAAACAACCACGGGGAGCAGCACAGAATGACAGAGAGAGAATAAAAGGACGGAGAGCAGGACAGCTCTGGAGGAAAAATCAACTGTGATAGGCAGTGGGAGAGAGATACCAGAAAAGGAAAAAAACAGTGAGGGAAAGAGAAAGGAAAGAAGAGACACCCAGCTGAACAGGGGAATACAGTTAGAAAAGACAGGAGAGCAAACGGGACACAGAGAGAAAAACAGAAAATAAAGTAGGAGGAAGCAGGGCAACAGGACAAAACCAGGAAAAAATAGGAGTGAGATCTGGACAAAACAGGGAAAAAAAAAAAACTGACCAAGGAAAAGAGACAGAAAGAGGGACAGGGAGATGGCAGAGAAAAGAAACAGCAGCAGCAGGATGGAGATGGGAAAAAACCATCAACCTTAGATTGTCAGGAGGACAGAGAAGAACATGAATACAAGCAATGGCCTGCAGGACCGAGACGGAGAAATTAGAAAACAACCATGGGGAGCAGCACAGAATGACAGAGAGTGAATAAAAGGACAGAGAGCAGGACAGCTCTGGAGGAAAAATCAACTGTGATAGGCAGTGGGAGAGAGATACCAGAAAAGGAAAAAAACAGTGAGGGAAAGAGAAAGGAAAGAAGAGACACCCAGCTGTACAGGGGAGCACAGTTAGAAAAGACAGGAGAGCAAACGGGACAGAGAAAGAAACAAACAGACAATAAAGTGGAAGGAAGCAGAGGAAAAGGACAAAAAGAGGAAAATAAATAGGAATAGGAGTGAGATCGGGACAAAATGGCGGGGGGGGAAACACTGACCAAGGAAAAGAGACAGAAAGAGGGAGAAGGCAGAGAAAAAAAATGGCAGCAGCCAGACGGAGATGGGGGTGGGAAAAAAACCTTGGATAGACAGCAGGACAGAGAAGAACATGAATATGAGCAAGGATCGGGACCTCACTGCACTCTATAGCTTCCTGAAGGCAGGTTGTGATGAACAGGGGTTTGGCCTCTTCTTCCAGGCAACAAGCAGGACCCGAGGAAATGGCCACAAGTTGTACCAGAGGAGGTTTAGATTGGACTTGAGGAAAAACTTTTTCTCCCAAAGAGTGGTAAGGCACTGGAACGGCCTGCCCAGGGAGGTGGTGGAGTCTCCGTCCCTGGCAGTGTTCAAGAGGCGGCTTGATGAGAAGCTACAGGATATGGTTTAGTAGCTGTGGCAGCAATGGTAGTGGGAAGACGGTTGGACTAGATGATCTTATAGGTCCCATCCAACCATGTGATTCTATGATTCTATGATTCTATGAAAGGGATATAGCAAGAAACGACAAGACAGGGAGCAAGACAGACAGAACAAAAAAGCATTGAAAGAGAGAGAGCATGCACTTGTGAGAGCCACAGGGGTTGGAGAGATAAAGATAGATCTCAAAAGAGCTACAAAGGCACATCAACTTAATAAAAAGGGCCAGGGAACAGCATGAAGGCCCAGAGACAGCAAGAGATGAACAGGACGGAGTGAGAGGCAGAATGGAAGAAAAACAGCAACACCAAGCAAGACAAAGGGATAAAGCAAGAAGGGGAAGGGAGGAGAGAGACAGGAAGGCAGGGACTCAGAGCAGCACGTACAGGCACAGGGAGGAAACAAATGCCAGAAAATAGACCAGAGAAACTGCAAAGAAAAAAAGAGAAGGATGCAGAATGGCACAAAGGGAAATAAAAGGAAAAAACAGCGATGGGCTGCAGGACAGAGCCAGAGGGTGGAAAAAAGGAAGAGGAGAGGGGAGAACAAGAGCCCAGATAGAAAAAGAAAGGGTGCTGTACAAGAAGAGAGAGAAGGGGAAAGAGAAAGACTGAGAAAACAAAAAAAAAATAGAACAAGAAGAGAGATACAGGGAAGCCAAGAAAATCACAGCAGCGTGAGAAAGAAAAAGGGAAAGAGAGGCAGCTGGGGGAGGGCCAAGGAGGCCCTGGGATGGAGAGGAGGGGAGAAGGGGCCCCGAGGGCCCGGGACTCACCACAGCTCTCGGCGCTCCAGGGAGAGTTTGCCAGTTCAGACCCTTCTTTCTCTGCTCTTCCCTTCCTCTTCTGTCACTCCAGTTGCTTGACTGTCCCCAACCTAAGAAAAGAGGAGGATGCGTTACAGCTCTTAGGAGACAAAGCTCCCTAGAAACGCAGCCTCGCTCACCCAGTACTTGACCGTGCCCCCTTTTTAAATTATGTGTACAGACCCTGCGGCGCTCTTTGGCGATCTAGCCTGCTGCGGCCTTCAAAACGGGATCTTCCTCACCCAGAGAGGCAGGCTGTCTCTTGCACGCAGCACAGGCAGCTGCCGGTCAGACGGCCTTCAGTTACGTCTTCCGGAATACCGATCCACAGTGACAGGTGGCTGCCTTCGTCCGACCGGACTGCGCACCAGCTTGCGGCTTTGCCACCCCCTTGCCCTTGAGAGAGTGGCTACCTGGAGCGGCTCCACAACCACCGCTGCCCAAAACAGCAGAGGAAAAGGCACTAAAAAGCAATGACAAAGAACAAAGACAAACTGTCAAGACACTAGGAATGACATCGACAGCCTAAAGCATCAGCCAGGCAGGGCTTGCAGCTGACCTTGTGCCGCGGTTTAACCCCAGCCAGCAACTGTGCTCGCTCACTGCCCCCGACCCTGTGGGATGGGGAGAGACTCAGAAAGGTCAACGTGACAACTCTTGGGTCTTGAGATAAAAACAGTTTAATATTAAGGAAAAAAACAACCAACACTGGTAAGGAAAAGCGGAACAAAAAAAAAAAATACAGCAAAAGAAAACCCAAGACATGCAACTGATATAAATGAACACACTTGTAAGTTTCTAATGAAAACATTTAGAGTGTTTTCATTTTAGAATGGAAACAATCTCCATAAAAGTTGGGGGTGGGGGCACTGGGTAAGTTGGGGAACACAGGCAGCACCCCAAGGATACCGAGACAGAGGGGTCATGGGGAGGCAGCGCCAAAAAGGGGGGTGTCGAACAGGGACACAAAACAAGAGTGCAGGGCACGCAACGGGCAAAACACAGGGGAAAAAAAACTCACAAGGGAGGAAAACCTCACACGGTGGGGGGGTGTTTTAGTGAAAAGCATTTGCAAGTGATACAGGGAATTAACAGTCTTCTAAATATTGCTTGATTTAGAAGACTGACTGTCTGCATACTGCTTGATTTAGGAGACTAACTGTCTGCTAGACAATGCCTAACAATCCTCTTTGCCTTGAAACTCACTTAAGCTTATCAGGGACTGGTACTTGTCAAGAAACTGGTATTCAGTCAAGGACTAATATGTCAAGCAAAGGACATAACAGGAGTCGTTCAGAAACTGCTGAAATCCCCAAGTGAAAGGAGAGCATGGGTGAATGACTGAAGTTCATCTAGAGGAAGATCAGACCCCTGAAGAAGTAAACGACCACCAGAGACAGATCTGAAATGCTAACGCAAGTGGTTTTTTAATAACCCCGCCTCGCTTATGCACATGTATGTCTGTATTGTGCAATCCTAGAAATGTGTGTACCTGCACCGGATACATTTTTGGTAAAATGTGCTGTCAGTGTGCATGCTTTTGGAGAAGCAATCCCCCACGCACCCGGTGCCAAATAAACATGCCTGCTTTATAACTCTCTCCGAGTTGTAGAGTTTGATCCACGCGTCAGGAGGGCTGAGAAACACAGAGCGGGACAGTGGGGACGGATACGAGGGAGAGACGGACACGCAAGGACAAGGGGTACGTGCGGGAAGAAAGGTGCGTAAGGATGACCTATAGCAGGGAGTCCACGCAGGACAATCCACAGCACGTAACTCACCTGGCATAACCTGCACGAGATGACCCACACCGGACAATGGACCCACACTGCGTAATCCCCAGCGAGAACCCCTCCGTCTCCCACTGGGTCACACCAACTATCCCCAAATTGAGTGGCTTTTTTTTTTTTCCTTGTCCAGAATATTTTTTTTCCCATGGCCAGACTATGCTCCAGACCACACCTCATTTGATTTTTCCTGTGTCTGAATATTTAGTTAAAAGACTACAGAAGGAAAATCACCACATTCTTAACATTCACTCTAAAATCCATGCGGCAAGTCCCTTAGGAAAAATGCAGTCACGCATCGCAGACGTACCTTGTACTTGCAGACCGCTGCGGCTCCTTTCCATCCATCTCGTACTTTCACGGCCAAGGAAAGGGCGACCACGGTGAAACGCTGGCAGCAGACATTCAGCAGAGAGAGGGAAAAACCCCTTAGTTTGAAGCTAGGCAGGAATCTAACTCTTCCTTTTGGGGCGAGGTTTCTCAGGACTAAAACCACGTGAAGGACAGAGTATCTTGCAGCACCTTTGGTACAGCTGCTGATACCGGCCTTTAAAGCTTTTGCATTTTTCAGACACCCGGGCCTTTTTTTGACTCATTGGCAGCTTTAGTTTCACTCGAACCGCTGTCCTACATACAGGCAGGGGACAGACACAGATGCCTACATACATTTTCTCAACCCTAAGTACAGCCGAGATCTCCTCACCCTCTATGTGCCAAGTTGAATATTTGTTTGTTAAGGAGCACAGCAACACTTCTGTCCTCGTGAACTGCCTCCGAGCAGAGGAGGGCTCTGGGATTTCCTGGACGCCAGTGCTCCCGCTTTCACTGTCAGCTCCGCACGGCCACCCACCGGAAAAAAGGCCTCAAAATAACGAACGTCAGACGATTGCTGCCACACCAAAAGTGCCAGCACTGAAAGCTCGTGCTGCTCCTCGCCGGCCCTTGCCAGCGCCTCTACAGGCCCACAAACGTTATCCAGCCTAGAGACTGCATAAAAGGCAGACCGCCCCAGGCTGCAACACTCTTGCCCAGCGTACACTGACCAGTAACGTCTCCCCCTTCACCTTCCCGAGAGAGACTGTTCCCAGGGAGCCCTCTTCCTCCCATCAATTTACTACACCCTCCCTGCAGTTTTCAGCCTTGTTCCCTCCTCGGCTGTGGTCCCTCAACTTAGCTCTCAAATGGCCAGAAATCAGATTACATCCTCAAAAGAACAACCCCATGCTAACTAAGATGGCGCTTCCTCGCCCAGCTCCTCATCACCATCTGCAAAAAAAAAAACCCCAAAAATAAAACCTACCAAACAGCACCGCCCTTCAACATCACACCACTTACCACCAATCTCTTCTATGGCACTCTCCTCCTCAAAAGCGCCGCAGTGCTCTGCTCACCGGCTCCACTCATTGCCAAGAAGTCCGACGCCGCAACTGCCGCTCGTGGTGCTTCAGATGCTGAGAGACGCAAAGCTCAACTTACTTTTTCTGGGGTGTAGGTAGAAAAAATAGGTGTCATACCAAGCTAACTAGAAAAGTATGTCATTACATGCAATGACAACATTATCAAAAACCACCTGCTTTAGCTTCCTACAAGAAAACAAATGCTCCAGGCTTCATTTCTAGCAAGACCATGCATGCTATCTAACTTCTACCACAGCTACGTTCTGGACAGGGCTGAATGACAAATGTAGCAGAACGTGGTGGCTCGCACACGTGGCCGACAGAGGCACGGAGCTCCTGGCACTGCATCCTGGTGTCTGCTCTGTCAGGGAGGGCTCAGATGGACCAGCCACTCCTTGCTGGCGGCACCTGCCTGTGATTCACTCCTCAGTCCCCTCCAGCAGCCATGCCCAGGCGGCCCCCTTTACAGCTGGAGGCCCCTCATACAGCAGGGCCAGGGCCAGGGCCAGGCCCACCCTCAGCCTCACTGGACCCATGTGGGGCTGCCCCACCTCCAGCCCCAGCTGGAGCCCATCAGGAGCAGGGGCCCTTGCCAAAGCCCCACAGCACATCACCCCCTTCCCTGTGCCTGTCCTCAGCCATCAGCTCTGCACCCAGGGGCTGCAAACACATCCAGGGGCACAGAGGAGGTCACAGACAGTGAGATACAGAACAGAAAAAAAAAAACAGTGACAGTACGCAAGACAAAGAGATAGAGAAAGAAAGATAAGAAAAGAAAGAGAGAGATAGAAAGGCAGAGGCACAGGGCAGGCATGCAGAGGCGCAAAGAAAAGCAGGCCAGAAAACAGGCTGGAGAAATTAGTTGGGGGGAGAAGACGGATGCAGATCAGGACAAAGAGATGGAAAAGGCAAAAACAGCAATGGGCCGCAGGACAGAGACAGAGGACAAACAAAGGAAGGAAAGGGAGCAGAACAAAAGTGCAGGGATACAAAACAAAAGGAAGCGGTAGAACAAGAGATTTAAAGGGAGAGAGAAAGGGGGAAGAGCATACAAGAACAGACAGAAGAGGAGAGGTAGAAGGAAACAATAACAACAACAACAAATCACAGCAGCTTGGGAAAGGTAGGGGTCACGGGAGCGGCAGGGAAGGACAGGGACGCACAAGAGAGGAGGCAGAGCCCCAGGGGCCGGGGACTCACCACAGCTCTCACTCCCGGCACTGCTGGGAGAATCTGACAGGCCAGATGCTGCTTTCTGCTTCTCTCCTCTTCTGTAACTCCGACCACTTGGCTGTCCTCCACCTAAGAGAATACGTGGGTGTCTTACAGCTCTTAGACAAAAAGCTTCCTAGACACGTAGCCACCCACCCACGCTCGCTCGCTCGCGCGCTATGTGGCCGTACCGTGCTTCAGGTTCCACGTACAGACTGTGCAGTGCGCACTGGCGGTCTGGCCTGCTGAAGAGTACAAAGAGGGATCCTTCCTCACCCGGAGAGGCAGGCTAGGCTCTCTCTGGCCTGCAGCGGGAGGCAGCTGCTGGCTGGCTGGCCTTTGGTTTCTTCTTCTTCTCTACCTTTCTGTGGCCTCTCCAGCTTCAGCTGCAGCAGCTCCTCTCCACAGGCAGTAAGCGCTCCATCCGTTCATTTTCGCTCCCGCACCGCCAGGAGAGCGCGGCCGGGCAGAGACAGCCCACACAAGCCTGAGGCGAGTGCAGTCAACAGCGTTCCCAAGGGAGGAACGGACAGCCACGGCCTCTGGGAGAGGGAAAGAAGAAGCAGCGACCGTTATTACCGCACGCGGCCCCTGGCCGGAGCGCCTGCTGCCGCAGGGGATTCTCCAGATACACTGAGGTCCCCCCTCGCAGCCTTCAGGGCAGGGCGTGGCCCGGTGCTACGGGACAGGCTTCAGGGGACGCGCCGGAGCGGCGGGCAGCTGCACGGGGCCGGGGGAGGCTCGGGGGGAGCTCTGGCGAGCTGGGGAGGTGCCCGGCGTCTCCGCCCGGGAGGGGGGGCCCCCTCCTGCCCCTCTTCCCTTCTCTCTGCTCTCGGGTCACTCCCCGGGGCTGCCCTCGCCCGGCTCGGCTCCGAGCGGGCGGCTTGAGGCTCCCCGGGCGGGCAGGAGACAGCGCTGCAGCCACGAAAGGGGCTCGCTCACCTCACGGGTGCCCTCGGTACTCACCCGTCACCGCCGCCGGGACCCGCCGGCCGCACACCGCCATGCTGCTCCCGGCCGCATGCGCAGTCCGAAGTCCGAACACAGTGCCTGCCGGGAGAAGGGCAGAGCACTGCGCACGCGCGACTCCCGAGCTGCAGTTCCCGCTTTCCGTCACCAGGTGGCAGCAGCCCCCCACCGCTCCGGTCCTGGGTGTTCAGCCGGACGAGCCACGGCCGGTTCCTCCCTCCCGTTCGCGCCGTCCGCAGCCGGTCACCCCTTCCCGGGGCACGGCTGCCCCTTCCCCCCGCGCAGCCTGGGCAGTGACATTTGTGGCCTCTGTACCAAAAAGCGTCCCCGTGGGAGGGGGAGAGAATGAGAAGGGTGAAAGTGAGGAAACTCGCGGGTTGAGATGAAAACAGTTTAACAATTAAGAAGAAACAAACCACCACCAATACCCCTTGTGAGGAAAGGAGAGAACAATAAATGCCCAGAAAGAGAAGTGATAAAGCTGAAAACAATTGCAAATTATCAATTAAAACAACTGAGATGGAGTGAGGTGCAGGGAAGCAGGTGGGAGGTTTCAGTTTGGGGGTGGTGGGGGGCAGGCATCACCCCAGGGTCTGCAGGCAGAGGGGTTACGGGGGGCAGGGTCAAATACGGGGAGGCAGAGCAGGGGTGGAGGGGGGAGTGAGGGCATGAGACAGGAGGGCAGGGATTGCGAGGGGGGGGGGGTGCGGAGAAATACCAAAAAACCTCAAAGAGCTAAGGGGAGGGACCAAGGGAGCCAGACACAGAGAGAATGATACAGACAAAAGCGGGCTATGGCACAGAAAGGGAAGAAATTAAAACAAAAGGACAGGGACCTGGAGTAACTTAATCTAATGTAAGAAAGAAAAGGTGTATGTAGGACACAGGGCAGAGAGAGAGGAACTGAAAAATCAGGGACATGGACCTGGACATAGAGAGATAGGGGGGTGGGAACTGTGAAAGGCTAAAAGGCAGATGAGGAGAAATTTTGAAAGTTGTGATAGGAAGACAGACAGATAAATGGAAAAAAAATGGGCAGCAGAGAGAAAAAGAAAGCAAAAAGGTAGAAGGAGAGAGGGAGAGGTATAGGGAAGTAAAAAAAACCTACAGCAGTGAGAGAAAGAGAGGGAGAGGCAGGGGGTGTTACCGAAATCCGGAATAAAACTCCTTAACAGCAACGAGAAGTTAAGAAGCAGGCACTTCTTTATTGCAGCGCTGGGCGCACGGGGGATCGCTCCACCTAGCGTGCGCACCCATTTGATCAACAGCACGGGTTAAATACACATTAATTATACATATTCATTAAATTCCAAGAAATAATATGCATAAACATAAATTTTCTGAGAAACCATTACATCATTTCCCTACCCACTCGCGCATGCCCAGTCTTTTGAGTCGAGGGTCTTTTGGTGGTCTTGGTGGTCATCAAAACGCCCCCTCCTCGAATTCGCTGGTCAAACTCCTCCTTGAAATCTCCATATCTGGTCTTGAGAACAGGTCGCGGTGCTGCTTGATTTTCCTGGCTCCAAAGTGATGGCTCAGGGCCTATTTCTGCAGGTGGTGTTTGGGGGTGTTTGGGACTTACCATTGTATTAAAGATATGCTAGGCTAGCTTCTAACAAATGCGTATTATAAGATCTCTAGGGTCCCACTCCCTCTAAGGACAAATAGATTTCGTATAAAACTTAACCTATGTGACTACAGTTCTACAGTTAGCAAGAATCACCTCATACTGATATTTAATTTTCAACATTTATGTCATGTAACATTTCCCCCCTTTGAGACTTATTTAATTTTTTTCAATAAGTCTCATTTACTTATAACTAATCTCCATAATCAGTAAACCAAAAAGTATTAACATTACTAATAAAATTCCTTTGATAGATTTCATTATTTTTGATATGATTTTGTCTAATTCATTAAAAATGAGAGACTGTTAACTTTAAATGACATATTTCTTTAGAAATCCATTGTTTCTGTTTTGGAGGCTGTGCTTCTTGACTCTCAAATAATGAATCCAAGAATCAATATCTTCAAATTTAGGGGCTGTATATATTGCTAGAAGCACCTGATATGGTTCTTTCCATTTTTATTGAAGAGTTTCTGATTCCCAAATTTTCAGGTACACGTAATCTCCTGGTTAAAAATGATGAACCGGGGAATCTAAAGAAAGAGGCTCTGTGGCAGTTCCATATCCATATCAGAGTTCTTCCAAGGGATATCAAATACAATTCCATTTCATTATCCCCAGTAGCAGTCACATTTTGAATAAGGGTTAGAGTCTGATAAGATTTTCCATTAACATATGGACTAATTTTAGTCCTAGATCTGGATTGAATCTTGATTCTCGGAAGTGCTTAAGGAAGAGCATGAGGCCATTTTAAAGATATTTTCTGACAAATTTTACTTGTCTATTAGATTGTGGCCTTCAAGGAGTGTGTAAATTCAATTTGATTCCCAGAATTTTCCTCAATATTTGAATAATTTCAGACACAAAATGAGGACCTCTATTTGATTATATTCTTTTGGGGATTCCAAACCATGATATTATTTCTTTTAACATATTTTTAGCCACTTCTCTTGCCTATTGGTGCGACAGGAAAAGAAAATCTTTTGGCCATATTTACTAATACCAATAGATACCTATATCCATTTTGTTGTGGCAATTCTGAAAAATCAATCTGCCAATAATTTTCAGGCAAGTTTCCCATATATATGGTTCCTGGGGGTGGTTATTTAATATTTCTCGGGTTATTCTTTAAACAAGTTTCACACTTTTTGTTACTGATTTTATTAGCTTTATCATCCTAACACTAATCACCTGTCTTCTTAAATCACTGATCATTGCCTCTGTTTCCCAATGAATTTTTCTATGCTTTTAGCTTTGATTGTGGTGAGACCACAACTTGATTTTTAGGACTAATGATCATTTTTCATATTTATTTGAATTGATTTAGCTAATTCCAAATCAACCTTACTGTAATTTGGGGTTTGTTGTTCAAATTTCACTTCTTTAACTAGTATTATTGTCATGATGCCTTTTTCTGCTCTCTTCTTTGCCTTTTTATTGACTAATTTATTTCCAATATTCACTGGGAAATTCCCAAATTGGTGGGCTTTGCAGTGCATTACTGCAGCTTCTTTGGGTTTCTGCACCACTTGGAGCAATTGCAGAATTTCTTCTTGGTGTTTCATGGATGTTCCTTGTGCTGTCAGCATTCCTCTTTCTTTCCATGTGGCTCCATGGGCATGTACTACTCCAAAAGCATACTTTAAATCAGTCCATATATTCACTTTTTATGTTCTGTCCATTTTAGGGCTTTTATGAGGGCTAGTTATCAATTCAGCCTTTTGTGCTGAGGTGTTCACTGAGAGCGGCTTTGCATCAATAACAGAGTTTGTTATTGTTATTGCATATCCAGCCAATCTTCTTCCATTTCTCACGAGGCTGCTTCCATCAGTACATATCTCGAATTCTGGGTCAGGTATGTTCACTCTTCTGTTACTTCTGCTGGAATAAACTTGTTTGATGGTCTGTAGACAGTCATGACTTAGAACTTCTTCTTCTATTGAACTTAAAAAGATGGCAGGATTTATTGTTGTAGTTGTTTTTGATTTGACATAATCTTGTTCCAACAGGACAATGTGATGTTTGAGCATCCTGCTTGGGGATAACCAGTGTCCTCCTTTCTGTTCCAGAACAGAAAGTACCATATGCGGTACATAAGCTGTTCTTGGGTGTCCCGTTGTCAGCTTACAAGCTTCTTAAGTCAGGAGGACAGTTGCTGCTACAGCCCATAGACAACCTGGTCATCCTTAGCTAACATTGTCCAATTGTTTGGAGAAATAACCAACCGGTCTTCTTCATTCTCCATTTTTCTGAGAAAGGATTCTTCTGAGGGCCAAATGTTGTCTTTCATGAACAAACAGTTCAAAGGGTTTGGTTAAATCGGGCAACCCTAGAGCAGGAGTGAACATCAGAGCTACCTTTACATTCTGGAATGCCTTTCGAGCTTCAGGTTCTCACACAAGGGGTCCCTCCTTCAATTCCTTTAATCCACAGGTGACACCAGCCAGCCATTCCCAGAAATGTTTGCAGCTCCTTAGCTCCTTTTGGCTCCGGCATTTGGCAAATTGCCTCTTTTCTCTCATTTCCCAGTTGTCTTTGTCCCTGTGTGATTTCAAATCCCAAATACATGACAGTCTCTTTTCCAATCTGTGCTTTCTTCTTGGAAAATCTGTTATCACTTTGGCCCAAGAAATTTAGCAGGTTAGTAGTCAAGTTGAAATATTCTTCTCTGGTTTCTGTGGCTATTAAAATATCATCTACATATTGCAACACCAGTCTTTCAGGATAAGTTATTTTGCATGTTTCTAATTCCTTAGCCAATTGATTTCCAAAGATCATTGGGCTATTTTTAAATCCTTGAGGTAGCACTGCCCAGGTGAGCTGAGTCTTCTGCCTAGTTGTGGGATTTTGCAGTTCAAAGGCAAAATATGCCTGACTATTTTTGTCAAGAAGAATACAGAAAAAGGCATCCTATAAGTTCAATACAGTGAACCACTTGTGATTTTCTTTTAAAGCTGTCAACAAGGATACAGGTTTGCCACTAAGGGGTGAATATCTTGAACTATTAAATTTATTGCTATTAAAATCTTGTACTAACCTATATTCCTCACTTTCTGGCTTTTTCACAGGTAAAATGGGAGTATTGAATTCTGATTCACATTCGACTAATAGTCGATATTTTTTTAAAAAATTTTCAATCATTTTCTCAAGGCCTCTTCTAGCTTCTAATTTTAAAGGGTACTGGTTTTGTCTTACCGGTTTGGTGCTCTCCTTTAGAAAAATCTTTACCGGTTCTGCTGCTTTTGAATGTCCGGGAACTTCGCCAGCCCACACCAAAGGGTTACTGCATTGTCCACTTCTTGAGGGATTTCATATGGCTCTGAAGTTGTCTGCAACATAAAAATTCTTGCCTCTCTGGCTTTTGATTAGGGTATATTTAATTGAATGTCACAGTTTTAAAAATTAATTTGTGCTTTCAATTTGCTCAATAAATCTCTCCCCACTAAGGCAACAGGACACTCTGGCATGTATAAAAATTAGCCAGTTCCCCATTTTTACCCACCTTAAAGTTAAGGATTGAATGAAAAAATTATTTTCAGCTTTCCCTGTGGCACCAATTTTGTCTACATGCTTTTTACTCAATTTTCTTCTACCAGTACTTAAAATGAATAGCTCCAGTATCAAAATAGAAAATCCATGGTTTGGGTCCCCAGCTGGATTGTAACCAGGGGTTCTGCTGCGGAATTCTCCCCCAGTCCTCTTTGCACCTCTGACACAGGCATCTGCTGTGCTGCCAGTTTTTTGTTTCTTTTTCAGAATAAGGACACGCATTTTTCCAGTGCCACCATGCTTCACACTTTGCACACTGATATTCCCAATCTCTCTCCTACTGCAGTTATTTTATCCATTCCTCTACCACACCCCGACCTCATCCCCGGTTTGTTCCCCTACTGCTTGTCGAAGTGGTAGGGGGGGCAAGGCTTGAGCCGCTCCTTGTTCTATCTGGTCTTGTCAGCTTCCAGTTCTCCCTGCAATAGGACTGAAACCCTCATAATTCAACTGTCCCACTCTACAGCTCCCACCAGGGGTTCGGTGTTCTGGCCCCTTTTTCTACTGTTTCATTTGTTAAACCTGCATCAACACTTCCAGACCACACATAAAGATAATACAGAAATTTAACACATGAATTCTATGCTTTCCTCTTCAGTTCCACATTTTAAACATCACTTTCTATACTACAAGCCAGGATCTTTTCAACCTTTTTCCTTTTTTTTTTTTTTTTTTTTTTTTTTAATGCCAAAACCATCGGATCCTTGGGGACGTATCTGCAATCTTTCTGCCACTTGGGATGATTTCCCAAAGTAAAGAACAAATCAACATCGGGGACCACATCTCACTTTCCTTCCCTTCTACAAGATAACATCAACTGTAAAATATTGGATCAATTTTTTTTTTTTCTAGTTACTGGGTCTCCCCTTATATCCTCCCAATGTTTAAGAACACATCCCAGTGGAGACTTCATTAATATTTCCCCTACCATTGAGGTAGACATAGAAGATATGTGTTTTCCCATATTTTACAAAGGAGTTTTTGGTACCAAAAAGACAATAACACTGTTCTACAAACAAAGTCAATCCCGTCACCAAGAAAAGTTTAAAACCCCAAATGCAATACTGTATATCATTCAAGTCCCTACACTGCAACACATGCATACAGACTTAAAAACAAAACAAAACAAAACGCACTGAAGCAACAATTACCAGCTTGTAAATCACTTCTAAAACACCCTGGGGCCCCTTTCCAAGCTATGTACAAATCTTACCAATACTCCCCATACTCTTACTCTTAAACAATTTAGACTAAATGCCAAATACCAGATAAATGCAAATGACAATCGTCCCAAATACAAAAACCAAACAAATGCAAATGACAATTGTCCCAAATACAAAAACCAAACAAATGCAAATGACAATTGTCCCAAATACACAAATGTCCAACCCAGCAATAGCTTTCGCTTATGACCTACGGGCAGATGCCTAGGCTTCCAAACCAAACGGGTACCCTCTAAGCCCCAACCCTGCGAAGCTTTCGCCGCGCCTTACGGGCAGGCTATCCAGACCAGACAGATTTCAAAGAAGAAGTGCCTTACCCTTTTCTCCAGGGAACGTTGCGAGGAGCTTTGTGAGTCGAGAGCGATGGGTCTCCACGAGAATACCTCGGTGCCGGCTGGAGTTCGATCAACACTCGATCTCGTTCAGTCTCACTCGCAAGGTCCCATCTGGGTCGCCAAAACTGTTACCGAAATCCGGAATAAAACTCCTTAACAGCAACGAGAAGTTAAGAAGCAGGCACTTCTTTATTGCAGCGCTGGGCGCACGGGGGATCGCTCCACCTAGCGTGCGCACCCATTTGATCAACAGCACGGGTTAAATACACATTAATTATACATATTCATTAAATTCCAAGAAATAATATGCATAAACATAAATTTTCTGAGAAACCATTACATCATTTCCCTACCCACTCGCGCATGCCCAGTCTTTTGAGTCGAGGGTCTTTTGGTGGTCTTGGTGGTCGTCAAAACGCCCCCTCCTCGAATTCGCTGGTCAAACTCCTCCTTGAAATCTCCATATCTGGTCTTGAGAACAGGTCGCGGTGCTGCTTGATTTTCCTGGCTCCAAAGTGATGGCTCAGGGCCTATTTCTGCAGGTGGGGTTTGGGGGTGTTTGGGACTTACCATTGTATTAAAGATATGCTAGGCTAGCTTCTAACAAATGCGTATTATAAGATCTCTAGGGTCCCACTCCCTTTAGGAACAAACGAATTTTATGAAGATTTAACCTATGTGACTACAGTTCTACAGTTAGCAAGAATCACCTCATATTGATATTTAATTTTCAATGTTTATGTCATGTAACAGGGGGATGAGGATGCAGAAGAGGGATGAAACAACGCTGCTGGTCCAGGACCCATTGCTTCTCCTGCTCTCAGATCTGCTGCGAGAATTTGACGGTTTGGATGAGTTTTTCTCTCTCTCTCTCTCACCCCACCCTCCCTTCCTCCGCTGTACCTCTGGTCACTTCACTGTCATCCACTTAAGAGAACAGATTGGCGTCTTACACTCTTACAGTAGGAGGCTTTGAGGACACACAGCCTCACGCGCACACACGTGCCTGTCCTGCGCTTTCGGTTGCATACAGACCCTGCGGTGCATGTTGCCAGTCTGGCCTGCCGCCGGCTACAAAGAGGAATTCTTCCTCACCTGGAGAGGGAGGCTCCCTCTGGGCTGCAGCAGGAGGCCGATACCAGTCAGACGGCATTTGTTTTTTTCTTCCTTACCTTTCACCAGCCTCTCCAGCTTCCCGCTGCAGCAGCTCCTGTCCACAGCCAGTAAGTCCTCCCATGGCTCGCACTGGCCCCTCCACGGCCACCCGGGGCGGGGCAGGGCAGCACCAGCCCCTCCAGCAGCACCCACCCCTTTACAGGGAGGGGCCGCCTCCATCACCCTCACTGCCCGCACCTGGGGCTCCTCCAGCCCCAGCCCACAGCTGGAGCCCGGCAGGAACTGGGGGCCATCGCCTGACCCCCACACTGCATCACCTCCTCCCCTGGGCTCCTCACCTCCCATGGCCCCGGGCAAAGGGAGCAGAAACGCAGCCATGAAGTCAAAGGAGACAGCGAGTGTTTATTCAGTCACGCACATAAGTCCGAGCAGCGAGTCTGCTCTGGAGCTTGCAGCCTCCGATCCCCTCTCCGTGTCACTGGAACGACTGCCAAGTCATTCCAGGAGCCACGCTCGTTGGTTCGGCAGGGAACGTACGGTGGGTTGGCTGCGTCCTGGAGCGCCGGGCTGCTGGGCAGACTTGGAGGCTGCTAAAAACAAAGAGCAGGGCACGGAACACCACAAGAGAAGAGAAGAGAGGCAGCTTGCAAGACAGAGGGGCGTAGCGAGAAAGCACGAGGCAGGAAACAGGATAGCGAGAGAAGGATGGGGACAGAGAAGGACAGGGAGCCTGACAGAGGTGGGCAAAGAAGCAGTGGAGAGAGGAAGAGAGGCAGCAGAGAGAGGGAGAGGGAGCGGGACAGAGACCAGCAAAGAAGGATGGGGAGCAGGATGGAGATGCAGGAAAAACCTGAGCTGGGCAGTACGACAGGGAGGTAAAGACAACTAGGTGCAGGAAGCCAGACCGAGAGAGATGGAGAAAGCTAAAGCCATAACAAGAACAGGGCAGAGAGGGAGGAATGAAACAACAGTGAAACAACAGGGACAGGACGCCAGGACATCAAAGGTTGGGCAGAAGAGGTGACAGCAAGGGGACAACACAAAACAAATCATACAGCTGCATGCTTAGAGGGCAGAGAGGGAAGAATTAAGAAATAGGGTCAAGGAGCCTGAAAAAAAGAGAGAGCTGGGAAAAAAAAACAAACAGTGTAGCAATGCATACAGAAAGAACAGGGGCAGAATGGAAAATCAGGTGCATCGGGGAGCCAGAGACGGCAAGCTGGATAAAGGAGAAAAGCGACACGCTAGAGGGCACAGAGGGAGGAAATGGAAAACCAGAGACTGGGAGCTGGACAGAGAGAGAGGCAGAAATTAAATGGGCAAGTGCGACAGGCCACAGGGCAGAGAGGGAGCAATGGATAAATACGGTCAGAGGACCAGGCAGAACACAATGTGAAATAATAGGAACACGACTGGCATACAGGGAAGAGGGAAGAATTAAAAAACGGGGACTGAGAAGCTAGACAGAATGACATGGAGAAACAAAAAAATAACAGTGACGGCTTACCAGACAGATAGGGAGCCGCAGGCAGAGAGAGATGGAGGGGAAACAATCAAATAGCGTGCAGCTGCAAGACAGAGAATGTAGAATTTAAACTGAGCATTACAAGCAGGTGGGCTAGCTTTGTGGGTTTAGCCCACAGTACCCATCGCTGTGCAGAAATTACAGAAGTAAATACCTCTGCTCCGTGCGTAAGCCTGGCGTACTGCGCACTGGGTAAACAAACCCAGATTTGGGACAGCAAGAGGGATAGGGAGCAGGACAGAATGGGAAAGGAAAAAATGCTGGGAGGCTGAACAAAGGCAAAGAGAAACAAAGACAGAAAGCAGGGCACGGGAACGGAAGCAAAATAAAAAAGCAATGGCCTGCAGGACCGAGACGGAGAAATTAGAAAACAACCATGGGGAGCAGCACAGAATGACAGAGAGAGAATAAAGGAACAGAGAGCAGGACAGCTCTGGAGGAAAAATCAACTGTGATAGGCAGTGGGAGAGAGATACCAAAAAAAGGAAAAAAAAATAGCGAGGGAAAGAGAAAGGAAAGAAGAGACACCCAGCTGTACAGGGGAGCACAATTAGAAAAGACAGGAGAGCAAACGGGACAGAGAAAGAAACAAACAGACAATAAAGTGGAAGGAAGCAGAGGAAAAGGACAAAAAGAGGAAAATAAATAGGAATAGGAGTGAGATCGGGACAAAATGGTGGGGGGGGAAAACACAGACCAAGGAAAAGAGACAGAAAGAGGAACAAGGGAGAAGGCAGAGAAAAAAAAATGGCAGCAGCCAGACGGAGATGGGGGTGGGAAAAAAACCTTGGATAGACAGCCGGACAGAGAAGAACATGAATATGAGCAAGGATCGGAACAAAGGGATATAGCAAGAAACGACAAGACAGGGAGCAAGACAGACTGACAGACAGAAAAAAAAAAAAACATTGAAAGAGAGAGAGCATGCACTTGTGAGAGCCACAGGGGTTGGAGAGATAAAGATAGATCTCAAAAGAGCTACAAAGGCACATCAACTTAATAAAAAGGGCCAAGGAACAGCATGAAGGCCCAGAGACAGCAAGGGATGAACAGGACGGAATGAGAGGCAGAATGGAAGAAAAACCGCAACACCAAGCAAGACAAAGGGATAAAGCAAGAAAGGGAAGGGAGGAGAGAGACAGGAAGGCAGGGACTCAGAGCAGCACGTACAGGCACAGGGAGGAAACAAATGCCAGAAAACAGACCAGAGAAACTGCAAAGAAAAAAAGAGAAGGATGCAGACCAGCACAAAGGGAAATATAAGTTAAAAACAGTGGGGAAAAGGAAGGAGAGTGAGGAGAACAAGAGCCCAGATAGAAAAAGAAAGGGAGCAGTACAAGAAGAGAGAGAAGGGGAAAGAGAAAGACTGAGAAAAACAGAAAAATGGAAAAAGATGAGATGCAGGGAAGCCAAGAAAATCACAGCAGCATGAGAAAGAAAAAGGGAAAGAGAGGCAGCTGGGGGAGGGCCAAGGAGGCCCTGGGATGGAGAGGAGGGGAGAAGGGGCCCCGAGGGCCCGGGACTCACCGCAGCTCTCGGCGCTCCAGGGAGAGTTTGCCAGTTCAGACCCTTCTTTCTCTGCTCTTCCCTTCCTCTTCTGTCACTCCAGTTGCTTGACTGTCCCCAACCTAAGAAAAGAGGAGGATGCGTTACAGCTCTTAGGAGACAAAGCTCCCTAGAAACGCAGCCTCGCTCACCCAGTACTTGACCGTGCCCCCTTTTTAAATTATGTGTACAGACCCTGCGGCGCTCTTTGGCGATCTAGCCTGCTGCGGCCTTCAAAACGGGATCTTCCTCACCCAGAGAGGCAGGCTGTCTCTTGCACGCAGCACAGGCAGCTGCCGGTCAGACGGCCTTCAGTTACGTCTTCCGGAATACCGATCCACAGTGACAGGTGGCTGCCTTCGTCCGACCGGACTGCGCACCAGCTTGCGGCTTTGCCACCCCCTTGCCCTTGAGAGAGTGGCTACCTGGAGCGGCTCCACAACCACTGCTGCCCAAAACAACAGAGGAAAAGGCACTAAAAAGCAACGACAAAGAACAAAGACAAACTGTCAAGACACTAGGAATGACATGACATGAGATGAGACATGACACCACATGAGAGCCTAAAGCATCAGCCAGGCAGAGCTTGCAGCTGACCTTGTGCTGCAGTTTAACTGCAGCCAGCAACTGTGCTCGCTCACTGCCCCCGACCCTGTGGGATGGGGAGAGACTCAGAAAGGTCAAAGGAACAATTCTTGTGACTTGAGACAAAAACAGTTTAATATTAAGGAAAAGAAAAAGAACCACCACTGGTAAGGAAAAGCGGAACAAAAGAAAAATACAGCAAAAGAAAACCCAAGACATGCAACTGATACAAATGAACACACTTGTAAGTTTCTAATTTAGAGTGTTTTCATTTTAGAATGGAAACAATCTCCATAAAAGTTGGGGGTGGGAGCACTGGGTAAGTTGGGGAACACAGGCAGCAACCCGAGGATCCTGAGGCAGAGGGGTCATGGGGAGGCAGCGCCAAAAAGGGGGGCGTCGAACAGGGACACAAAACAAGAGTGCAGGGCACGCAACGGGCAAAACACAGGGGAAAAAAAACTCACAAGGGAGGAAAACCTCACACGGTGGGGGGGTGTTTTAGTGAAAAGCATTTGCAAGTGATACAGGGAATTAACGGTCTGCTAAATATTGCTTGATTTAGAAGACTGACTGTCTGCATACTGCTTGATTTAGGAGACTAACTGTCTGCTAGACAATGCCTAACAATCCTCTTTGCCTTGAAACTCACTTAAGCTTATCAGGGACTGGTACTTGTCAAGAAACTGGTATTCAGTCAAGGACTAATATGTCAAGCAAAGGACATGATAACAGGAGTCGTTCAGAAACTGCTGAAATCCCCAAGTGAAAGGAGAGCATGGGTGAATGACTGAAGTTCATCTAGAGGAAGATCAGACCCCTGAAGAAGTAAACGACCACCAGAGACAGATCTGAAATGCTAACGCAAGTGGTTTTTTAATAACCCCGCCTCGCTTATGCACATGTATGTCTGTATTGTGCAATCCTAGTAATGTGTGTACCTGCACCGGATACATTTTTGGTAAAATGTGCTGTCAGTGTGCGTGCTTTTGGAGAAGCAATCCCCCACGCACCCGGTGCCAAATAAACATGCCTGCTTTATAACTCTCTCCGAGTTGTAGAGTTTGATCCACGCGTCAGGAGGGCTGAGAAACACAGAGCGGGACAGTGGGGACGGATACGAGGGAGAGACGGACACGCAAGGACAAGGGGTACGTGCGGGAAGAAAGGTGCGTAAGGATGACCTATAGCAGGGAGTCCACGCAGGACAATCCACAGCACGTAACTCACCCGGCATAACCTGCACGAGATGACCCACACCGGACAATGGACCCACACTGCGTAATCCCCAGCGAGAACCCCTCCGTCTCCCACTGGGTCACACCAACTATCCCCAAATTAAGTGGCTTTTTTTTTTTTCCTTGTCCAGAATATTTTTTTTACTATGGCCAGACTATGCTCCAGACCACACCTCATTTGATTTTTCCTGTGTCTGAATATTTAGTTAAAAGACTACAGAAGGAAAATCGCCACATTCTTAACATTCACTTTAAAATCCATGGGGCAAGTCCCTTAGGAAAAATGCAGTCACGCATCGCAGACGTACCTTGTACTTGCAGACCGCTACGGCTCCTTTCCATCCATCTCGTACTTTCATGACCAAGGAAAAGGCGACCACGGTGAAACGCTGGCAGCAGACATTCAGCAGAGAGAGGGAAAAACCCCTTAGTTTGAAGCTAGGCAGGAATCTAACTCTTCCTTTTGGGGCGAGGTTTCTCAGGACTAAAACCACGTGAAGGACAGAGTATCTTGCAGCACCTTTGGTACAGCTGCTGATACTGGCCTTTAAAGCTTTTGCATTTTTCAGACACCCGGGCCTTTTTTTGACTCATTGGCAGCTTTAGTTTCACTCGAACCGCTGTCCTACATACAGGCAGGGGACAGACACAGATGCCTACATACATTTTCTCAACCCTAAGTACAGCCGAGATCTCCTCACCCTCTATGTGCCAAGTTGAATATTTGTTTGTTAAGGAGCACAGCAACACTTCTGTCCTCGTGAACTGCCTCCGAGCAGAGGAGGGCTCTGGGATTTCCTGGACGCCAGTGCTCCCGCTTTCACTGTCAGCTCCGCACGGCCACCCACCGGAAAAAAGGCCTCAAAATAACGAACGTCAGACGATAGCTGCCACACCAAAAGTGCCAGGACTGAAAGCTTGTGCTGCTCCTCGCCGGCCATTGGCAGAGCATCTACAGTACCACAGACATCGGGGCTCCGGGCATTCCCTGACCAACAGGGCTTCGACATTTACCACCAGCTGCACCTGGGAGCCCACTGGAAAAAAAAACCGAAAAATCACGAACGTCAGACGATTGCTCCCACACCGAAAGTGCCAGCCAGTCAAGCTCTTGCTGCTCCTCACCGGCCATTGCCAGCGCATCTACAGCACCACAGACATCGGGGCTCTGGGCTTTCCCTGACCAACAGGGCTTAAACATTTACCACCCGCTGCCCCTGGGCGCCCACTGAATAAAGCCCCCGAAAATTCACGAATATCGGACTATTACGCCAACACCGAAAGTGCCAGCAACACAAGGTCTTGCTGCTCCTCACGGGCCATTGGCAGCGCATCTACAGCACCACAGACATCGGGGCTCCAGGCTTTCCCTGACCAACAGGGCTTCGACATTTTACACCAGCTGCACCTGGGCGCCCACTGAAAAAAAACCCTGAAAAATCAAAAACGTCGGACGATTGATCCCACACAGAAAGTGCCAGCCTGTCAAGCTCCTGCTGTTCCTCACCGGCCATTGGCAGCGCATCTACAGCACCACAGACATCGGGGATCCGGGCTTTCCCTGACCAACAGGGCTTCGATGTTTACCACCAGCTGCACCTGGGTGCCCCCTGAAAAAAAAACCCCAAAAATCACAAATGTCGGACGATTCCTGCCACACCTTAAATGCCAGCCTGTCAAGCTCTAGCTGCTCCTCACCACCCATTCCTAGCGCATCTACAGCACCACAGACATCGGGGCTCCGGGCTTTCCCTGACCAACAGGGCTTCGACGTTTACCACCAGCTGCACCTGGGCTCCCACTAAAAAAAAACCCCGAAAAATCACAAACGTCGGACGATTGCTCCCACACCGAGAGTGCCAGCCAGTCAAGCTCTTGCTGCTCCTCACCAACCATTCCCAGTGCATCTACAGCACCACAGACATCGGGGCTCCGGGCTTTCCCTGACAAAGAGGGCTTCGACATTTACCACCAGCTGCACCTAGGTGCCCACTGAAAAAAAAACACCGAAAAATCACGAACGTCGGACGATTGTTCCCACAATGGAAGTGCCAGCCAGTCAAGCTCTTGCTGCTCCTCACCGGCCATTGCCAGCGCATCTACAGCACCACAGACATCGGGGATCCGGGCTTTCCCTGACCAACAGGGCTTCGATGTTTACCACCAGCTGCACCTGGGTGCCCCCTGGAAAAAAAACCCCAAAAAAATCACTAACATCGGACGATTGCTCCCACACCAAAAGTGCCAGCCAGTCAAGCTCTTCCTGCTCCTCACCGGCCATTGGCAGCGCATCTACAGCGCCACAGACATCGGGGCTCTGGGCTTTCCCTGACCAACAGGGCATCGACGTTTACCACCCGCTGCACCTGGGCGCCCAATGAAAAAAATCCCCGAAAAATCACGAACGTCGGACGATTGCTCCCACACCGAAAGTGCCAGCCAGTCAAGCTCTTGCTGCTCCTCACGGGCCATTCCCAGCGCATCTACAGCACCACAGACATCGGGGCTCCGGGCTTTCCCTGACCAACAGGGCTTCGACGTTTACCACCAGGTACACCTGGGCGCCCACTGAAAAAAACCCCGAAAAATCACGAAGGTCGGACGATTGCTCCCACACCGAAAGTGCCAGCAACACAAGCTCTTGCTGTTCCTCACCGGCCATTGGCAGCGCATCTACAACACCACAGACATCGGGGCTCCGGGCATTCCCTGACCAACAGGGCTTCGACGTTTACCACTAGCTGCACCTGGGTGCCCCCTGAAAAAAAAAACCCCAAAAATCACAAATGTCGGACGATTCCTGCCACACCTTAAATGCCAGCCTGTCAAGCTCTTGCTGCTCCTCACCGCCCATTCCCAGTGCATCTACAGCACCACAGACATCAGGGCTCTGGACTTTCCCTGACGAACAGGGCTTCGACGTTTACCACCAGCTGCACCTGGGCGCCCACTGAAAAGAAGCCCCGAAAAACCACAAACATCGGTCGATTGTTCCCACACCAAAAGTGCCAGCAACACAAGCTCTTGCTGCTCCTCACCGCCCATTCCCAGCGCATCTACAGCACCACAGACATTGCGGCTCCGGGCTTTCCCTGACCAATAGGGCTTCGACGTTTACCACCAGCTGAACCTGGGCGCCCACTGAAAAAAATAAACGAAAAATCATGAACATCGGACGATTGCTCCCACACTGAAAGTGCCAGCCTGTCAAGCTCTTGCTGCTCCTCGCCGGCCATTCACAGCGCATCTACAGCACCACAGACATCGGGGCTCCGGGCTTTCCCTGACGAACAGGGCTTCGACGTTTACCACCAGCTGCACCTCAGCACCCACTGAAAAAAAAAAAAAACGAAAAATTACGAACGTCGGACGAGTGCTCCCACACCGAAAGTGCCAGCAACTCAAGCTCTTGCTGCTCCTCACCAGCCATTGGCAGCGCATCTACAGCACCACAGACATCGGGGCTCCGAGCTTTCCCTGACCAACAGGGCTTCGACGTTTACCACCAGCTCCAAATGGGCGCCCACTGAAATTAAAATCCCATGTAATCATGAACGTCGGACGATTGCTCCCACACCGAAAGTGCCAGCCAGTCAAGCTCTTGCTGCTCCTCACCGGCCATTCCCAGCGCATCTACAGCACCACAGACATCGGGGCTCTGGGCTTTCCCTGACCAACAGGGCTTCGACATTTACCACCAGCTGCACCTGGGCGCCCACTGAAAAAAACCCCCGAAAAATCACGAACATCAGACGATTGCTCCCACACCGAAAGTGCCAGCCAGTCAAGCTCTTGCTGCTCCTCACCGGCCATTGCCAGCGCATCTACAGCACCACAGACATCGGGACTCTGGGCTTTCCCTGACCAACAGGGCTTCGACGTTTAGCACCCGCTGCACCTGGGCGCCAACTGAAAAAAACCCCCGAAAAATCACGAACATCAGACGATTGCTCCCACACCGAAAGTGCCAGCCAGTCAAGCTCTTGCTGCTCCTCACCGGCCATTGGCAGCGCATCTACAGCACCACAGACATCGGGGCTCCGGGCTTTCCCTGACGAACACACACTCTCTCTCTCTTGCCCGCGCACTCTCTCTCACACGCGCCCGCGCGCTCTCTCTCACACGCGCGCGCTCTCTTCATCCACCTACTCCCATTTTGGTAAACATCCATTGGTTACTTCCCAAATCCAACAGGGAAGATTATAAAGGATGTTGTAGTTTAGTCACCCCGGTAGTTGTGGTAGCCAATTTGTTCATCACATGTTACTAAGGTAGCTAAATTTGGGTGACCGTCTCTGGAAGAACGTCCTATAATGCTGTCGCATCAAACGAGACCTTGCCGTTATGTATTCTTTCAGTTACACATTACTGCTAAGATGCAGAAAAATATTACAAGGCTGATCATAAATCCAGTTAAACGATTGATCACTTTTAAAATTTAGGCTTCCAAATTAATTATCAGGCCTGTGCAGCTCACTCAGAATTCCTGTGAAAAACAAAAGAAAAAAAAAATATGCTCGGTTGAGGATGCAACAAGCAGTTAAAAGGAGGGTATTATCCACTGGGTACTGATGGGGTGTATTTTTCCTGCTTCCATGAAAAAAAGCCCACTGTTTGTGTTGCCCATCTCCCACAAAGGTGGGGCTGTCAGCAGATGCGTGACATTTCTTTTCCTTCAAGTGAATATCATTTCCGGTTAGACCACTTTGATACCACCTTGCTCAGCTCCTCGAGGGATAAACTGTAAAGACAGCATTGCTGACAGGTGCCTCGCAGTCCTCCTTCTGCGGTTTTCAAACAAGGACTGGATTGACTGACTGGCTAGGCCGGGGGGTGAAGCACAAGTCCCTACTTCCTGGATAGCATCTATGCGGTTATCTTAGCAGGCCAGCTCCTTCCCTGGTAATGGAGAACGGACAGTCTGCTGTCCCCGCTGCAGGACCGTTACGCCTCTGGCTTCCACAGAAACTGCACTCCACCCGTGGGAATAGCAACCGAGGCTTACTGTGAAACCTGCATTCGGCTCATGAAAGCAGCAACTGCAGACGAAATCAAAACATTGCATCTTAGGGCCAGGAAACAAATACAGACATGGCTAGAGGGAAGACAGAACCAAACTGCTAGCCTGCATCAGAGATGCAGACTCCACAACTCTGCTGAGGAAATGACAGAGAGCTCTGGTGGGGGCGAGAGGAGCGTGGAATTAGAGGCAAATGAAGGACCGCTGACACAACGAGGTACTAGGGATGAGATCCAAACAGAGTACAGATATCCTTGGGGAACTGATGATGAAACACAGACACTGGATGGGGCGGAAGAACAGTATGAACGCTCTGACACAAATTGAAAGCCCGAGGAAGACTTGTCTCCTCAATTAACAAAGACAAAAAACTTGCCGCATACCTGAAGGATGGCCAGAGAACACAAGGACGCTTACAGGAAGCGACGTGCGAGAAACAGAGGGGAGCCAAAATACGCGGAGAAATAGAAAGCGGCTTGAAGGCGCAAAGGTATTGGGAAGAAATTGGAACAGACGGCACAGGATGCGTGAGGAAGATTAACAAAATGGAGGGTGGGACTAAATTACATCTCTGAGCATAAGGAATGACCCGATGAGATGTTCTGACAAACAAATATACAAATTACGTTCCAGAGGTAAAAGCCAGCCAAGGAGACCCTCTGAAGCCTCACAAAGAAATGGAGACAAGAGAAAAACCGTCTGAGACAAAAATAAAATTTTTAAAAGCTCAACGCGAGTGACAGACATAAAAAAATAAAAATATGCAGCTCAGTAACAGTAGACATAGAAATAAAATCCTAAAGTCAACGTGGTATAAGGCAAAAAGGAAAAAAGAATGCAAGTAGGGACAGAATGCTAGATAAAACTGGGCATAGAACAAAACAAATAGAAAACAGCACCATAAGAAGATGAAAAAATGAATAGACAAGCACAAGATGCAAAGTAAACAGGGAAGCGGAAATACAATTGAAAAATTGAGAGAGTAGGTGGGACATGAGAAAAAATTAAATAGACATGGGACCTGAATAAAAGCAAACATAAAAAAAAAATTTTTTAAACTGCAAGAAAAAAAGAAATGAAAATAGGAAAAAGGATAACAGACATATCAAAGTAAACAAACACATAGATAAAAAAATAAACAAAACAACAAGGTACACTACAGACTAGAATGGAAAAAAAAAAATTACAATGACCCAGATAAAAAGACACAGAAAAAAAAAAAAACGACACAAGGACCCACAAAGACATGAAAAAATAAGGAACCAATAAAAAATCATGAACCTGAATAAAAGTAGACAGAAAGAAAATGTTAAAGGTGACAGTGTACAGGACTCATAGAAAAAAAAAAAAAACCAAAAATAAAGACCAAAAAAATCCATAAAAGGGAATGTATGAACAAAAATTTAATAGCAAGGGCATAAAGATAAAGAAAAAAATTAAAAACAGCCAAAAAAATTAAACAGAGAAAGACACAGAAAGAAAATGTAAAAAGCGACTGGGTACAGGACAAACTACAACATTAAAAAGTAAATATGAAAAATCAAATAAAAATAAAGAGGAGAAAGGTAAATTTACAAGGTGACAGCATACAAGACATACGGCAGAACATGAAAAACCAGAGAGAGACATCCTGATAAAAGTAGACGTAAAACAAAAATTTTTAGAGTGACAGCACACAGTAAACATAAAAAAAATTTGAAAGTTGACATAGAAAATGAAATAAACAAACACCAATGGTAAGAAGTTTGAAAATAAAAAAAAACACAGACAGACAAAAATGGAACGATAGGAACAGTTACCTAGAGAAAATTACACATAACAAGAAGAAAATTTGAAAACCGACTTGGTGACAAACAGGTAATAAAAAACACAACGAGGACTGAGATAAGATTAAACATACAAAAAAAAACAATTTAAAATCAAGAGGAATAAAAAAAATAAAGGCACAAAAAAAAAAAAAAAAAGGACACCTAACAACAACAGAACAATATTGACAAACACACTGATATTATTACTTCTTCGGATACAAACCAAGCCCACTATCTTAACACTTTCTATACATAGAAAAAATTCCAAAAATCACCGTGACTAAAGAAAATTAAGAAACGATTTGGTTAAAAAAAAAAAACCTGTGACTGCTATAAAAGTAAACAAAGGCAGTGGATCTTACAAAGAAAAGATTAGGAAAATAGAAAAAAAATTGAAATGTAAAAACAATGTGTTAAAACATGAACAACGGGGTAAAAAAATCACAAATAAGTGGTGTATAGCACAAACCAGAAAAACACTACACTAAATATTAAGCTGATTAAAATGAGACAGAAAATACGAAAACCTACGGAGTTTAGAGAGATTGTTCTAGTTTCATCTAAGATGGACTTACATTTCCTCTCAATACCTAATGTGTTTTTTTAATTTCCTATCAGAACAATATTGACAAACACACTGATGTTGTTACTTGTTCTGATACAGACCAAGACCACTATCTTGTCTTCCAGGGTCCGCTAATGTGCGGGTGCAGGAAACTGAGACGGATATACCTGGAACAGCTGACCCCGTCTAGCCAGAAAATACAATCCCCCAACCCAAACCTACACAAATGAATAACGACATAAAGAAAAAATTTTAAAAAGACAAAAATGGCAAACCAAAACACATCTGTGCAAAAAAATTTACAAGCTAACGGCAGCACCAAAGGATTAGAAATAATTGTGTAAAAACAGGGAACAGAAATAAAGTATGCATAGAAAGAGTATTTAAAAAACATGTGGTAACAAAGAAATAAGGGAAAAAATGAAAGATAGGGACAGCTAACCAAAATAAATGTAACAATAAATGGAAAAATCAATACCTCTAAGGAAACACTGAGACTAAGTAAAATATGAAAGAGCAATTTAAAAACGGGAAATGGGATAAAGGTAGAAAACATAAACAACTGAGATAATGGAAATAAATGAAAAAAAATTTGAAATCAACACAGGGAGCTAAACACATGTACAAATAAAATCTAAAAAGCGAGGAGGCTAACAAAATTCAAGGTATAAAAATAGATACTGCAAAATGAATACAAAAAAACCAATAAAACTAGACAAACTTTTTAAAGCAACAGAGATGGGGGAAATAACAAAAAATTAAAAAACATTGAGGGCAAACTAAAATGTAGATGTAGAAAAAAAATTAAAAAGCAGCAACACTAAGGAAGGTTGATAAATAATGAAAACTAACCAATGCAATAAACATAAAAAAACCTGAAAAAAGCACAGGGCATTCCCAAAATAGACAAAAAAAACCCCAAAAAATAGGAACAGCACACTAAAACCAAGATAGAACAAAAACTACAAAAATCACAGGACTGGATAAACACTATACTGTTTTGGTTTTTTTTAATAAAAGTAAAGTACACATAGAATAAGCAAGGAAAAAGCAAGATCATTCAAGTAAATAAATAGAAAAATTAAACCGTAAAGACGACAAACTCAGTCATGTAGAGATACTTGAAAAAGCAAGGTTGCAAATGAAAGGCAAAAAACATTGGCAAAAAAGCAACAACATAAAGACAGCAAACAAGATAAATGCAGAACATTCAAAAAGCAAAATGATTTATAGAAACAAGCATAAAAAAAAACCTGATGAAAACCTAAACCAGAAATGCAAAAAAAAATGTGAAAAGCAAATGCTCCAATAAAGAAATGCTTCAAAAATAAATACAGCAAGGAGATTAAAAATCATAATATGTTAGAATACAGTAAGATTACAGAAATAATGAAAAAAAAACAAGTAGCAATATCAAAATAAAATAGAAATAATGAAATTGGGTGAAAAATTCCCAAATAACAGAGTCCACCTAAGAGACGTACAAAATTTAAAAATCAAGGACACTAGACATTGTTGGAATGTAATTAAAAAAAAAAATAAAGATAGCAAAATAAAGACATAAACCAGATAGAAGTAAAGACAACATATCAACATCAATTGAAGATTAAAGAAATTACAAAAAAAAAAAAGAAATAAAACACTCAATGTCAACCAACAAAAATAAAAAAGGAGAAAGAGAATTTTGAAAGTCAGGATTCTGTGGAACAACAAGAAATTATTATTTTAAAACTGCAAAGGGCATAAAATTAGCCACTGAAATGCTGAAAAAGGAACGGGGAATAGCTGATAAAAGGAAATCTAAAAAAAATAGGTACAGCACGGCAAAAAAAGAATTAGGAAGAAACTATCAAAATCAAGAATGCTAAGGAAATAAATAGTTTTTAAAAGACAGCACACAAAAGAAAAGTAGGTACGAAAAAGTGGTGAGTGTTAGAGAAAATAAGACAAAAAGTAAAAAAAAAAAAAAAAAAAAGGCAGACAGCTACCTAAAACAGATGTATTAAAAAAAAAATGAAGAATTCGGACACTAAGGAAACGTGACAAAAAATTTAAAAACCAATAAATAAAGACAGCAAGCAATATAAATATACAAAGTTTTTTAAATTACAGGCACTACGGAGAATAATAAAAAAAATATTTACATCAAAATAAAACTGTCGCAGTTCAGCCCTGATCAGGACCAGACTACGCAGTCTCTCTCTCGCTCCCCCCACACTCCGAGAGAATAGGAGGAGATGATATAAGAAAAACGGCTCAAGGTTTGAGATAAGGACGGGGAGAAATCCTTAAAGTTACCGTCACGGGCAAAACAGACTCAACTTGGGGAAAACTATTCATTTATTTCTAAAATTAGCAGGAGAATGAGACAGGGAACAAGATAACCTCCCCCCCCACTCCTCCCTCTTCCCGGGCTTAACATTATCTCTACTACCTTCCCCTCCCGAGCGGCACGGGGGGGGGGGAGGGGGAAGGGAATGGGGGTCGCGGTCAGTTCATCACGCGTTGTTTTACGCCGCTGTATGATCGTCGGGGGAAGAACTCCTTGCATTCCTCCTCTGCTCCAGCGTGGGGTCCCTCCCACGGGCCACAGTCCTCCGTGAAACTGCTCCGGCGTGGGTCATCTCTTCCACGGGGTGCAGTCCCTCTAGAACAGCTGTCCCAGCGGGCCCTCCATGGGGCACAGCCTCCTTCAGGCATCCACCTGTTCCGGCGTGGGGTCCTCCACGGGCTGCAGGTGGATCTCTGCCCCTCCGTGGACCTCCATGGGCTGCAGGGGGACAACCTGCTCCACCATGGTCGTCACCACGAGTTGCAGAGGAATCTTGGCCAGGAGCCGCATTACTCCTCCCCCTCCTCCTTCACTGACCTTGGCGTCTGCAGCCGTTCCTCACAACAGGCTGGCAGACGCCTCTCAGGATCCTTTTTACATCTTATTCACTTCAACTGCTCCTCTCCACTTCTTGCAGCCAGGCCGGGCCGAGTTGGGCCCAGTCAGCTGCCCGGCGAGAGGCCAGAGGGTGAGGCCTGCAAGGCCCACGAGGCTCGCGCTTCCCCCTCTCTGCCCCCCGCTCAGCTGCTTCACATCTCTCCCTTTTTTTTTTTTTTTTCTGTTTTCCCCTATTTAAATACGTTATCGCAGAGGCATTATCACGGGACATTCTGCTACCAATCGGCTCGGCCTTGGCCAGCAGCGGGTCCGCCCTAGGCCCGGCCGAGTCCACTGAACAAAGGGGAGCGACTTCTAGCAGTTTCCTACAGAAGCTACCACCTTAGGCCCCCCCTCACTAACAAAACCCGAACAAAAACGAAGACAAAAAAAAATCTAATGGGGAACAACATTAACAAAACACTAGACATACCAAAAAAAAAAAAAAAAAAAAAAAAAAAAAAAAAAAGACGTGGAAGGAAAAATACAGCCACAGAATAAACATTGCAAAAGCAGCAAGAACACAGAAATAAAAGGCAAAAAAAAAAACCTGACCCCAAACTTAACCAGGTGTGTACAAAAATGTAAAAAGCAAGGATGCTAATAAAAAACAAGAAATAATTAGCATAAACACATCAGGACGGGGAAAAAAGATGATGAATGAATACACCTTTTAAAGTGAGGCAGATCACGGAAAGACATGTTAAAATTTCAAACTAAAAACGATAAACTAACATAAGCATATAAAAAATTTGAAATGTAGAGACGCAAACACAACATAATATCTAATTAAGGGACAACAAAATACAGAAAAGACATAAAAATAGAAAATTTAAACAGTAAAACATAACACCAATAAATAGAAAAATTTGAAAAAACACACCTACCTAAAACAATAGTAGAAGGAAAATTTATAAAATAAATGCACTTATAACAAAAAAAAAAATTTAAAGACAAAAAATAAAATAAAAATAAAAATAAAATATCACAAGCTACAGGGATAATGAAAAAAAAAACCAACAAAAAATAATGGTAAACTGAAACAAAAAAAGTAGAAATAAAATTTACCATGCAAAGGGATGAGGAACAGAGGAAGAACCAAATAGGGGTTGTAAACTAAATAGATGAAATTACCAAAACGTAATTTAAAAGGTAGAAGACAGGCACAAAGAGATAAAAAAACACAGGCAGAGAACACGAGATGAGTGGAGCTGTAAAGGCAAAATTTAGAAAACAACAGAGTACAATTCCCAGAAGGAACAATGAAAAAATAAGACCAAGGGGCTTAATGGAAAAAAAACCCAATACTTAGCAATGTCAAACTAAAACGTAGATAGAGAAGGAAAATGTAAAAAGCGACAGCGCTAGGGAAAACTGAGGGGGGGCGTGGGAAAAGTTAAAAACTAATAATGCTGAAAGACATAAAAGTAGAAAATTTTTAAAGCCCGAGGTTTAAGACAAGAAGGAACACACAATACAGTCAGAGAACTCAAAAGCAAACAGAGGCAGATATTTGTAAAAGTGGCGGCGCTAAAAACAGACAAGAGAAAAAATGCACATAAAAAAAAAGTGACCAATATAAAGGTACACATAGACGGGAAAAAAGAAAAAAGAAAAGAAAATACATCAAGCATGAGGGAAATAGAGACAGCAGACCACAACAGAGATGTAAAAAGAATCTCTAAAAAGCCAGGAAGCTAAGGAAAGACAAGAAACAATGAACAAAAAAACCCCAGCAAACATAATACAAGTAGACAGGAAACTTAAAAAGCAAAAAGTAATAACTAAATCATGAAAAAAAAACCTTAAAAAGGCATAAAACAAGGAGCTAAACCAGAGGTAAAAATAAACTTTAAAAAGCCACCACACTAATGACAGACAAAAAATAACTAAAGAAGGGAAAAATCAAGACAATCACCAGCACGAAGGTAGACAGATGCTTTTTAAAGCAGTGACATTTAAGGAAAAAGAAGACAAAATGGTCTCGTGAAACCGAGACAGACACATAGAAAGAAAATTTTTAAGGCGAGGACACTAATGAAAGATGAGATAGAATTTAAAAACAAATACAGCAAATTAAAGGCTGGGAGGGAACTGAAATCAGACAAATATTTGCTGGACTGCAGGGATGAAGACCATAAGGGAAAAATTCTTAAAGGGGGACAGCAACCCGATACCGTAGCCTCGGCCAAAAGAAACTATCCAAGATTCGATTCTGGAGTTTTAAAAAGCTGGCATTCTTTCATGACGCTGCTAGGTACACGGGGGATAGGTTCCACCTAGCGTACGTGTAGCAAATCGTAACGGACAAACCTTATCTTGCCCAACTCTATCTGGATGCAATACATTTCTCAGAATGCGTATACCCCCTCTCCCTTTTCCTGGTCTCACCTTCACTGCTTACTGCTGTACATCGTAGCCCTGAGCAACGCAGGGTGACACGGGATGAGAGGTGCAGTCAGTTCATCGCATGTAGTCTCGGTCGCTACTTTGTCCTCAAACTCTTTTTATTGCTGCAGCCTAGGATTCTGCCAGGAGATGCCTCCGGCGCAATCTCTCTGCGTGGACACACCTTCCTACAGACACATCCTCCTGCTCTGCTGTGGGGTGCTCCACGCGCTGCCGGACGACAGCCTGCCTGAGCGTGGTCATCACCACAGGCTGCAGGGAAACCTCTGCTCTGGCATCTGGAGTGCCCCCCCCAGCCCCCTTTTTCACTGACCTTGGCATCGGCAGGGCTGGTTCGCATTTTCTCTGTCACAGCTTGCGCGCAGCATTTTTTACCTGCTCTAAAACGTTCATCGCAGAGGTGCTACCGGTGTTGCTGACGGTCTCGGCTTTGACCGGCAGCAAAGGGGTCTTGGAACTAGAAGTGGCTGTGTCCAGCGCGGAGGCAGCTCCCAGTGTCTTCTCACAGAACCCATCCCTGCAGCCCCTGCCCGGCCCTGCCACCACAGCTAACATAACCTTGCCACGTAACCCCAATACAACAGTGATCAGCCCCAGGACAGAGACATGGGCTTGAGAAATAGGGCAAGGGAGCCACAGGGAGGGGCCCAGATGGAAAAACAATATCAATGGACTTCAGGCCATACAGGAGGGAGCACATGCTCCACATAAGCCCGAGAGCAATGCGGCGGCGTGGCAGCAAAAACTAAACCTACCTGCACGCACTGGCAAACACAGGATGGGTGCTCGGCCCTGGGTGCGGAAAGACTACACCTCCCAGGATGCTCCGCGGAGACATCATGGCGGAGCAGACGCCTCGTGCCTCAGGACTTCAGCTCCCGGCATGCTCTGCGAAGCCATAACGGCCAACCGCAAGCCCTGTACCCCAGGACTACAGTTCCCAGCATGCCGCACAAAGCAGCCGTTCCTGTGGGGCACACCGTTACCCCTGCGCCGAGCGCCACTGCAGAGCCTCGCAACCCCCAGCGCGGACGCTGGCAGCCCCCACCGCTGACTGCAGCACGCCGCAGCACGGCCGCGCCCCCGCCACTTCCTGTACCCGCACACAGACCGCGCCAGCCCGGCCGCTGCGCTCCTCGGGGCTTTTTCCGAGACCCGCCGGTCCATCGCCCGGCCCCGCTCACCTTCTCCATCGCTGCAGGCGCAGCCGCAGCCCGGCGGCGCTCGGGACCGCTCCACGCCCCCCGTGGCTCGCACTGGCCCCTCCACGGCCACCCGGGGCAGGGCAGGGCAGCACCAGCCCCTCCAGCAGCACCCACCCCTTTACAGGGAGGGGCCGCCTCCATCACCCTCACTGCCCGCACCTGGGGCTCCTCCAGCCCCAGCCCACAGCTGGAGCCCGGCAGGAACTGGGGGCCATCGCCTGACCCCCACACTGCATCACCTCCTCCCCTGGGCTCCTCACCTCCCATGGCCCCGGGCAAAGGGAGCAGAAACGCAGCCATGAAGTCAAAGGAGACAGCGAGTGTTTATTCAGTCACGCACATAAGTCCGAGCAGCGAGTCTGCTCTGGAGCTTGCAGCCTCCGATCCCCTCTCCGTGTCACTGGAACGACTGCCAAGTCATTCCAGGAGCCACGCTCGTTGGTTCGGCAGGGAACGTACGGTGGGTTGGCTGCGTCCTGGAGCGCCGGGCTGCTGGGCAGACTTGGAGGCTGCTAAAAACAAAGAGCAGGGCACGGAACACCACAAGAGAAGAGAAGAGAGGCAGCTTGCAAGACAGAGGGGCGTAGCGAGAAAGCACGAGGCAGGAAACAGGATAGCGAGAGAAGGATGAGGACAGAGAAGGACAGGGAGCCTGACAGAGGTGGGCAAAGAAGCAGTGGAGAGAGGAAGAGAGGCAGCAGAAAGAGGGAGAGGGAGCGGGACAGAGACCAGCAAAGAAGGATGGGGAGCAGGATGGAGATGCAGGAAAAACCTGAGCTGGGCAGTACGACAGGGAGGTAAAGACAACTAGGTGCAGGAAGCCAGACCGAGAGAGATGGAGAAAGCTAAAGCCATAACAAGAACAGGGCAGAGAGGGAGGAATGAAACAACAGTGAAACAACAGGGACAGGACGCCAGGACATCAAAGGTTGGACAGAAGAGGTGACAGCAAGGGGACAACACAAAACAAATCATACAGCTGCATGCTTAGAGGGCAGAGAGGGAAGAATTAAGAAATAGGGTCAAGGAGCCTGAAAAAAAGAGAGAGCTGGGAAAAAAAAACAAACAGTGTAGCAATGCATACAGAAAGAACAGGGGCAGAATGGAAAATCAGGTGCATCGGGGAGCCAGAGACGGCAAGCTGGATAAAGGAGAAAAGCGACACGCTAGAGGGCACAGAGGGAGGAAATGGAAAACCAGAGACTGGGAGCTGGACAGAGAGAGAGGCAGAAATTAAATGGGCAAGTGCGACAGGCCACAGGGCAGAGAGGGAGCAATGGATAAATACGGTCAGAGGACCAGGCAGAACACAATGTGAAATAATAGGAACACGACTGGCATACAGGGAAGAGGGAAGAATTAAAAAACGGGGACTGAGAAGCTAGACAGAATGACATGGAGAAACAAAAAAATAACAGTGACGGCTTACCAGACAGATAGGGAGCCGCAGGCAGAGAGAGATGGAGGGGAAACAATCAAATAGCGTGCAGCTGCAAGACAGAGAATGTAGAATTTAAACTGAGCATTACAAGCAGGTGGGCTAGCTTTGTGGGTTTAGCCCACAGTACCCATCGCTGTGCAGAAATTACAGAAGTAAATACCTCTGCTCCGTGCGTAAGCCTGGCGTACTGCGCACTGGGTAAACAAACCCAGATTTGGGACAGCAAGAGGGATAGGGAGCAGGACAGAATGGGAAAGGAAAAAATGCTGGGAGGCTGAACAAAGGCAAAGAGAAACAAAGACAGAAAGCAGGGCACGGGAACGGAAGCAAAACAAAATAGCGATGGCCTGCAGGACCGAGACGGAGAAATTAAAAAACAACCACGGGGAGCAGCACAGAATGACAGAGAGAGAATAAAAGGACGGAGAGCAGGACAGCTCTGGAGGAAAAATCAACTGTGATAGGCAGTGGGAGAGAGATACCAGAAAAGGAAAAAAACAGTGAGGGAAAGAGAAAGGAAAGAAGAGACACCCAGCTGAACAGGGGAATACAGTTAGAAAAGACAGGAGAGCAAACGGGACACAGAGAGAAAAACAGAAAATAAAGTAGGAGGAAGCAGGGCAACAGGACAAAACCAGGAAAAAATAGGAGTGAGATCTGGACAAAACAGGGAAAAAAAAAAAACTGACCAAGGAAAAGAGACAGAAAGAGGGACAGGGAGATGGCAGAGAAAAGAAACAGCAGCAGCAGGATGGAGACGGGAAAAAACCATCAACCTTAGATTGTCAGGAGGACAGAGAAGAACATGAATACAAGCAATGGCCTGCAGGACCGAGACGGAGAAATTAGAAAACAACCATGGGGAGCAGCACAGAATGACAGAGAGTGAATAAAAGGACAGAGAGCAGGACAGCTCTGGAGGAAAAATCAACTGTGATAGGCAGTGGGAGAGAGATACCAGAAAAGGAAAAAAACAGTGAGGGAAAGAGAAAGGAAAGAAGAGACACCCAGCTGTACAGGGGAGCACAGTTAGAAAAGACAGGAGAGCAAACGGGACAGAGAAAGAAACAAACAGACAATAAAGTGGAAGGAAGCAGAGGAAAAGGACAAAAAGAGGAAAATAAATAGGAATAGGAGTGAGATTGGGACAAAATGGCGGGGGGGGAAACACTGACCAAGGAAAAGAGACAGAAAGAGGGACAAGGGAGAAGGCAGAGAAAAAAAATGGCAGCAGCCAGACGGAGATGGGGGTGGGAAAAAAACCTTGGATAGACAGCCGGACAGAGAAGAACATGAATATGAGCAAGGATCGGGACCTCATTGCACTCTATAGCTTCCTGAAGGCAGGTTGTGATGAACAGGGGTTTGGCCTCTTCTTCCAGGCAACAAGCAGGACCCGAGGAAATGGCCACAAGTTGTACCAGAGGAGGTTTAGATTGGACTTGAGGAAAAACTTTTTCTCTCAAAGAGTGGTAAGGCACTGGAACGGCCTGCCCAGGGAGGTGGTGGAGTCTCCGTCCCTGGCAGTGTTCAAGAGGCGGCTTGATGAGAAGCTACAGGATATGGTTTAGTAGCTGTGGCAGCAATGGTAGTGGGAAGACGGTTGGACTAGATGATCTTATAGGTCCCATCCAACCATGTGATTCTATGATTCTATGATTCTATGAAAGGGATATAGCAAGAAACGACAAGACAGGGAGCAAGACAGACAGAACAAAAAAGCATTGAAAGAGAGAGAGCATGCACTTGTGAGAGCCACAGGGGTTGGAGAGATAAAGATAGATCTCAAAAGAGCTACAAAGGCACATCAACTTAATAAAAAGGGCCAGGGAACAGCATGAAGGCCCAGAGACAGCAAGAGATGAACAGGACGGAGTGAGAGGCAGAATGGAAGAAAAACAGCAACACCAAGCAAGACAAAGGGATAAAGCAAGAAAGGGAAGGGAGGAGAGAGACAGGAAGGCAGGGACTCAGAGCAGCACGTACAGGCACAGGGAGGAAACAAATGCCAGAAAACAGACCAGAGAAACTGCAAAGAAAAAAAGAGAAGGATGCAGAATGGCACAAAGGGAAATAAAAGGAAAAAACAGCGATGGGCTGCAGGACAAAGCCAGAGGGTGGAAAAAAGGAAGAGGAGAGGGGAGAACAAGAGCCCAGATAGAAAAAGAAAGGGTGCTGTACAAGAAGAGAGAGAAGGGGAAAGAGAAAGACTGAGAAAACAAAAAAAAAAATAGAACAAGAAGAGAGATACAGGGAAGCCAAGAAAATCACAGCAGCGTGAGAAAGAAAAAGGGAAAGAGAGGCAGCTGGGGGAGGGCCAAGGAGGCCCTGGGATGGAGAGGAGGGGAGAAGGGGCCCCGAGGGCCCGGGACTCACCGCAGCTCTCGGCGCTCCAGGGAGAGTTTGCCAGTTCAGACCCTTCTTTCTCTGCTCTTCCGTTCCTCTTCTGTCACTCCAGTTGCTTGACTGTCCCCAACCTAAGAAAAGAGGAGGATGCGTTACAGCTCTTAGGAGACAAAGCTCCCTAGAAACGCAGCCTCGCTCACCCAGTACTTGACCGTGCCCCCTTTTTAAATTATGTGTACAGACCCTGCGGCGCTCTTTGGCGATCTAGCCTGCTGCGGCCTTCAAAACGGGATCTTCCTCACCCAGAGAGGCAGGCTGTCTCTTGCACGCAGCACAGGCAGCTGCCGGTCAGACGGCCTTCAGTTACGTCTTCCGGAATACCGATCCACAGTGACAGGTGGCTGCCTTCGTCCGACCGGACTGCGCACCAGCTTGCGGCTTTGCCACCCCCTTGCCCTTGAGAGAGTGGCTACCTGGAGCGGCTCCACAACCACCGCTGCCCAAAACAGCGGAGGAAAAGGCACTAAAAAGCAATGACAAAGAACAAAGACAAACTGTCAAGACACTAGGAATGACATCGACAGCCTAAAGCATCAGCCAGGCAGGGCTTGCAGCTGACCTTGTGCCGCGGTTTAACCCCAGCCAGCAACTGTGCTCGCTCACTGCCCCCGACCCTGTGGGATGGGGAGAGACTCAGAAAGGTCAACGTGACAACTCTTGGGTCTTGAGATAAAAACAGTTTAATATTAAGGAAAAAAACAACCAACACTGGTAAGGAAAAGCGGAACAAAAAAAAAAATACAGCAAAAGAAAACCCGAGACATGCAACTGATACAAATGAACACACTTGTAAGAAACAATCTCCATAAAAGTTGGGGGTGGGGGGCACTGGGTAAGTTGGGGAACACAGGCAGCAACCCGAGGATCCTGAGGCAGAGGGGTCATGGGGAGGCAGCGCCAAAAAGGGGGGCGTCGAACAGGGACACAAAACAAGAGTGCAGGGCACGCAACGGGCAAAACACAGGGGAAAAAAAACTCACAAGGGAGGAAAACCTCACACGGTGGGGGGGTGTTTTAGTGAAAAGCATTTGCAAGTGATACAGGGAATTAACGGTCTGCTAAATATTGCTTGATTTAGAAGACTGACTGTCTGCATACTGCTTGATTTAGGAGACTAACTGTCTGCTAGACAATGCCTAACAATCCTCTTTGCCTTGAAACTCACTTAAGCTTATCAGGGACTGGTACTTGTCAAGAAACTGGTATTCAGTCAAGGACTAATATGTCAAGCAAAGGACACGATAACAGGAGTCGTTCAGAAACTGCTGAAATCCCCAAGTGAAAGGAGAGCATGGGTGAATGACTGAAGTTCATCTAGAGGAAGATCAGACCCCTGAAGAAGTAAACGACCACCAGAGACAGATCTGAAATGCTAACGCAAGTGGTTTTTTAATAACCCCGCCTCGCTTATGCACATGTATGTCTGTATTGTGCAATCCTAGGAATGTGTGTACCTGCACCGGATACATTTTTGGTAAAATGTGCTGTCAGTGTGCATGCTTTTGGAGAAGCAATCCCCCACGCACCCGGTGCCAAATAAACATGCCTGCTTTATAACTCTCTCCGAGTTGTAGAGTTTGATCCACGCGTCAGGAGAGCTGAGAAACACAGAGCGGGACAGTGGGGACGGATACGAGGGAGAGACGGACACGCAAGGACAAGGGGTACGTGCGGGAAGAAAGGTGCGTAAGGATGACCTATAGCAGGGAGTCCACGCAGGACAATCCACAGCACGTAACTCACCCGGCATAACCTGCACGAGATGACCCACACCGGCCAATGGACCCACACTGCGTAATCCCCAGCGAGAACCCCTCCGTCTCCCACTGGGTCACACCAACTATCCCCAAATTGAGTGGCTTTTTATTTTTTCCTTGTCCAGAATATTTTTTTTCCCATGGCCAGACTATGCTCCAGACCACACCTCATTTGATTTTTCCTGTGTCTGAATATTTAGTTAAAAGACTACAGAAGGAAAATCACCACATTCTTAACATTCACTCTAAAATCCATGCGGCAAGTCCCTTAGGAAAAATGCAGTCACGCATCGCAGACGTACCTTGTACTTGCAGACCGCTGCGGCTCCTTTCCATCCATCTCGTACTTTCACGGCCAAGGAAAGGGCGACCACGGTGAAACGCTGGCAGCAGACATTCAGCAGAGAGAGGGAAAAACCCCTTAGTTTGAAGCTAGGCAGGAATCTAACTCTTCCTTTTGGGGCGAGGTTTCTCAGGACTAAAACCACGTGAAGGACAGAGTATCTTGCAGCACCTTTGGTACAGCTGCTGATACTGGCCTTTAAAGCTTTTGCATTTTTCAGACACCCGGGCCTTTTTTTGACTCATTGGCAGCTTTAGTTTCACTCGAACCGCTGTCCTACATACAGGCAGGGGACAGACACAGATGCCTACATACATTTTCTCAACCCTAAGTACAGCCGAGATCTCCTCACCCTCTATGTGCCAAGTTGAATATTTGTTTGTTAAGGAGCACAGCAACACTTCTGTCCTCGTGAACTGCCTCCGAGCAGAGGAGGGCTCTGGGATTTCCTGGACGCCAGTGCTCCCGCTTTCACTGTCAACTCCGCAGGGGCACCCACCGGAAAAAAGGCCTCAAAATAACGGACGTCAGACGATTGCTGCCACACCAAAAGTGCCAGCACTGAAAGCTCGTGCTGCTCCTCGCCGGCCCTTGCCAGCGCCTCTACAGGCCCACAAACATTATCCAGCCTAGAGACTGCATAAAAGGCAGACCGCCCCAGGCTGCAACACTCTTGCCCAGCGTACACTGACCAGTAACGTCTCCCCCTTCACCTTCCCGAGAGAGACTGTTCCCAGGGAGCCCTCTTCCTCCCATCAATTTACTACACCCTCCCTGCAGTTTTCAGCCTTGTTCCCTCCTCGGCTGTGGTCCCTCAACTTAGCTCTCAAATGGCCAGAAATCAGATTCCATCCTCAAAAGAACAACCCCATGCTAACTAAGATGGCGCTTCCTCGCCCAGCTCCTCATCACCATCTGCAAAAAAAAAAAACCCAAAAATAAAACCTACCAAACAGCACCGCCCTTCAACATCACACCACTTACCACCAATCTCTTCTATGGCACTCTCCTCCTCAAAAGCGCCGCAGTGCTCTGCTCACCGGCTCCACTCATTGCCAAGAAGTCCGACGCCGCAACTGCCGCTCGTGGTGCTTCAGATGCTGAGAGACGCAAAGCTCAACTTACTTTTTCTGGGGTGTAGGTAGAAAAAAAATAGGTGTCATACCAAGCTAACTAGAAAAGTATGTCATTACATGCAATGACAACATTATCAAAAACCACCTGCTTTAGCTTCCTACAAGAAAACAAATGCTCCAGGCTTCATTTCTAGCAAGACCATGCATGCTATCTAACTTCTACCACAGCTACGTTCTGGACAGGGCTGAATGACAAATGTAGCAGAACGTGGTGGCTCGCACACGTGGCCGACAGAGGCACGGAGCTCCTGGCACTGCGTCCTGGTGTCTGCTCTGTCAGGGAGGGCTCAGATGGACCAGCCACTCCTTGCTGGAGGCACCTGCCTGTGATTCACTCCTCAGTCCCCTCCAGCAGCCATGCCCAGGCGGCCCCCTTTACAGCTGGAGGCCCCTCATACAGCAGGGCCAGGGCCAGGGCCAGGCCCACCCTCAGCCTCACTGGACCCATGTGGGGCTGCCCCACCTCCAGCCCCAGCTGGAGCCCATCAGGAGCAGGGGCCCTTGCCAAAGCCCCACAGCACATCACCCCCTTCCCTGTGCCTGTCCTCAGCCATCAGCTCTGCACCCAGGGGCTGCAAACACATCCAGGGGCACAGAGGACGTCACAGACAGTGAGATACAGAACAGAAAAAAAAAAACAGTGACAGTACGCAAGACAAAGAGATAGAGAAAGAAAGATAAGAAAAGAAAGAGAGAGATAGAAAGGCAGAGGCACAGGGCAGGCATGCAGAGGCGCAAAGAAAAGCAGGCCAGAAAACAGGCTGGAGAAATTAGTTGGGGGGAGAAGACGGATGCAGATCAGGACAAAGAGATGGAAAAGGCAAAAACAGCAATGGGCCGCAGGACAGAGACAGAGGACAAACAAAGGAAGGAAAGGGAGCAGAACAAAAGTGCAGGGATACAAAACAAAAGGAAGCGGTAGAACAAGAGATTTAAAGGGAGAGAGAAAGGGGGAAGAGCATACAAGAACAGACAGAAGAGGAGAGGTAGAAGGAAACAATAACAACAACAACAAATCACAGCAGCTTGGGAAAGGTAGGGGTCACGGGAGCGGCAGGGAAGGACAGGGACGCACAAGAGAGGAGGCAGAGCCCCAGGGGCCGGGGACTCACCACAGCTCTCACTCCCGGCACTGCTGGGAGAATCTGACAGGTCAGATGCTGCTTTCTGCTTCTCTCCTCTTCTGTAACTCCGACCACTTGGCTGTCCTCCACCTAAGAGAATACGTGGGTGTCTTACAGCTCTTAGACAAAAAGCTTCCTAGACACGTAGCCACCCACCCACGCTCGCTCGCTCGCTCGCGCGCTATGTGGCCGTACCGTGCTTCAGGTTCCACGTACAGACTGTGCAGTGCGCACTGGCGGTCTGGCCTGCTGAAGAGTACAAAGAGGGATCCTTCCTCACCCGGAGAGGCAGGCTAGGCTCTCTCTGGCCTGCAGCGGGAGGCAGCTGCTGGCTGGCTGGCCTTTGGTTTCTTCTTCTTCTTTACCTTTCTGTGGCCTCTCCAGCTTCAGCTGCAGCAGCTCCTCTCCACAGGCAGTAAGCGCTCTGTTACATGACATAAATGTTGAAAATTAAATATCAGTATGAGGTGATTCTTGCTAACTGTAGAACTGTAGTCACATAGGTTAAGTTTTATACGAAATCTATTTGTCCTTAGAGGGAGTGGGACCCTAGAGATATTATAATACGCATTTGTTAGAAGCTAGCCTAGCATATCTTTAATACAACGGTAAGTCCCAAACACCACCTGCAGAAATAGGCCCTGAGCCATCACTTTGGAGCCAGGAAAATCAAGCAGCACCGCGACCTGTTCTCAAGACCAGATATGGAGATTTCAAGGAGGAGTTTGACCAGCGAATTTGAGGAGGGGGCGTTTTGACGACCACCAAGACCTCCAAAAGACCCTCGACTCAAAAGACTGGGCATGCGCGAGTGGGTAGGGAAATGATGTAATGGTTTCTCAGAAAATTTATGTTTATGCATATTATTTCTTGGAATTTAATGAATATGTATAATTAATGTGTATTTAACCCGTGTTGTTGATCAAATGGGTGCGCACGCTAGGTGGAGCGATCCCCCGCGCGCCCAGCGCTGCAATAAAGAAGTGCCTGCTTCTTAACTTCTCATTGCTGTTAAGGAGTTTTATTCCGGATTTCGGTAACAGTTTTGGCGACCCAGATGGGACCTTGCGAGTGAGACTGAACGAGATCGAGTGTTGATCGAACTCCAGCCGGCACCGAGGTATTCTCGTGGAGACCCATCGCTCTCGACTCACAAAGCTCCTCGCAACGTTCCCTGGAGAAAAGGGTAAGGCACTTCTTCTTTGAAATCTGTCTGGTCTGGATAGCCTGCCCGTAAGGCGCGGCGAAAGCTTCGCAGGGTTGGGGCTTAGAGGGTACCCGTTTGGTTTGGAAGCCTAGGCGTCTGCCCGTAAGTCATAAGCGAAAGCTATTGCTGGGTTGGATATTTGTGTATTTGGGACAATTGTCATTTGCATTTGTTTGGTTTTTGTATTTGGGACAATTGTCATTTGCATTTATCTGGTATTTGGCATTTAATCTAAATTGTTTAAGAGTAAGAGTATGGGGAGTATTGGTAAGATTTGTACATAGCTTGGAAAGGGGCCCCAGGGTGTTTTAGAAGTGATTTACAAGCTGGTAATTGTTGCTTCAGTGCGTTTTTGTTTTGTTTTGTTTTGTTTTGTTTTTAAGTCTGTATGCATGTGTTGCAGTGTAGGGACTTGAATGATATACAGTATTGCATTTGGGGTTTTAAACTTTTCTTGGTGACGGGATTGACTTTGTTTGTAGAACAGTGTTATTGTCTTTTTGGTACCAAAAACTCCTTTGTAAAATATGGGAAAACACATATCTTCTATGTCTACCTCAATGGTAGGGGAAATATTAATGAAGTCTCCACTGGGATGTGTTCTTAAACATTGGGAGGATATAAGGGGAGACCCAGTAACTAGAAAAAAAAAAATTGATCCAATATTTTACAGTTGATGTTATCTTGTAGAAGGGAAGGAAAGTGAGATGTGGTCCCCGATGTTGATTTGTTCTTTACTTTGGGAAATCATCCCAAGTGGCAGAAAGATTGCAGATACGTCCCCAAGGATCCGATGGTTTTGGCATAAAAAAAAAAAAAAAAAAAAAAAAAAAAAAGGAAAAAGGTTGAAAAGATCCTGGCTTGTAGTATAGAAAGTGATGTTTAAAATGTGGAACTGAAGAGGAAAACATAGAATTCATGTGTTAAATTTCTGTATTATCTTTATGTGTGGTCTGGAAGTGTTGATGCAGGTTTAACAAATGAAACAGTAGAAAAAGGGGCCAGAACACCGAACCCCTGGTGGGAGCTGTAGAGTGGGACAGTTGAATTATGAGGGTTTCAGTCCTATTGCAGGGAGAACTGGAAGCTGACAAGGCCAGATAGAACAAGGAGCGGCTCAAGCCTTGCCCCCCCTACCACTTCGACAAGCAGTAGGGGAACAAACCGGGGATGAGGTCGGGGTGTGGTAGAGGAATGGATAAAATAACTGCAATAGGAGAGAGATTGGGAATATCAGTGTGCAAAGTGTGAAGCATGGTGGCACTGGAAAAATGCGTGTCCTTATTCTGAAAAAGAAACAAAAAACTGGCAGCACAGCAGATGCCTTTGTCAGAGGTGCAAAGAGGACTGGGGGAGAATTCCGCAGCAGAACCCCTGGTTACAATCCAGCTGGGGACCCAAACCATGGATTTTCTATTTTGATACTGGAGCTATTCATTTTAAGTACTGGTAGAAGAAAATTGAGTAAAAAGCATGTAGACAAAATTGGTGCCACAGGGAAAGCTGAAAATAATTTTTTCATTCAATCCTTAACTTTAAGGTGGGTAAAAATGGGGAACTGGCCAATTTTTATATATACCAGAGTGTCCTGTTGCCTTATTGGGGAGAGATTTATTGAGCAAATTGAAAGCACAAATTAATTTTTAAAACTGTGACATTCAATTAAATATACCCTAATCAAAAGCCAGAGAGGCAAGAATTTTTATGTTGCAGACAACTTCAGAGCCATATGAAATCCCTCAAGAAGTGGACAATGCAGTAACCCTTTGGTGTGGGCTGGCGAAGTTCCCGGACATTCAAAAGCAGCAGAACCGGTAAAGATTTTTCTAAAGGAGAGCACCAAACCGGTAAGACAAAAACAGTACCCTTTAAAATTAGAAGCTAGAAGAGGCCTTGAGAAAATGATTGAAAATTTTTTAAAAAAATATCGACTATTAGTCGAATGTGAATCAGAATTCAATACTCCCATTTTACCTGTGAAAAAGCCAGAAAGTGAGGAATATAGGTTAGTACAAGATTTTAATAGCAATAAATTTAATAGTTCAAGATATTCACCCCTTAGTGGCAAACCTGTATCCTTGTTGACAGCTTTAAAAGAAAATCACAAGTGGTTCACTGTATTGAACTTATAGGATGCCTTTTTCTGTATTCTTCTTGACAAAAATAGTCAGGCATATTTTGCCTTTGAACTGCAAAATCCCACAACTAGGCAGAAGACTCAGCTCACCTGGGCAGTGCTACCTCAAGGATTTAAAAATAGCCCAATGATCTTTGGAAATCAATTGGCTAAGGAATTAGAAACATGCAAAATAATTTATCCTGAAAGACTGGTGTTGCAATATGTAGATGATATTTTAATAGCCACAGAAACCAGAGAAGAATATTTCAACTTGACTACTAACCTGCTAAATTTCTTGGGCCAAAGTGATAACAGATTTTCCAAGAAGAAAGCACAGATTGGAAAAGAGACTGTCATGTATTTGGGATTTGAAATCACACAGGGACAAAGACAACTGGGAAATGAGAGAAAAGAGGCAATTTGCCAAATGCCGGAGCCAAAAGGAGCTAAGGAGCTGCAAACATTTCTGGGAATGGCTGGCTGGTGTCACCTGTGGATTAAAGGAATTGAAGGAGGGACCCCTTGTGTGAGAACCTGAAGCTCGAAAGGCATTCCAGAATGTAAAGGTAGCTCTGATGTTCACTCCTGCTCTAGGGTTGCCCGATTTAACCAAACCCTTTGAACTGTTTGTTCATGAAAGACAACATTTGGCCCTCAGAAGAATCCTTTCTCAGAAAAATGGAGAATGAAGAAGACCGGTTGGTTATTTCTCCAAACAATTGGACAATGTTAGCTAAGGATGACCAGGTTGTCTATGGGCTGTAGCAGCAACTGTCCTCCTGACTTAAGAAGCTTGTAAGCTGACAACGGGACACCCAAGAACAGCTTATGTACCGCATATGGTACTTTCTGTTCTGGAACAGAAAGGAGGACACTGGTTATCCCCAAGCAGGATGCTCAAACATCACATTGTCCTGTTGGAACAAGATTATGTCAAATCAAAAACAACTACAACAATAAATCCTGCCATCTTTTTAAGTTCAATAGAAGAAGAAGTTCTAAGTCATGACTGTCTACAGACCATCAAACAAGTTTATTCCAGCAGAAGTAACAGAAGAGTGAACATACCTGACCCAGAATTCGAGATATGTACTGATGGAAGCAGCCTCGTGAGAAATGGAAGAAGATTGGCTGGATATGCAATAACAATAACAAACTCTGTTATTGATGCAAAGCCGCTCTCAGTGAACACCTCAGCACAAAAGGCGGAATTGATAACTAGCCCTCATAAAAGCCCTAAAATGGACAGAACATAAAAAGTGAATATATGGACTGATTTAAAGTATGCTTTTGGAGTAGTACATGCCCATGGAGCCACATGGAAAGAAAGAGGAATGCTGACAGCACAAGGAACATCCATGAAACACCAAGAAGAAATTCTGCAATTGCTCCAAGTGGTGCAGAAACCCAAAGAAGCTGCAGTAATGCACTGCAAAGCCCACCAATTTGGGAATTTCCCAGTGAATATTGGAAATAAATTAGTCAATAAAAAGGCAAAGAAGAGAGCAGAAAAAGGCATCATGACAATAATACTAGTTAAAGAAGTGAAATTTGAACAACAAACCCCAAATTACAGTAAGGTTGATTTGGAATTAGCTAAATCAATTCAAATAAATATGAAAAATGATCATTAGTCCTAAAAATCAAGTTGTGGTCTCACCACAATCAAAGCTAAAAGCATAGAAAAATTCATTGGGAAACAGAGGCAATGATCAGTGATTTAAGAAGACAGGTGATTAGTGTTAGGATGATAAAGCTAATAAAATCAGTAACAAAAAGTGTGAAACTTGTTTAAAGAATAACCCGAGAAATATTAAATAACCACCCCCAGGAACCATATATATGGGAAACTTGCCTGAAAATTATTGGCAGATTGATTTTTCAGAATTGCCACAACAAAATGGATATAGATATCTATTGGTATTAGTAAATATGGCCAAAAGATTTTCTTTTCCTGTCGCACCAATAGGCAAGAGAAGTGGCTAAAAATATGTTAAAAGAAATAATAGCATGGTTTGGAATCCCCAAAAGAATATAATCAAATAGAGGTCCTCATTTTGTGTCTGAAATTATTCAAATATTGAGGAAAATTCTGGGAATCAAATTGAATTTACACACTCCTTGAAGGCCACAATCTAATAGACAAGTAAAATTTGTCAGAAAATATCTTTAAAATGGCCTCATGCTCTTCCTTAAGCACTTCCGAGAATCAAGATTCAATCCAGATCTAGGACTAAAATTAGTCCATATGTTAATGTATGGAAAATCTTATCAGACTCTAACCCTTATTCAAAATGTGACTGCTACTGGGGATAATGAAATGGAATTGTATTTGATATCCCTTGGAAGAACTCTGATATGGATATGGAACTGCCACAGAGCCTCTTTCTTTAGATTCCCCAGTTCATCATTTTAACCAGGAGATTACGTGTACCTGAAAATTTGGGAATCAGAAACTCTTCAATAAAAATGGAAAGAACCATATCAGGTGCTTCTAGCAATATATACAGCCCCTAAATTTGAAGATATTGATTCTTGGATTCATTATTTGAGAGTCAAGAAGCACAGCCTCCAAAACAGAAACAATGGATTTCTAAAGAAATATGTCATTTAAAGTTAACAGTCTCTCATTTTTAATGAATTAGACAAAATCATATCAAAATAATGAAATCTATCAAAGGAATTTTAGTAGTAATGCTAATAATACTTTTTGGTTTACTGATTATGGAGATTAGTTATAAGTAAATGAGACTTATTGAAAAAAATTAAATAAGTCTCAAAGGGGGGAAATGTTACATGACATAAATGTTGAAAATTAAATATCAGTATGAGGTGATTCTTGCTAACTGTAGAACTGTAGTCACATAGGTTAAGTTTTATACGAAATCTATTTGTCCTTAGAGGGAGTGGGACCCTAGAGATCTTATAATACGCATTTGTTAGAAGCTAGCCTAGCATATCTTTAATACAATGGTAAGTCCCAAACACCCCCAAACCCCACCTGCAGAAATAGGCCCTGAGCCATCACTTTGGAGCCAGGAAAATCAAGCAGCACCGCGACCTGTTCTCAAGACCAGATATGGAGATTTCAAGGAGGAGTTTGACCAGCGAATTCGAGGAGGGGGCGTTTTGATGACCACCAAGACCACCAAAAGACCCTCGACTCAAAAGACTGGGCATGCGTGAGTGGGTAGGGAAATGATGTAATGGTTTCTCAGAAAATTTATGTTTATGCATATTATTTCTTGGAATTTAATGAATATGTATAATTAATGTGTATTTAACCCGTGCTGTTGATCAAATGGGTGCGCACGCTAGGTGGAGCGATCCCCCGTGCGCCCAGCGCTGCAATAAAGAAGTGCCTGCTTCTTAACTTCTCGTTGCTGTTAAGGAGTTTTATTCCGGATTTCGGTAACAGCTCCATCCGTTCATTTTCGCTCCCGCACCGCCAGGAGAGCGCGGCCGGGCAGAGACAGCCCACACAAGCCTGAGGCGAGTGCAGTCAACAGCGTTCCCAGGGGAGGAACGGACAGCCACGGCCTCTGGGAGAGGGAAAGAAGAAGCAGCGACCGTTATTACCGCACGCGGCCCCTGGCCGGAGCGCCTGCTGCCGCAGGGGATTCTCCAGATACACTGAGGTCCCCCCTCGCAGCCTTCAGGGCAGGGCGTGGCCCGGTGCTACGGGACAGGCTTCAGGGGACGCGCCGGAGCGGCGGGCAGCTGCACGGGGCCGGGGGAGGCTCGGGGGGAGCTCTGGCGAGCTGGGGAGGTGCCCGGCGTCTCCGCCCGGGAGGGGGGGCCCCCTCCTGCCCCTCTTCCCTTCTCTCTGCTCTCGGGTCACTCCCCGGGGCTGCCCTCGCCCGGCTCGGCTCCGAGCGGGCGGCTTGAGGCTCCCCGGGCGGGCAGGAGACAGCGCTGCAGCCACGAAAGGGGCTCGCTCACCTCACGGGTGCCCTCGGTACTCACCCGTCACCGCCGCCGGGACCCGCCGGCCGCACACCGCCATGCTGCTCCCGGCCGCATGCGCAGTCCGAAGTCCGAACACAGTGCCTGCCGGGAGAAGGGCAGAGCACTGCGCACGCGCGACTCCCGAGCTGCAGTTCCCGCTTTCCGTCACCAGGTGGCAGCAGCCCCCCACCGCTCCGGTCCTGGGTGTTCAGCCGGACGAGCCACGGCCGGTTCCTCCCTCCCGTTCGCGCCGTCCGCAGCCGGTCACCCCTTCCCGGGGCACGGCTGCCCCTTCCCCCCGCGCAGCCTGGGCAGTGACATTTGTGGCCTCTGTACCAAAAAGCGTCCCCGTGGGAGGGGGAGAGAATGAGAAGGGTGAAAGTGAGGAAACTCGCGGGTTGAGATGAAAACAGTTTAACAATTAAGAAGAAACAAACCACCACCAATACCCCTTGTGAGGAAAGGAGAGAACAATAAATGCCCAGAAAGAGAAGTGATAAAACTGAAAACAATTGCAAATTATCAATTAAAACAACTGAGATGGAGTGAGGTGCAGGGAAGCAGGTGGGAGGTTTCAGTTTGGGGGTGGTGGGGGGCAGGCATCACCCCAGGGTCTGCAGGCAGAGGGGTTACGGGGGGCAGGGTCAAATACGGGGAGGCAGAGCAGGGGTGGAGGGGGGAGTGAGGGCATGAGACAGGAGGGCAGGGGTTGCGAGAGTGCCCGGAGAAATACCAAAAAACCTCAAAGAGCTAAGGGGAGGTGTTACCGAAATCCGGAATAAAACTCCTTAACAGCAATGAGAAGTTAAGAAGCAGGCACTTCTTTATTGCAGCGCTGGGCGCACGGGGGATCGCTCCACCTAGCGTGCGCACCCATTTGATCAACAGCACGGGTTAAATACACATTAATTATACATATTCATTAAATTCCAAGAAATAATATGCATAAACATAAATTTACTGAGAAACCATTACATCATTTCCCTACCCACTCGCGCATGCCCAGTCTTTTGAGTCGAGGGTGTTTTGGTGGTCTTGGTGGTCATCAAAACGCCCCCTCCTCAAATTCGCTGGTCAAACTCCTCCTTGAAATCTCCATATCTGGTCTTGAGAACAGGTCGCGGTGCTGCTTGATTTTCCTGGCTCCAAAGTGATGGCTCAGGGCCTATTTCTGCAGGTGGTGTTTGGGGGTGTTTGGGACTTACCATTGTATTAAAGATATGCTAGGCTAGCTTCTAACAAATGCGTATTATAATATCTCTAGGGTCCCACTCCCTCTAAGGACAAATAGATTTCGTATAAAACTTAACCTATGTGACTACAGTTCTACAGTTAGCAAGAATCACCTCATACTGATATTTAATTTTCAACATTTATGTCATGTAACAGAGCGCTTACTGCCTGTGGAGAGGAGCTGCTGCAGCTGAAGCTGGAGAGGCCACAGAAAGGTAAAGAAGAAGAAGAAACCAAAGGCCAGCCAGCCAGCAGCTGCCTCCCGCTGCAGGCCAGAGAGAGCCTAGCCTGCCTCTCCGGGTGAGGAAGGATCCCTCTTTGTACTCTTCAGCAGGCCAGACCGCCAGTGCGCACTGCACAGTCTGTACGTGGAACCTGAAGCACGGTACGGCCACATAGCGCGCGAGCGAGCGAGCGAGCGTGGGTGGGTGGCTACGTGTCTAGGAAGCTTTTTGTCTAAGAGCTGTAGGACACCCACGTATTCTCTTAGGTGGAGGACAGCCAAGTGGTCGGAGTTACAGAAGAGGAGAGAAGCAGAAAGCAGCATCTGACCTGTCAGATTCTCCCAGCAGTGCCGGGAGTGAGAGCTGTGGTGAGTCCCCGGCCCCTGGGGCTCTGCCTCCTCTCTTGTGCGTCCCTGTCCTTCCCTGCCGCTCCCGTGACCCCTACCTTTCCCAAGCTGCTGTGATTTGTTGTTGTTGTTATTGTTTCCTTCTGCCTCTCCTCTTCTGTCTGTTCTTGTATGCTCTTCCCCCTTTCTCTCTCCCTTTAAATCTCTTGTTCTACCGCTTCCTTTTGTTTTGTATCCCTGCACTTTTGTTCTGCTCCCTTTCCTTCCTTTGTTTGTCCTCTGTCTCTGTCCTGCGGCCCATTGCTGTTTTTGCCTTTTCCATCTCTTTGTCCTGATCTGCATCCGTCTTCTCCCCCCAACTAATTTCTCCAGCCTGTTTTCTGGCCTGCTTTTCTTTGCGCCTCTGCATGCCTGCCCTGTGCCTCTGCCTTTCTATCTCTCTCTTTCTTTTCTTATCTTTCTTTCTCTATCTCTTTGTCTTGCGTACTGTCACTGTTTTTTTTTTTCTGTTCTGTATCTCACTGTCTGTGACCTCCTCTGTGCCCCTGGATGTGTTTGCAGCCCCTGGGTGCAGAGCTGATGGCTGAGGACAGGCACAGGGAAGGGGGTGATGTGCTGTGGGGCTTTGGCAAGGGCCCCTGCTCCTGATGGGCTCCAGCTGGGGCTGGAGGTGGGGCAGCCCCACATGGGTCCAGTGAGGCTGAGGGTGGCCCTGGCCCTGGCCCTGGCCCTGCTGTATGAGGGGCCTCCAGCTGTAAAGGGGGCCGCCTGGGCATGGCTGCTGGAGGGGACTGAGGAGTGAATCACAGGCAGGTGCCTCCAGCAAGGAGTGGCTGGTCCATCTGAGCCCTCCCTGACAGAGCAGACACCAGGACGCAGTGCCAGGAGCTCCGTGCCTCTGTCGGCCACGTGTGCGAGCCACCACGTTCTGCTACATTTGTCATTCAGCCCTGTCCAGAACGTAGCTGTGGTAGAAGTTAGATAGCATGCATGGTCTTGCTAGAAATGAAGCCTGGAGCATTTGTTTTCTTGTAGGAAGCTAAAGCAGGTGGTTTTTGATAATGTTGTCATTGCATGTAATGACATACTTTTCTAGTTAGCTTGGTATGACACCTATTTTTTTTCTACCTACACCCCAGAAAAAGTAAGTTGAGCTTTGCGTCTCTCAGCATCTGAAGCACCACGAGCGGCAGTTGCGGCGTCGGACTTCTTGGCAATGAGTGGAGCCGGTGAGCAGAGCACTGCGGCGCTTTTGAGGAGGAGAGTGCCATAGAAGAGATTGGTGGTAAGTGGTGTGATGTTGAAGGGCGGTGCTGTTTGGTAGGTTTTATTTTTGGGTTTTTTTTTTTTGCAGATGGTGATGAGGAGCTGGGCGAGGAAGCGCCATCTTAGTTAGCATGGGGTTGTTCTTTTGAGGATGTAATCTGATTTCTGGCCATTTGAGAGCTAAGTTGAGGGACCACAGCCGAGGAGGGAACAAGGCTGAAAACTGCAGGGAGGGTGTAGTAAATTGATGGGAGGAAGAGGGCTCCCTGGGAACAGTCTCTCTCGGGAAGGTGAAGGGGGAGACGTTACTGGTCAGTGTACGCTGGGCAAGAGTGTTGCAGCCTGGGGCGGTCTGCCTTTTATGCAGTCTCTAGGCTGGATAACGTTTGTGGGCCTGTAGAGGCGCTGGCACGGCCGGCGAGGAGCAGCACGAGCTTTCAGTGCTGGCACTTTTGGTGTGGCAGCAATCGTCTGACGTTCGTTATTTTGAGGCCTTTTTTCCGGTGGGTGGCCGTGCGGAGCTGACAGTGAAAGCGGGAGCACTGGCGTCCAGGAAATCCCAGAGCCCTCCTCTGCTCGGAGGCAGTTCACGAGGACAGAAGTGTTGCTGTGCTCCTTAACAAACAAATATTCAACTTGGCACATAGAGGGTGAGGAGATCTCGGCTGTACTTAGGGTTGAGAAAATGTATGTAGGCATCTGTGTCTGTCCCCTGCCTGTATGTAGGACAGCGGTTCGAGTGAAACTAAAGCTGCCAATGAGTCAAAAAAAGGCCCGGGTGTCTGAAAAATGCAAAAGCTTTAAAGGCCAGTATCAGCAGCTGTACCAAAGGTGCTGCAAGATACTCTGTCCTTCACGTGGTTTTAGTCCTGAGAAACCTCGCCCCAAAAGGAAGAGTTAGATTCCTGCCTAGCTTCAAACTAAGGGGTTTTTCCCTCTCTCTGCTGAATGTCTGCTGCCAGCGTTTCACCGTGGTCGCCCTTTCCTTGGCCGTGAAAGTACGAGATGGATGGAAAGGAGCCGCAGCGGTCTGCAAGTACAAGGTACGTCTGCGATGCGTGACTGCATTTTTCCTAAGGGACTTGCCGCATGGATTTTAGAGTGAATGTTAAGAATGTGGTGATTTTCCTTCTGTAGTCTTTTAACTAAATATTCAGACACAGGAAAAATCAAATGAGGTGTGGTCTGGAGCATAGTCTGGCCATGGGAAAAAAAATATTCTGGACAAGGAAAAAAAAAAAAGCCACTCAATTTGGGGATAGTTGGTGTGACCCAGTGGGAGACGGAGGGGTTCTCGCTGGGGATTACGCAGTGTGGGTCCATTGTCCGGTGTGGGTCATCTCGTGCAGGTTATGCCGGGTGAGTTACGTGCTGTGGATTGTCCTGCGTGGACTCCCTGCTATAGGTCATCCTTACGCACCTTTCTTCCCGCACGTACCCCTTGTCCTTGCGTGTCCGTCTCTCCCTCGTATCCGTCCCCACTGTCCCGCTCTGTGTTTCTCAGCCCTCCTGACGCGTGGATCAAACTCTACAACTCGGAGAGAGTTATAAAGCAGGCATGTTTATTTGGCACCGGGTGCGTGGGGGATTGCTTCTCCAAAAGCACGCACACTGACAGCACATTTTACCAAAAATGTATCCGGTGCAGGTACACACATTCCTAGGATTGCACAATACAGACATACATGTGCATAAGCGAGGCGGGGTTATTAAAAAACCACTTGCGTTAGCATTTCAGATCTGTCTCTGGTGGTCGTTTACTTCTTCAGGGGTCTGATCTTCCTCTAGATGAACTTCAGTCATTCACCCATGCTCTCCTTTCACTTGGGGATTTCAGCAGTTTCTGAACGACTCCTGTTATCATGTCCTTTGCTTGACATATTAGTCCTTGACTGAATACCAGTTTCTTGACAAGTACCAGTCCCTGATAAGCTTAAGTGAGTTTCAAGGCAAAGAGGATTGTTAGGCATTGTCTAGCAGACAGTTAGTCTCCTAAATCAAGCAGTATGCAGACAGTCAGTCTTCTAAATCAAGCAATATTTAGCAGACCGTTAATTCCCTGTATCACTTGCAAATGCTTTTCACTAAAACACCCCCCCACCGTGTGAGGTTTTCCTCCCTTGTGAGTTTTTTTTCCCCTGTGTTTTGCCCGTTGCGTGCCCTGCACTCTTGTTTTGTGTCCCTGTTCGACGCCCCCCTTTTTGGCGCTGCCTCCCCATGACCCCTCTGTCTCGGGATCCTGGGGGCGCTGCCTGTGTTCCCCAACTTGCCCAGTGCCCCCCACCCCCAACGTGAGTTGCCACGTAAGGCGCGCACGGTTTTGGTGGGACTACCCCCCTGTGCTGCCCAGCGCTGAATAAACATACCTACTTTACAATCTTACAGATTGTGGAGTCCGTTTTCCGCACGTCAGTTTGGCGAGCCAGCCAGGAGGATCTCTGCTTGGCTGCGGGATCGACTGCGGAGCGGACGCCCCTAGGCGCGCCCCGAGCACTTTCCTCGGAGGAGCCTCCGCTGCCAGCCGCTCACCGCAGGAGCAGACAACGACCTCCTGAAGCCGCGGACCAAACGGTATGTTTAATGGTAGGGGCCTGTAAGTCGTACGCGTGGCTGGGGCAGCTGGTAAATCGCGCAGAGACGTCTGGCGTGCAGCATAGTCCCCGTTGGTTGGGTACCCAGGTTAGTTTGGAGCATCAAAGGGGACTCGCTGACCGATAGAGCGGCCGCTAGCGATCTTGGGGGTAGATCGAGCGAGTCCGAGGTAACCGCTGCATCCCATTGCTGGGAGCCAGGATGGACCTGCTGATGATCGGTACATGAGAAGCAGGAGAAGGGTAAGCGGGCCTCTTTAACCCGGATTTGGAGATAGTTTAACATCAGTAGGTGAGTTTGTTCTTGCAACCGTTTTGCAGCTGCTTTAAAAGGCTGGTATGAATGAGGGATCCCTGTGCTGTATGGTTAAGAGAGTGTGGTTGAGTGATTGATTGTAAGTGTGGTGTGGAGGAGTGAAATAGTTAGTCTAAATTTGAATCATTCCTTGAGACCCTCTCACAGAGGAAATATAAAATGGGCAACACTCAAGGGGGAATATTAAGGAAAAGCCCCCTGGGCTGCATACTCGCCCACTGGAAAGATATTGCCGGGGGTGGAGGTACGGAAAGTAAAAAGACTCTTATTAAATATTGCAATCAGTGGTGGCCATTGTATAAGTTAGAGGGTGAAGTCAAGTGGCCGTTCAATGGAACGTTGGATTACAATACTGTGTTGCAGCTTATGTTGTTTCTTAGAAGAGAAGGGAAATGGGACGAGGTGTCGTATGCAGATATGTTTTTTACCCTACGAAATCACCCAGAGTGGCAAAGGGACTGTGGGATGATATCCCCGCAGGACCCTATGGTACTCGCACTCGAACGGGAGAACAAGGGGGGTGGGGGCAGGTTAAAAAGGTGCTGTTCATCATGCAGCATTGGGCAGAGGTGTACGAAAGCAGATAAAGTACGCCAGGTTCCAGAACAAGATTTAAGTGATTTGTTTAAACCTCCCCCCCCGATCACAGGACCAGGACGCAGACTCGGAAGGGACATCGAATCCCCCTGATAGCCCTGTATCTTCCCGTACTAGACAGAAATCTGCTCCGACAATCTTACAAGCACCCCTCCGGGAGGCGGTGGGGCCGGATGGCGGAACAATGTTAATTAAAGTACCCTTCTCCACCGCTGACTTGGGAGAGTGGAGAAAAATTGCTAAAGATTACAGAAGCGATCCGGTAAGTGTGGCTAAACATTTCCAGTTCATTGTAAAACAACATAATCCGGACTGGAAAGACATACAGCTGCTATTAGAATACATGACTGAAACGGAGAAGCAGTTGATTTTAAAAACGGCAGGAAATCTAGCCGAGGATTATTATAAAGTTACCGGGGGAGATGTTAAGGAACACTTCCCCCTCCAGGACCCGAAATGGGAGGTAAACAGGTCAGTACATATGGAAAGATTGCAGGAATATCAGGAGTGGATTTCGAAGGGGATGGAACGGGCAATCCCTAAGACTATAAATTGGTCAGCCTTATATGCAATTAAACAAGGTCCTTCCGAGTCTCCATCTGAATTCCCGGATCGACTGAGGGATGTGATGCGTCGTAGCACGCCGCTGGACCCGGGGTCTGAGGTAGGGATACAGCAACTAGTTTCTCTGCTCTGTTCCTGGGTCAGTCTACGGGGGACATAAGACGAAAGCTTCAAAAGTTGCTTTTTCCTGCGGAAAGCAGGAATTTAGAGATATTGCTGGATGAGGCTTGGAGAGTGTTCAGTAATAGAGAAGAAGGGTATCGGCAGGGACAAAGAAGGTTGGTGGCTGTCGTTCGGGGAGATGGGGAGTGGAGAGGTAGGCGAAATCAGCCTCGGTTGGGGTTGGAAAAGGATCAGTGTGCAATGTGCAAGGGCTTTGGCCACTGGAAAAAGGAATGCCCAAGGAACAAGAAAGAAGGCCGGAGGATCCCGGCGAATGTGAGGATAGCTAATGTGATAGAAGACTGACGGGAACCTGGGGAGTCTACCCTAGCGGATCCACTGGTTATAATTAAGCTAGGGGAAAAACAACAACAAGTAGAATTCTTAGTAGATACAGGGGCAACATATTCGGTTCTGAATCAAGCTTTGATGCCCCTGGGAAATGATTATGTCATGGTAAAAGGAGCGACTGGCCAAAGTGAAAAGGCATATTTTTGTAAGCCTCTAAAATACAAATTGGGAAAACAATGGGGTATCCACAAATTTTTATATATGCCCAACTCCCCGAAAGCACTTTTGGGGAGAGATCTATTGGAACAATTGGGAGCAAAAATTATATTTGAAAAAGGAGAAATTACTCTGGAGGTAAAAGATCAGCAATATATTCAGATATTGAGTCTCACCTTAACCAGTCTCCCCTCAGAAGGAAAAATTAATGAGGAAATCCTAAACCAAGTGTACCCGGGGGTATGGGCTACTGATGTACCTGGAAGGGCGAAAAGTGCTCCACCTGTTGAAGTTAAGGTTAAGGAAGGCCGACGACCGGTAAGAATTAAACAATGTCCCCTAAAGAAGGAAGACAGAGAAGGAATCCGGCCGGTGATAGAAAAATTTCTACAGTTAGGACTATTAAAGGAGTGTGAGTCAGAATTCAATACCCCTATATTACCTGTTCGGAAACCCGATGGGTCATATAGGGTGGTCCAAGACTTACGGGCGGTGAATAAGATAACTGAGGACCTCTACCCAGTAGTGGCCAATCCATATACCCTGCTGACTGTGTTGACACCTGAACTAATTTGGTTTACTGTTTTAGATTTGAAGGATGCTTTCTTTTGCCTCCCTCTCCATGAAGCCAGTCAAAAATTGTTTGCGTTCGAATGGGAAAACCCTAAAAGTGGTCGGAAGACCCAGCTCACTTGGACGGCGTTGCCACAAGGATTTAAAAATAGTCCTACCATTTTTGGGAATCAGCTTGCAAAAGACTTAGAATCCTGGGAAACCCCATCTGGGGAAGGAAAATTGTTGCAGTATGTAGATGATATCCTGATTGCCACGAAAACAGAGGAAGACTGTATGGCATGGACGGTGAGTCTGTTGAATTTCTTGGGACTCCAGGGATACCGTGTCTCCAAGAAGAAAGCCCAGGTAATGCAACGTAAAGTGAATTATTTGGGCTATGAAATTAGTGCGGGGCAGAGAACTTTGGGACAGGCCCGCAAAGAGGCAATATGCCAGACTCAGAGACCTCAGACAGTAAAGGAGTTACGGACTTTTCTGGGAATGACCGGGTGGTGCCGATTGTGGATCTATAATTATGGACTGCTTGTTAAACCACTGTATGCTCTGACAGCTACTGAGCAGAAGCACCTTGAGTGGAACAAAGAGACCGAACGAGCCTTTGAGCTACTGAAAAAGGCGTTGATGTCGGCCCCGGCCTTAGGACTCCCAGATGTGAGTAAGCCGTTTCTTCTTTTCTCCCATGAGAAACAGGGTATTGCCCTGGGAATATTAGCACAAGATCTGGGTCCATATCGACGGGCAGTTGCCTATCTCTCTAAGCAGTGAGACGCCACTGCAAAGGGTTGGCCTGGATGCCTACGGGCGGTTGCAGCTGTGATACTGAACATACAGGAAGCCCGAAAGTTTACCCTGGGCCAGAAAATGACTGTTTTGGTGTCTCATACAGTATCAGCAGTACTGGAAGCAAAGGGTGGGCACTGGCTCTCTCCACAAAGGTTCCTGAGATATCAAGCTGTATTAGTAGAACAGGACGATGTGGAAATCGTGGTCACTAACATTGTCAACCCAGCTTCTTTTCTCGGTGGGAACACAGGAGAACCAGTGCACCATGACTGTTTGGAAACCATCGAAGCAACATATGCAAGCCGCCCAGACCTGAAGGATAGCCCCATGGAAAATGGGGAAAACTGGTTCACAGACGGGAGCAGTTATGTCTTAAATGGCAATCGACACGCGGGATATGCCATCACTACCAGCCAGCAGGTAATAGAGTCAGGGCCTTTGCCCATGAACACCTCCGCACAGAAGGCAGAAATAATTGCCCTAACCCGAGCCCTGGAGTTGGCCCAGGGCAAAACTGTGAACATTGACACGGACTCAAAATATGCCTTCGGAGTTGTGCACGCACATGGAGCAATCTGGAAAGAAAGAGGACTATTGAACTCCCAGGGAAAAAATATCAAACATGCAGAAGAAATTTTGAAGCTACTAGAAGCTGTCCAGCTCCCTGAGAAAGTGGCAATTATGCATATTAAGGCACAGCAGAGAGTGAGCTCCGATTTGGAGAAAGGGAATGAACTGGCGGACAGAGAGGCAGAACAAGCGGCCAAAATGAAGGTGAGAATAGAAGGGGCTCTAATTCCTGATAGGCAAATCTCTCTAGAAGGTAAGCCAGAATATACCAAGGAAGATCAGAAACTTATCACAGACTTGGAAGGGTCATATAATGAAGAGGGGTGGGCTTATACCCCACAGGGAAGACTAATTATTCCCTCTTGTTTACTGTGGCACTTGATAACAGGAGGAACATAGAAAAAGGCATTGGGGAACAGAGGCTCTGTATAAACATTTGATAAGGGAAATCGTGGCTAGAAACTTATATACCACAGTGAGACAGGTGACTCAACAGTGTGACCTTTGCCTCCAGACTAATCCAAAAAATACTCCCAAACCAGAAATGGGCCAGATTGGGAAGGGCAATGGGCCTGGACAACAATGGCAGGTTGATTTTACAGAACTTCCAAGAAAAGGGGGGTATCGCTATTTGCTGGTATTAACTGATACCTTTTCAGGTTGGCCAGAAGCGTTCCCAACTAGGACAGCCAAGGCTCGGGAGGTAACTAAAGTGTTGGTACAAGAGAGAATACCACGTTTTGGGGTTCCAGCAACCATATCCTCAGACAGAGGACCACATTTTGTCTCAAAAATAGTGCAACAAATCAGCCACCATTTAGGTATAGATTGGCAACTTCATACCCCGTATCGCCCTCAGTCGAGTGGCCAAGTAGAGAAAATGAATCACTTAATCAAGCAGCAAATTGTGAAATTGGGACCAGAAGCAAACTTAACGTGGCCTCAGTCACTCCCTTTAGCCCTTCTGCGTATACGAACGAGACCAAGGGCAAAGAAAGGACTGAGTCCCTTTGAAATTTTGTATGGACGACCCTATGGAATACAGAGGGGAATGTCTACGCAAGCTGGGGATGAAATTATGACTTCCTACATGGTGGCATTGGGCAAACAGCTCAATAAAATTGGAAAGCATGTAATTGGGACCCGGGGAAGAGGTCTAGATGAACCTGTGCATGATATACAACCTGGAGATGATGTATATGTAAAGTCTCTTGCAGAAAAAACCTTGGAACCACAGTGGGAAGGACCATACCAGGTACTCCTCACCTCCTTTACAGCAATCAAGATCAGAGAGCAGAATGCCTGGATACACCACACTAGGGTAAAAAAGGCACCACAAAAACTCTGGACTTCTGAAGTTCAGGGACCCCTAAAGCTTAAACTGAGAAGGTAGAATGTGGATTAAGGTTTGTGTAATCCTGGTAAATCTACAAACGATGAACATAGCTGGCAGTAAAAGAATTTACTAATTTTCTAGAAAAGGGGGGACTGAGAGAAGGAGTTAAAGAAATCTTAATAGATATGGCATTGATTAATTATTGCTGTGCATCCTAAGGAATCAAGTTGATAAATAGTGCTTAATGTTTTGTTAACTACTTGCTTAATAATTTGCTAACCATTGTGCAAACTATTTGAAGCAGAAAGTCTTGCAATTCTTCACGAAAGACAGTTCCCGGTAAGGACTAGGGGGGTCGCTTCAAGAACCAGCTAAAACCGACCCTGCAGCTTGAATGAAAGCCAAGGGATAACTGAGTTTGCGCAGGAACAAAAGGTTACTAGCGGTGACGAAGAGGAGTCACCTGCCTTCATCCCCACGACCCCCGACGACCACCATCAGGAGGCACTGCGCAAGCCCAGACAGGAGGAGTTTATGAAAATGACCCCTTGGGACTAATTTTAATAGGAAGCGGGGATAGGTCATGCATATGTCTAGGCGTATTGTGAAACTTGATGTATATGTAACATTTGGTTGTATAAATTTAAAGTGAGTTGCCACGTAAGGCGCGCACGGTTTTGGTGGGACTACCCCCCTGTGCTGCCCAGCGCTGAATAAGCATACCTACTTTACAGTCTTACGGATTGTGGAGTCCGTTTTCCGCACGTCAGGAGGAACCGGCCGTGGCTCGTCCGGCTGAACACCCAGGCCCGGAGCGGTGGGGGGCTGCTGCCACCTGGTGACGGAAAGCGGGAACTGCAGCTCGGGAGTCGCGCGTGCGCAGTGCTCTGCCCTTCTCCCGGCAGGCACTGTGTTCGGACTTCGGACTGCGCATGCGGCCGGGAGCAGCATGGCGGTGTGCGGCCGGCGGGTCCCGGCGGCGGTGACGGGTGAGTACCGAGGGCACCCGTGAGGTGAGCGAGCCCCTTTCGTGGCTGCAGCGCTGTCTCCTGCCCGCCCGGGGAGCCTCAAGCCGCCCGCTCGGAGCCGAGCCGGGCGAGGGCAGCCCCGGGGAGTGACCCGAGAGCAGAGAGAAGGGAAGAGGGGCAGGAGGGGGCCCCCCCTCCCGGGCGGAGACGCCGGGCACCTCCCCAGCTCGCCAGAGCTCCCCCCGAGCCTCCCCCGGCCCCGTGCAGCTGCCCGCCGCTCCGGCGCGTCCCCTGAAGCCTGTCCCGTAGCACCGGGCCACGCCCTGCCCTGAAGGCTGCGAGGGGGGACCTCAGTGTATCTGGAGAATCCCCTGCGGCAGCAGGCGCTCCGGCCAGGGGCCGCGTGCGGTAATAACGGTCGCTGCTTCTTCTTTCCCTCTCCCAGAGGCCGTGGCTGTCCGTTCCTCCCCTGGGAACGCTGTTGACTGCACTCGCCTCAGGCTTGTGTGGGCTGTCTCTGCCCGGCCGCGCTCTCCTGGCGGTGCGGGAGCGAAAATGAACGGATGGAGCTGTTACCGAAATCCGGAATAAAACTCCTTAACAGCAACGAGAAGTTAAGAAGCAGGCACTTCTTTATTGCAGCGCTGGGCGCACGGGGGATCGCTCCACCTAGCGTGCGCACCCATTTGATCAACAGCACGGGTTAAATACACATTAATTATACATATTCATTAAATTCCAAGAAATAATATGCATAAACATAAATTTTCTGAGAAACCATTACATCATTTCCCTACCCACTCGCGCATGCCCAGTCTTTTGAGTCGAGGGTCTTTTGGTGGTCTTGGTGGTCGTCAAAACGCCCCCTCCTCGAATTCGCTGGTCAAACTCCTCCTTGAAATCTCCATATCTGGTCTTGAGAACAGGTCGCGGTGCTGCTTGATTTTCCTGGCTCCAAAGTGATGGCTCAGGGCCTATTTCTGCAGGTGGGGTTTGGGGGTGTTTGGGACTTACCATTGTATTAAAGATATGCTAGGCTAGCTTCTAACAAATGCGTATTATAAGATCTCTAGGGTCCCACTCCCTCTAAGGACAAATAGATTTCGTATAAAACTTAACCTATGTGACTACAGTTCTACAGTTAGCAAGAATCACCTCATACTGATATTTAATTTTCAACATTTATGTCATGTAACATTTCCCCCCTTTGAGACTTATTTAATTTTTTTCAATAAGTCTCATTTACTTATAACTAATCTCCATAATCAGTAAACCAAAAAGTATTATTAGCATTACTACTAAAATTCCTTTGATAGATTTCATTATTTTGATATGATTTTGTCTAATTCATTAAAAATGAGAGACTGTTAACTTTAAATGACATATTTCTTTAGAAATCCATTGTTTCTGTTTTGGAGGCTGTGCTTCTTGACTCTCAAATAATGAATCCAAGAATCAATATCTTCAAATTTAGGGGCTGTATATATTGCTAGAAGCACCTGATATGGTTCTTTCCATTTTTATTGAAGAGTTTCTGATTCCCAAATTTTCAGGTACACGTAATCTCCTGGTTAAAAATGATGAACTGGGGAATCTAAAGAAAGAGGCTCTGTGGCAGTTCCATATCCATATCAGAGTTCTTCCAAGGGATATCAAATACAATTCCATTTCATTATCCCCAGTAGCAGTCACATTTTGAATAAGGGTTAGAGTCTGATAAGATTTTCCATACATTAACATATGGACTAATTTTAGTCCTAGATCTGGATTGAATCTTGATTCTCGGAAGTGCTTAAGGAAGAGCATGAGGCCATTTTAAAGATATTTTCTGACAAATTTTACTTGTCTATTAGATTGTGGCCTTCAAGCAGTGTGTAAATTCAATTTGATTCCCAGAATTTTCCTCAATATTTGAATAATTTCAGACACAAAATGAGGACCTCTATTTGATTATATTCTTTTGGGGATTCCAAACCATGATATTATTTCTTTTAACATATTTTTAGCCACTTCTCTTGCCTATTGGTGCGACAGGAAAAGAAAATCTTTTGGCCATATTTACTAATACCAATAGATATCTATATCCATTTTGTTGTGGCAATTCTGAAAAATCAATCTGCCAATAATTTTCAGGCAAGTTTCCCATATATATGGTTCCTGGGGGTGGTTATTTAATATTTCTCGGGTTATTCTTTAAACAAGTTTCACACTTTTTGTTACTGATTTTATTAGCTTTATCATCCTAACACTAATCACCTGTCTTCTTAAATCACTGATCATTGCCTCTGTTTCCCAATGAATTTTTCTATGCTTTTAGCTTTGATTGTGGTGAGACCACAACTTGATTTTTAGGACTAATGATCATTTTTCATATTTATTTGAATTGATTTAGCTAATTCCAAATCAACCTTACTGTAATTTGGGGTTTGTTGTTCAAATTTCACTTCTTTAACTAGTATTATTGTCATGATGCCTTTTTCTGCTCTCTTCTTTGCCTTTTTATTGACTAATTTATTTCCAATATTCACTGGGAAATTCCCAAATTGGTGGGCTTTGCAGTGCATTACTGCAGCTTCTTTGGGTTTCTGCACCACTTGGAGCAATTGCAGAATTTCTTCTTGGTGTTTCATGGATGTTCCTTGTGCTGTCAGCATTCCTCTTTCTTTCCATGTGGCTCCATGGGCATGTACTACTCCAAAAGCATACTTTAAATCAGTCCATATATTCACTTTTTATGTTCTGTCCATTTTAGGGCTTTTATGAGGGCTAGTTATCAATTCAGCCTTTTGTGCTGAGGTGTTCACTGAGAGCGGCTTTGCATCAATAACAGAGTTTGTTATTGTTATTGCATATCCAGCCAATCTTCTTCCATTTCTCACGAGGCTGCTTCCATCAGTACATATCTCGAATTCTGGGTCAGGTATGTTCACTCTTCTGTTACTTCTGCTGGAATAAACTTGTTTGATGGTCTGTAGACAGTCATGACTTAGAACTTCTTCTTCTATTGAACTTAAAAAGATGGCAGGATTTATTGTTGTAGTTGTTTTTGATTTGACATAATCTTGTTCCAACAGGACAATGTGATGTTTGAGCATCCTGCTTGGGGATAACCAGTGTCCTCCTTTCTGTTCCAGAACAGAAAGTACCATATGCGGTACATAAGCTGTTCTTGGGTGTCCCGTTGTCAGCTTACAAGCTTCTTAAGTCAGGAGGACAGTTGCTGCTACAGCCCATAGACAACCTGGTCATCCTTAGCTAACATTGTCCAATTGTTTGGAGAAATAACCAACCGGTCTTCTTCATTCTCCATTTTTCTGAGAAAGGATTCTTCTGAGGGCCAAATGTTGTCTTTCATGAACAAACAGTTCAAAGGGTTTGGTTAAATCGGGCAACCCTAGAGCAGGAGTGAACATCAGAGCTACCTTTACATTCTGGAATGCCTTTCGAGCTTCAGGTTCTCACACAAGGGGTCCCTCCTTCAATTCCTTTAATCCACAGGTGACACCAGCCAGCCATTCCCAGAAATGTTTGCAGCTCCTTAGCTCCTTTTGGCTCCGGCATTTGGCAAATTGCCTCTTTTCTCTCATTTCCCAGTTGTCTTTGTCCCTGTGTGATTTCAAATCCCAAATACATGACAGTCTCTTTTCCAATCTGTGCTTTCTTCTTGGAAAATCTGTTATCACTTTGGCCCAAGAAATTTAGCAGGTTAGTAGTCAAGTTGAAATATTCTTCTCTGGTTTCTGTGGCTATTAAAATATCATCTACATATTGCAACACCAGTCTTTCAGGATAAATTATTTTGCATGTTTCTAATTCCTTAGCCAATTGATTTCCAAAGATCATTGGGCTATTTTTAAATCCTTGAGGTAGCACTGCCCAGGTGAGCTGAGTCTTCTGCCTAGTTGTGGGATTTTGCAGTTCAAAGGCAAAATATGCCTGACTATTTTTGTCAAGAAGAATACAGAAAAAGGCATCCTATAAGTTCAATACAGTGAACCACTTGTGATTTTCTTTTAAAGCTGTCAACAAGGATACAGGTTTGCCACTAAGGGGTGAATATCTTGAACTATTAAATTTATTGCTATTAAAATCTTGTACTAACCTATATTCCTCACTTTCTGGCTTTTTCACAGGTAAAATGGGAGTATTGAATTCTGATTCACATTCGACTAATAGTCGATATTTTTTTAAAAAATTTTCAATCATTTTCTCAAGGCCTCTTCTAGCTTCTAATTTTAAAGGGTACTGTTTTTGTCTTACCGGTTTGGTGCTCTCCTTTAGAAAAATCTTTACCGGTTCTGCTGCTTTTGAATGTCCGGGAACTTCGCCAGCCCACACCAAAGGGTTACTGCATTGTCCACTTCTTGAGGGATTTCATATGGCTCTGAAGTTGTCTGCAACATAAAAATTCTTGCCTCTCTGGCTTTTGATTAGGGTATATTTAATTGAATGTCACAGTTTTAAAAATTAATTTGTGCTTTCAATTTGCTCAATAAATCTCTCCCCAATAAGGCAACAGGACACTCTGGTATATATAAAAATTGGCCAGTTCCCCATTTTTACCCACCTTAAAGTTAAGGATTGAATGAAAAAATTATTTTCAGCTTTCCCTGTGGCACCAATTTTGTCTACATGCTTTTTACTCAATTTTCTTCTACCAGTACTTAAAATGAATAGCTCCAGTATCAAAATAGAAAATCCATGGTTTGGGTCCCCAGCTGGATTGTAACCAGGGGTTCTGCTGCGGAATTCTCCCCCAGTCCTCTTTGCACCTCTGACAAAGGCATCTGCTGTGCTGCCAGTTTTTTGTTTCTTTTTCAGAATAAGGACACGCATTTTTCCAGTGCCACCATGCTTCACACTTTGCACACTGATATTCCCAATCTCTCTCCTATTGCAGTTATTTTATCCATTCCTCTACCACACCCCGACCTCATCCCCGGTTTGTTCCCCTACTGCTTGTCGAAGTGGTAGGGGGGGCAAGGCTTGAGCCGCTCCTTGTTCTATCTGGTCTTGTCAGCTTCCAGTTCTCCCTGCAATAGGACTGAAACCCTCATAATTCAACTGTCCCACTCTACAGCTCCCACCAGGGGTTCGGTGTTCTGGCCCCTTTTTCTACTGTTTCATTTGTTAAACCTGCATCAACACTTCCAGACCACACATAAAGATAATACAGAAATTTAACACAGAAATTTAACACATGAATTCTATGTTTTCCTCTTCAGTTCTACATTTTAAACATCACTTTCTATACTACAAGCCAGGATCTTTTCAACCTTTTTCCTTTTTTTTTTTTTTTTTTTTTTTTTATGCCAAAACCATCGGATCCTTGGGGACGTATCTGCAATCTTTCTGCCACTTGGGATGATTTCCCAAAGTAAAGAACAAATCAACATCGGGGACCACATCTCACTTTCCTTCCCTTCTACAAGATAACATCAACTGTAAAATATTGGATCAATTTTTTTTTTTCTAGTTACTGGGTCTCCCCTTATATCCTCCCAATGTTTAAGAACACATCCCAGTGGAGACTTCATTAATATTTCCCCTACCATTGAGGTAGACATAGAAGATATGTGTTTTCCCATATTTTACAAAGGAGTTTTTGGTACCAAAAAGACAATAACACTGTTCTACAAACAAAGTCAATCCCGTCACCAAAAAAAAGTTTAAAACCCCAAATGCAATACTGTATATCATTCAAGTCCCTACACTGCAACACATGCATACAGACTTAAAAACAAAACAAAACAAAACAAAACAAAACGCACTGAAGCAACAATTAGCAGCTTGTAAATCACTTCTAAAACACCCTGGGGCCCCTTTCCAAGCTATGTACAAATCTTACCAATACTCCCCATACTCTTACTCTTAAACAATTTAGACTAAATGGCAAATACCAGATAAATGCAAATGACAATTGTCCCAAATACAAAAACCAAACAAATGCAAATGACAATTGTCCCAAATACAAAAACCAAACAAATGCAAATGACAGTTGTCCCAAATACAAAAACCAAACAAATGCAAATGACAATTGTCCCAAATACACAAATGTCCAACCCAGCAATAGCTTTCGCTTATGACTTACGGGCAGACGCCTAGGCTTCCAAACCAAACGGGTACCCTCTAAGCCCCAACCCTGCGAAGCTTTCGCCGCGCCTTACGGGCAGGCTATCCAGACCAGACAGATTTCAAAGAAGAAGTGCCTTACCCTTTTCTCCAGGGAACGTTGCGAGGAGCTTTGTGAGTCGAGAGCGATGGGTCTCCATGAGAATACCTCGGTGCCGGCTGGAGTTCGATCAACACTCGATCTCGTTCAGTCTCACTCGCAAGGTCCCATCTGGGTCGCCAAAACTGTTACCGAAATCCGGAATAAAACTCCTTAACAGCAATGAGAAGTTAAGAAGCAGGCACTTCTTTATTGCAGCGCTGGGTGCACGGGGGATCGCTCCACCTAGCGTGCGCACCCATTTGATCAACAGCACGGGTTAAATACACATTAATTATACATATTCATTAAATTCCAAGAAATAATATGCATAAACATAAATTTTCTGAGAAACCATTACATCATTTCCCTACCCACTCGCGCATGCCCAGTCTTTTGAGTCGAGGGTCTTTTGGTGGTCTTGGTGGTCGTCAAAACGCCCCCTCCTCGAATTCGCTGGTCAAACTCCTCCTTGAAATCTCCATATCTGGTCTTGAGAACAGGTCGCGGTGCTGCTTGATTTTCCTGGCTCCAAAGTGATGGCTCAGGGCCTATTTCTGCAGGTGGTGTTTGGGGGTGTTTGGGACTTACCATTGTATTAAAGATATGCTAGGCTAGCTTCTAACAAATGCGTATTATAAGATCTCTAGGGTCCCACTCCCTCTAAGGACAAATAGATTTCGTATAAAATTTAACCTATGTGACTACAGTTCTATAGTTAGCAAGAATCACCTCATATTGATATTTAATTTTCAATGTTTATGTCCTGTAACAAGGGGGCCCCCCCTCCTGGGCGGAGACGCCGGGCACCTCCCCAGCTCGCCAGAGCTCCCCCCGAGCCTCCCCCGGCCCCGTGCAGCTGCCCGCCGCTCCGGCGCGTCCCCTGAAGCCTGTCCCGTAGCACCGGGCCACGCCCTGCCCTGAAGGCTGCGAGGGGGGACCTCAGTGTATCTGGAGAATCCCCTGCGGCAGCAGGCGCTCCGGCCAGGGGCCGCGTGCGGTAATAACGGTCGCTGCTTCTTCTTTCCCTCTCCCAGAGGCCGTGGCTGTCCGTTCCTCCCTTGGGAACGCTGTTGACTGCACTCGCCTCAGGCTTGTGTGGGCTGTCTCTGCCCGGCCGCGCTCTCCTGGCGGTGCGGGAGCGAAAATGAACGGATGGAGCGCTTACTGCCTGTGGAGAGGAGCTGCTGCAGCTGAAGCTGGAGAGGCCACAGAAAGGTAGAGAAGAAGAAACCAAAGGCCAGCCAGCCAGCAGCTGCCTCCCGCTGCAGGCCAGAGAGAGCCTAGCCTGCCTCTCCGGGTGAGGAAGGATCCCTCTTTGTACTCTTCAGCAGGCCAGACCGCCAGTGCGCACTGCACAGTCTGTACGTGGAACCTGAAGCACGGTACGGCCACATAGCGCGCGAGCGAGCGAGCGTGGGTGGGTGGCTACGTGTCTAGGAAGCTTTTTGTCTAAGAGCTGTAGGACACCCACGTATTCTCTTAGGTGGAGGACAGCCAAGTGGTCGGAGTTACAGAAGAGGAGAGAAGCAGAAAGCAGCATCTGACCTGTCAGATTCTCCCAGCAGTGCCGGGAGTGAGAGCTGTGGTGAGTCCCCGGCCCCTGGGGCTCTGCCTCCTCTCTTGTGCGTCCCTGTCCTTCCCTGCCGCTCCCGTGACCCCTACCTTTCCCAAGCTGCTGTGATTTGTTGTTGTTGTTATTGTTTCCTTCTACCTCTCCTCTTCTGTCTGTTCTTGTATGCTCTTCCCCCTTTCTCTCTCCCTTTAAATCTCTTGTTCTACCGCTTCCTTTTGTTTTGTATCCCTGCACTTTTGTTCTGCTCCCTTTCCTTCCTTTGTTTGTCCTCTGTCTCTGTCCTGCGGCCCATTGCTGTTTTTGCCTTTTCCATCTCTTTGTCCTGATCTGCATCCGTCTTCTCCCCCCAACTAATTTCTCCAGCCTGTTTTCTGGCCTGCTTTTCTTTGCGCCTCTGCATGCCTGCCCTGTGCCTCTGCCTTTCTATCTCTCTCTTTCTTTTCTTATCTTTCTTTCTCTATCTCTTTGTCTTGCGTACTGTCACTGTTTTTTTTTTTCTGTTCTGTATCTCACTGTCTGTGACCTCCTCTGTGCCCCTGGATGTGTTTGCAGCCCCTGGGTGCAGAGCTGATGGCTGAGGACAGGCACAGGGAAGGGGGTGATGTGCTGTGGGGCTTTGGCAAGGGCCCCTGCTCCTGATGGGCTCCAGCTGGGGCTGGAGGTGGGGCAGCCCCAGATGGGTCCAGTGAGGCTGAGGGTGGCCCTGGCCCTGGCCCTGGCCCTGCTGTATGAGGGGCCTCCAGCTGTAAAGGGGGCCGCCTGGGCATGGCTGCTGGAGGGGACTGAGGAGTGAATCACAGGCAGGTGCCTCCAGCAAGGAGAGGCTGGTCCATCTGAGCCCTCCCTGACAGAGCAGACACCAGGACGCAGTGCCAGGAGCTCCGTGCCTCTGTTGGCCACGTGTGCGAGCCACCACGTTCTGCTACATTTGTCATTCAGCCCTGTCCAGAACGTAGCTGTGGTAGAAGTTAGATAGCATGCATGGTCTTGCTAGAAATGAAGCCTGGAGCATTTGTTTTCTTGTAGGAAGCTAAAGCAGGTGGTTTTTGATAATGTTGTCATTGCATGTAATGACATACTTTTCTAGTTAGCTTGGTATGACACCTATTTTTTCTACCTACACCCCAGAAAAAGTAAGTTGAGCTTTGCGTCTCTCAGCATCTGAAGCACCACGAGCGGCAGTTGCGGCGTCGGACTTCTTGGCAATGAGTGGAGCCGGTGAGCAGAGCACTGCGGCGCTTTTGAGGAGGAGAGTGCCATAGAAGAGATTGGTGGTAAGTGGTGTGATGTTGAAGGGCGGTGCTGTTTGGTAGGTTTTATTTTTGGGTTTTTTTTTTTTGCAGATGGTGATGAGGAGCTGGGCGAGGAAGCGCCATCTTAGTTAGCATGGGGTTGTTCTTTTGAGGATGTAATCTGATTTCTGGCCATTTGAGAGCTAAGTTGAGGGACCACAGCCGAGGAGGGAACAAGGCTGAAAACTGCAGGGAGGGTGTAGTAAATTGATGGGAGGAAGAGGGCTCCCTGGGAACAGTCTCTCTCGGGAAGGTGAAGGGGGAGACGTTACTGGTCAGTGTACGCTGGGCAAGAGTGTTGCAGCCTGGGGCGGTCTGCCTTTTATGCAGTCTCTAGGCTGGATAACGTTTGTGGGCCTGTAGAGGCGCTGGCAAGGGCCGGCGAGGAGCAGCACGAGCTTTCAGTGCTGGCACTTTTGGTGTGGCAGCAATCGTCTGACGTTCGTTATTTTGAGGCCTTTTTTCCGGTGGGTGGCCGTGCGGAGCTGACAGTGAAAGCGGGAGCACTGGCGTCCAGGAAATCCCAGAGCCCTCCTCTGCTCGGAGGCAGTTCACGAGGACAGAAGTGTTGCTGTGCTCCTTAACAAACAAATATTCAACTTGGCACATAGAGGGTGAGGAGATCTCGGCTGTACTTAGGGTTCAGAAAATGTATGTAGGCATCTGTGTCTGTCCCCTGCCTGTATGTAGGACAGCGGTTCGAGTGAAACTAAAGCTGCCAATGAGTCAAAAAAAGGCCTGGGTGTCTGAAAAATGCAAAAGCTTTAAAGGCCGGTATCAGCAGCTGTACCAAAGGTGCTGCAAGATACTCTGTCCTTCACGTGGTTTTAGTCCTGAGAAACCTCGCCCCAAAAGGAAGAGTTAGATTCCTGCCTAGCTTCAAACTAAGGGGTTTTTCCCTCTCTCTGCTGAATGTCTGCTGCCAGCGTTTCACCGTGGTCGCCCTTTCCTTGGCCGTGAAAGTACGAGATGGATGGAAAGGAGCCGCAGCGGTCTGCAAGTACAAGGTACGTCTGCGATGCGTGACTGCATTTTTCCTAAGGGACTTGCCGCATGGATTTTAGAGTGAATGTTAAGAATGTGGTGATTTTCCTTCTGTAGTCTTTTAACTAAATATTCAGACACAGGAAAAATCAAATGAGGTGTGGTCTGGAGCATAGTCTGGCCATGGGAAAAAAAATATTCTGGACAAGGAAAAAAAAAAAAGCCACTCAATTTGGGGATAGTTGGTGTGACCCAGTGGGAGACGGAGGGGTTCTCGCTGGGGATTACGCAGTGTGGGTCCATTGTCCGGTGTGGGTCATCTCGTGCAGGTTATGCCGGGTGAGTTACGTGCTGTGGATTGTCCTGCGTGGACTCCCTGCTATAGGTCATCCTTACGCACCTTTCTTCCCGCACGTACCCCTTGTCCTTGCGTGTCCGTCTCTCCCTCGTATCCGTCCCCACTGTCCCGCTCTGTGTTTCTCAGCCCTCCTGACGCGTGGATCAAACTCTACAACTCGGAGAGAGTTATAAAGCAGGCATGTTTATTTGGCACCGGGTGCGTGGGGGATTGCTTCTCCAAAAGCACGCACACTGACAGCACATTTTACCAAAAATGTATCCAGTGCAGGTACACACATTCCTAGGATTGCACAATACAGACATACATGTGCATAAGCGAGGCGGGGTTATTAAAAAACCACTTGCGTTAGCATTTCAGATCTGTCTCTGGTGGTCGTTTACTTCTTCAGGGGTCTGATCTTCCTCTAGATGAACTTCAGTCATTCACCCATGCTCTCCTTTCACTTGGGGATTTCAGCAGTTTCTGAACGACTCCTGTTATCATGTCCTTTGCTTGACATATTAGTCCTTGACTGAATACCAGTTTCTTGACAAGTACCAGTCCCTGATAAGCTTAAGTGAGTTTCAAGGCAAAGAGGATTGTTAGGCATTGTCTAGCAGACAGTTAGTCTCCTAAATCAAGCAGTATGCAGACAGTCAGTCTTCTAAATCAAGCAATATTTAGCAGACCGTTAATTCCCTGTATCACTTGCAAATGCTTTTCACTAAAACACCCCCCCACCGTGTGAGGTTTTCCTCCCTTGTGAGTTTTTTTTCCCCTGTGTTTTGCCCGTTGCGTGCCCTGCACTCTTGTTTTGTGTCCCTGTTCGACGCCCCCCTTTTTGGCGCTGCCTCCCCATGACCCCTCTGTCTCGGGATCCTGGGGGCGCTGCCTGTGTTCCCCAACTTGCCCAGTGCCCCCCACCCCCAACGTGAGTTGCCACGTAAGGCGCGCACGGTTTTGGTGGGACTACCCCCCTGTGCTGCCCAGCGCTGAATAAACATACCTACTTTACAATCTTACAGATTGTGGAGTCCGTTTTCCGCACGTCAGTTTGGCGAGCCAGCCAGGAGGATCTCTGCTTGGCTGCGGGATCGACTGCGGAGCGGACGCCCCTAGGCGCGCCCCGAGCACTTTCCTCGGAGGAGCCTCCGCTGCCAGCCGCTCACCGCAGGAGCAGACAACGACCTCCTGAAGCCGCGGACCAAACGGTATGTTTAATGGTAGGGGCCTGTAAGTCGTACGCGTGGCTGGGGCAGCTGGTAAATCGCGCAGAGACGTCTGGCGTGCAGCATAGTCCCCGTTGGTTGGGTACCCAGGTTAGTTTGGAGCATCAAAGGGGACTCGCTGACCGATAGAGCGGCCGCTAGCGATCTTGGGGGTAGATCGAGCGAGTCCGAGGTAACCGCTGCATCCCATTGCTGGGAGCCAGGATGGACCTGCTGATGATCGGTACATGAGAAGCAGGAGAAGGGTAAGCGGGCCTCTTTAACCCGGATTTGGAGATAGTTTAACATCAGTAGGTGAGTTTGTTCTTGCAACCGTTTTGCAGCTGCTTTAAAAGGCTGGTATGAATGAGGGATCCCTGTGCTGTATGGTTAAGAGAGTGTGGTTGAGTGATTGATTGTAAGTGTGGTGTGGAGGAGTGAAATAGTTAGTCTAAATTTGAATCATTCCTTGAGACCCTCTCACAGAGGAAATATAAAATGGGCAACACTCAAGGGGGAATATTAAGGAAAAGCCCCCTGGGCTGCATACTCGCCCACTGGAAAGATATTGCCGGGGGTGGAGGTACGGAAAGTAAAAAGACTCTTATTAAATATTGCAATCAGTGGTGGCCATTGTATAAGTTAGAGGGTGAAGTCAAGTGGCCGTTCAATGGAACGTTGGATTACAATACTGTGTTGCAGCTTATGTTGTTTCTTAGAAGAGAAGGGAAATGGGACGAGGTGTCGTATGCAGATATGTTTTTTACCCTACGAAATCACCCAGAGTGGCAAAGGGACTGTGGGATGATATCCCCGCAGGACCCTATGGTACTCGCACTCGAACGGGAGAACAAGGGGGGTGGGGGCAGGTTAAAAAGGTGCTGTTCATCATGCAGCATTGGGCAGAGGTGTACGAAAGCAGATAAAGTACGCCAGGTTCCAGAACAAGATTTAAGTGATTTGTTTAAACCTCCCCCCCCGATCACAGGACCAGGACGCAGACTCGGAAGGGACATCGAATCCCCCTGATAGCCCTGTATCTTCCCGTACTAGACAGAAATCTGCTCCGACAATCTTACAAGCACCCCTCCGGGAGGCGGTGGGGCCGGATGGCGGAACAATGTTAATTAAAGTACCCTTCTCCACCGCTGACTTGGGAGAGTGGAGAAAAATTGCTAAAGATTACAGAAGCGATCCGGTAAGTGTGGCTAAACATTTCCAGTTCATTGTAAAACAACATAATCCGGACTGGAAAGACATACAGCTGCTATTAGAATACATGACTGAAACGGAGAAGCAGTTGATTTTAAAAACGGCAGGAAATCTAGCCGAGGATTATTATAAAGTTACCGGGGGAGATGTTAAGGAACACTTCCCCCTCCAGGACCCGAAATGGGAGGTAAACAGGTCAGTACATATGGAAAGATTGCAGGAATATCAGGAGTGGATTTCGAAGGGGATGGAACGGGCAATCCCTAAGACTATAAATTGGTCAGCCTTATATGCAATTAAACAAGGTCCTTCCGAGTCTCCATCTGAATTCCCGGATCGACTGAGGGATGTGATGCGTCGTAGCACGCCGCTGGACCCGGGGTCTGAGGTAGGGATACAGCAACTAGTTTCTCTGCTCTGTTCCTGGGTCAGTCTACGGGGGACATAAGACGAAAGCTTCAAAAGTTGCTTTTTCCTGCGGAAAGCAGGAATTTAGAGATATTGCTGGATGAGGCTTGGAGAGTGTTCAGTAATAGAGAAGAAGGGTATCGGCAGGGACAAAGAAGGTTGGTGGCTGTCGTTCGGGGAGATGGGGAGTGGAGAGGTAGGCGAAATCAGCCTCGGTTGGGGTTGGAAAAGGATCAGTGTGCAATGTGCAAGGGCTTTGGCCACTGGAAAAAGGAATGCCCAAGGAACAAGAAAGAAGGCCGGAGGATCCCGGCGAATGTGAGGATAGCTAATGTGATAGAAGACTGACGGGAACGTGGGGAGTCTACCCTAGCGGATCCACTGGTTATAATTAAGCTAGGGGAAAAACAACAACAAGTAGAATTCTTAGTAGATACAGGGGCAACATATTCGGTTCTGAATCAAGCTTTGATGCCCCTGGGAAATGATTATGTCATGGTAAAAGGAGCGACTGGCCAAAGTGAAAAGGCATATTTTTGTAAGCCTCTAAAATACAAATTGGGAAAACAATGGGGTATCCACAAATTTTTATATATGCCCAACTCCCCGAAAGCACTTTTGGGGAGAGATCTATTGGAACAATTGGGAGCAAAAATTATATTTGAAAAAGGAGAAATTACTCTGGAGGTAAAAGATCAGCAATATATTCAGATATTGAGTCTAACCTTAACCAGTCTCCCCTCAGAAGGAAAAATTAGTGAGGAAATCCTAAACCAAGTGTACCCGGGGGTATGGGCTACTGATGTACCTGGAAGGGCGAAAAGTGCTCCACCTGTTGAAGTTAAGGTTAAGGAAGGCCGACGACCGGTAAGAATTAAACAATATCCCCTAAAGAAGGAAGACAGAGAAGGAATCCGGCCGGTGATAGAAAAATTTCTACAGTTAGGACTATTAAAGGAGTGTGAGTCAGAATTCAATACCCCTATATTACCTGTTCGGAAACCCGATGGGTCATATAGGGTGGTCCAAGACTTACGGGCGGTGAATAAGATAACTGAGGACCTCTACCCAGTAGTGGCCAATCCATATACCCTGCTGACTGTGTTGACACCTGAACTAATTTGGTTTACTGTTTTAGATTTGAAGGATGCTTTCTTTTGCCTCCCTCTCCATGAAGCCAGTCAAAAATTGTTTGCGTTCGAATGGGAAAACCCTAAAAGTGGTCGGAAGACCCAGCTCACTTGGGCGGCGTTGCCACAAGGATTTAAAAATAGTCCTACCATTTTTGGGAATCAGCTTGCAAAAGACTTAGAATCCTGGGAAACCCCATCTGGGGAAGGAAAATTGTTGCAGTATGTAGATGATATCCTGATTGCCACGAAAACAGAGGAAGACTGTATGGCATGGACGGTGAGTCTGTTGAATTTCTTGGGACTCCAGGGATACCGTGTCTCCAAGAAGAAAGCCCAGGTAATGCAACGTAAAGTGAATTATTTGGGCTATGAAATTAGTGCGGGGCAGAGAACTTTGGGACAGGCCCGCAAAGAGGCAATATGCCAGACTCAGAGACCTCAGACAGTAAAGGAGTTACGGACTTTTCTGGGAATGACCGGGTGGTGCCGATTGTGGATCTATAATTATGGACTGCTTGTTAAACCACTGTATGCTCTGACAGCTACTGAGCAGAAGCACCTTGAGTGGAACAAAGAGACCGAACGAGCCTTTGAGCTACTGAAAAAGGCGTTGATGTCGGCCCCGGCCTTAGGACTCCCAGATGTGAGTAAGCCGTTTCTTCTTTTCTCCCATGAGAAACAGGGTATTGCCCTGGGAATATTAGCACAAGATCTGGGTCCATATCGACGGGCAGTTGCCTATCTCTCTAAGCAGTGAGACGCCACTGCAAAGGGTTGGCCTGGATGCCTACGGGCGGTTGCAGCTGTGATACTGAACATACAGGAAGCCCGAAAGTTTACCCTGGGCCAGAAAATGACTGTTTTGGTGTCTCATACAGTATCAGCAGTACTGGAAGCAAAGGGTGGGCACTGGCTCTCTCCACAAAGGTTCCTGAGATATCAAGCTGTATTAGTAGAACAGGACGATGTGGAAATCGTGGTCACTAACATTGTCAACCCAGCTTCTTTTCTCGGTGGGAACACAGGAGAACCAGTGCACCATGACTGTTTGGAAACCATCGAAGCAACATATGCAAGCCGCCCAGACCTGAAGGATAGCCCCATGGAAAATGGGGAAAACTGGTTCACAGACGGGAGCAGTTATGTCTTAAATGGCAATCGACACGCGGGATATGCCATCACTACCAGCCAGCAGGTAATAGAGTCAGGGCCTTTGCCCATGAACACCTCCGCACAGAAGGCAGAAATAATTGCCCTAACCCGAGCCCTGGAGTTGGCCCAGGGCAAAACTGTGAACATTGACACGGACTCAAAATATGCCTTCGGAGTTGTGCACGCACATGGAGCAATCTGGAAAGAAAGAGGACTATTGAACTCCCAGGGAAAAAATATCAAACATGCAGAAGAAATTTTGAAGCTACTAGAAGCTGTCCAGCTCCCTGAGAAAGTGGCAATTATGCATATTAAGGCACAGCAGAGAGTGAGCTCCGATTTGGAGAAAGGGAATGAACTGGCGGACAGAGAGGCAAAACAAGCGGCCAAAATGAAGGTGAGAATAGAAGGGGCTCTAATTCCTGATAGGCAAATCTCTCTAGAAGGTAAGCCAGAATATACCAAGGAAGATCAGAAACTTATCACAGACTTGGAAGGGTCATATAATGAAGAGGGGTGGGCTTATACCCCACAGGGAAGACTAATTATTCCCTCTTGTTTACTGTGGCACTTGATAACGGGAGGAACATAGAAAAAGGCATTGGGGAACAGAGGCTCTGTATAAACATTTGATAAGGGAAATCGTGGCTAGAAACTTATATACCACAGTGAGACAGGTGACTCAACAGTGTGACCTTTGCCTCCAGACTAATCCAAAAAATACTCCCAAACCAGAAATGGGCCAGATTGGGAAGGGCAATGGGCCTGGACAACAATGGCAGGTTGATTTTACAGAACTTCCAAGAAAAGGGGGGTATCGCTATTTGCTGGTATTAACTGATACCTTTTCAGGTTGGCCAGAAGCGTTCCCAACTAGGACAGCCAAGGCTCGGGAGGTAACTAAAGTGTTGGTACAAGAGAGAATACCACGTTTTGGGGTTCCAGCAACCATATCCTCAGACAGAGGACCACATTTTGTCTCAAAAATAGTGCAACAAATCAGCCACCATTTAGGTATAGATTGGCAACTTCATACCCCGTATCGCCCTCAGTCGAGTGGCCAAGTAGAGAAAATGAATCACTTAATCAAGCAGCAAATTGTGAAATTGGGACAAGAAGCAAACTTAACGTGGCCTCAGTCACTCCCTTTAGCCCTTCTGCGTATACGAACGAGACCAAGGGCAAAGGAAGGACTGAGTCCCTTTGAAATTTTGTATGGACGACCCTATGGAATACAGAGGGGAATGTCTACGCAAGCTGGGGATGAAATTATGACTTCCTACATGGTGGCATTGGGCAAACAGCTCAATAAAATTGGAAAGCATGTAATTGGGACCCGGGGAAGAGGTCTAGATGAACCTGTGCATGATATACAACCTGGAGATGATGTATATGTAAAGTCTCTTGCAGAAAAAACCTTGGAACCACAGTGGGAAGGACCATACCAGGTACTCCTCACCTCCTTTACAGCAATCAAGATCAGAGAGCAGAATGCCTGGATACACCACACTAGGGTAAAAAAGGCACCACAAAAACTCTGGACTTCTGAAGTTCAGGGACCCCTAAAGCTTAAACTGAGAAGGTAGAATGTGGATTAAGGTTTGTGTAATCCTGGTAAATCTACAAACGATGAACATAGCTGGCAGTAAAAGAATTTACTAATTTTCTAGAAAAGGGGGGACTGAGAGAAGGAGTTAAAGAAATCTTAATAGATATGGCATTGATTAATTATTGCTGTGCATCCTAAGGAATCAAGTTGATAAATAGTGCTTAATGTTTTGTTAACTACTTGCTTAATAATTTGCTAACCATTGTGCAAACTATTTGAAGCAGAAAGTCTTGCAATTCTTCACGAAAGACAGTTCCCGGTAAGGACTAGGGGGGTCGCTTCAAGAACCAGCTAAAACCGACCCTGCAGCTTGAATGAAAGCCAAGGGATAACTGAGTTTGCGCAGGAACAAAAGGTTACTAGCGGTGACGAAGAGGAGTCACCTGCCTTCATCCCCACGACCCCCGACGACCACCAGCAGGAGGCACTGCGCAAGCCCAGACAGGAGGAGTTTATGAAAATGACCCCTTGGGACTAATTTTAATACGAAGCGGGGATAGGTCATGCATATGTCTAGGCGTATTGTGAAACTTGATGTATATGTAACATTTGGTTGTATAAATTTAAAGTGAGTTGCCACGTAAGGCGCGCACGGTTTTGGTGGGACTACCCCCCGGTGCTGCCCAGCGCTGAATAAGCATACCTACTTTACAGTCTTACGGATTGTGGAGTCCGTTTTCCGCACGTCAGGAGGAACCGGCCGTGGCTCGTCCGGCTGAACACCCAGGACCGGAGCGGTAGGGGGCTGCTGCCACCTGGTGACGGAAAGCGGGAACTGCAGCTCGGGAGTCGCGCGTGCGCAGTGCTCTGCCCTTCTCCCGGCAGGCACTGTGTTCGGACTTCGGACTGCGCATGCGGCCGGGAGCAGCATGGCGGTGTGCGGCCGGCGGGTCCCGGCGGCGGTGACGGGTGAGTACCGAGGGCACCCGTGAGGTGAGCGAGCCCCTTTCGTGGCTGCAGCGCTGTCTCCTGCCCGCCCGGGGAGCCTCAAGCCGCCCGCTCGGAGCCGAGCCGGGCGAGGGCAGCCCCGGGGAGTGACCCGAGAGCAGAGAGAAGGGAAGAGGGGCAGGAGGGGGCCCCCCCTCCCGGGCGGAGACGCCGGGCACCTCCCCAGCTCGCCAGAGCTCCCCCCGAGCCTCCCCCGGCCCCGTGCAGCTGCCCGCCGCTCCGGCGCGTCCCCTGAAGCCTGTCCCGTAGCACCGGGCCACACCCTGCCCTGAAGGCTGCGAGGGGGGACCTCAGTGTATCTGGAGAATCCCCTGCGGCAGCAGGCGCTCCGGCCAGGGGCCGCGTGCGGTAATAACGGTCGCTGCTTCTTCTTTCCCTCTCCCAGAGGCCGTGGCTGTCCGTTCCTCCCCTGGGAACGCTGTTGACTGCACTCGCCTCAGGCTTGTGTGGGCTGTCTCTGCCCGGCCGCGCTCTCCTGGCGGTGCGGGAGCGAAAATGAACGGATGGAGCTGTTACCGAAATCCGGAATAAAACTCCTTAACAGCAACGAGAAGTTAAGAAGCAGGCACTTCTTTATTGCAGCGCTGGGCGCACGGGGGATCGCTCCACCTAGCGTGCGCACCCATTTGATCAACAGCACGGGTTAAATACACATTAATTATACATATTCATTAAATTCCAAGAAATAATATGCATAAACATAAATTTTCTGAGAAACCATTACATCATTTCCCTACCCACTCGCGCATGCCCAGTCTTTTGAGTCGAGGGTCTTTTGGTGGTCTTGGTGGTCATCAAAACGCCCCCTCCTCGAATTCGCTGGTCAAACTCCTCCTTGAAATCTCCATATCTGGTCTTGAGAACAGGTCGCGGTGCTGCTTGATTTTCCTGGCTCCAAAGTGATGGCTCAGGGCCTATTTCTGCAGGTGGGGTTTGGGGGTGTTTGGGACTTACCATTGTATTAAAGATATGCTAGGCTAGCTTCTAACAAATGCGTATTATAAGATCTCTAGGGTCCCACTCCCTCTAAGGACAAATAGATTTCGTATAAAACTTAACCTATGTGACTACAGTTCTACAGTTAGCAAGAATCACCTCATACTGATATTTAATTTTCAACATTTATGTCATGTAACATTTCCCCCCTTTGAGACTTATTTAATTTTTTTCAATAAGTCTCATTTACTTATAACTAATCTCCATAATCAGTAAACCAAAAAGTATTATTAGCATTACTACTAAAATTCCTTTGATAGATTTCATTATTTTGATATGATTTTGTCTAATTCATTAAAAATGAGAGACTGTTAACTTTAAATGACATATTTCTTTAGAAATCCATTGTTTCTGTTTTGGAGGCTGTGCTTCTTGACTCTCAAATAATGAATCCAAGAATCAATATCTTCAAATTTAGGGGCTGTATATATTGCTAGAAGCACCTGATATGGTTCTTTCCATTTTTATTGAAGAGTTTCTGATTCCCAAATTTTCAGGTACACGTAATCTCCTGGTTAAAAATGATGAACTGGGGAATCTAAAGAAAGAGGCTCTGTGGCAGTTCCATATCCATATCAGAGTTCTTCCAAGGGATATCAAATACAATTCCATTTCATTATCCCCAGTAGCAGTCACATTTTGAATAAGGGTTAGAGTCTGATAAGATTTTCCATACATTAACATATGGACTAATTTTAGTCCTAGATCTGGATTGAATCTTGATTCTCGGAAGTGCTTAAGGAAGAGCATGAGGCCATTTTAAAGATATTTTCTGACAAATTTTACTTGTCTATTAGATTGTGGCCTTCAAGGAGTGTGTAAATTCAATTTGATTCCCAGAATTTTCCTCAATATTTGAATAATTTCAGACACAAAATGAGGACCTCTATTTGATTATATTCTTTTGGGGATTCCAAACCATGATATTATTTCTTTTAACATATTTTTAGCCACTTCTCTTGCCTATTGGTGCGACAGGAAAAGAAAATCTTTTGGCCATATTTACTAATACCAATAGATATCTATATCCATTTTGTTGTGGCAATTCTGAAAAATCAATCTGCCAATAATTTTCAGGCAAGTTTCCCATATATATGGTTCCTGGGGGTGGTTATTTAATATTTCTCGGGTTATTCTTTAAACAAGTTTCACACTTTTTGTTACTGATTTTATTAGCTTTATCATCCTAACACTAATCACCTGTCTTCTTAAATCACTGATCATTGCCTCTGTTTCCCAATGAATTTTTCTATGCTTTTAGCTTTGATTGTGGTGAGACCACAACTTGATTTTTAGGACTAATGATCATTTTTCATATTTATTTGAATTGATTTAGCTAATTCCAAATCAACCTTACTGTAATTTGGGGTTTGTTGTTCAAATTTCACTTCTTTAACTAGTATTATTGTCATGATGCCTTTTTCTGCTCTCTTCTTTGCCTTTTTATTGACTAATTTATTTCCAATATTCACTGGGAAATTCCCAAATTGGTGGGCTTTGCAGTGCATTACTGCAGCTTCTTTGGGTTTCTGCACCACTTGGAGCAATTGCAGAATTTCTTCTTGGTGTTTCATGGATGTTCCTTGTGCTGTCAGCATTCCTCTTTCTTTCCATGTGGCTCCATGGGCATGTACTACTCCAAAAGCATACTTTAAATCAGTCCATATATTCACTTTTTATGTTCTGTCCATTTTAGGGCTTTTATGAGGGCTAGTTATCAATTCAGCCTTTTGTGCTGAGGTGTTCACTGAGAGCGGCTTTGCATCAATAACAGAGTTTGTTATTGTTATTGCATATCCAGCCAATCTTCTTCCATTTCTCACGAGGCTGCTTCCATCAGTACATATCTCGAATTCTGGGTCAGGTATGTTCACTCTTCTGTTACTTCTGCTGGAATAAACTTGTTTGATGGTCTGTAGACAGTCATGACTTAGAACTTCTTCTTCTATTGAACTTAAAAAGATGGCAGGATTTATTGTTGTAGTTGTTTTTGATTTGACATAATCTTGTTCCAACAGGACAATGTGATGTTTGAGCATCCTGCTTGGGGATAACCAGTGTCCTCCTTTCTGTTCCAGAACAGAAAGTACCATATGCGGTACATAAGCTGTTCTTGGGTGTCCCGTTGTCAGCTTACAAGCTTCTTAAGTCAGGAGGACAGTTGCTGCTACAGCCCATAGACAACCTGGTCATCCTTAGCTAACATTGTCCAATTGTTTGGAGAAATAACCAACCGGTCTTCTTCATTCTCCATTTTTCTGAGAAAGGATTCTTCTGAGGGCCAAATGTTGTCTTTCATGAACAAACAGTTCAAAGGGTTTGGTTAAATCGGGCAACCCTAGAGCAGGAGTGAACATCAGAGCTACCTTTACATTCTGGAATGCCTTTCGAGCTTCAGGTTCTCACACAAGGGGTCCCTCCTTCAATTCCTTTAATCCACAGGTGACACCAGCCAGCCATTCCCAGAAATGTTTGCAGCTCCTTAGCTCCTTTTGGCTCCGGCATTTGGCAAATTGCCTCTTTTCTCTCATTTCCCAGTTGTCTTTGTCCCTGTGTGATTTCAAATCCCAAATACATGACAGTCTCTTTTCCAATCTGTGCTTTCTTCTTGGAAAATCTGTTATCACTTTGGCCCAAGAAATTTAGCAGGTTAGTAGTCAAGTTGAAATATTCTTCTCTGGTTTCTGTGGCTATTAAAATATCATCTACATATTGCAACACCAGTCTTTCAGGATAAATTATTTTGCATGTTTCTAATTCCTTAGCCAATTGATTTCCAAAGATCATTGGGCTATTTTTAAATCCTTGAGGTAGCACTGCCCAGGTGAGCTGAGTCTTCTGCCTAGTTGTGGGATTTTGCAGTTCAAAGGCAAAATATGCCTGACTATTTTTGTCAAGAAGAATACAGAAAAAGGCATCCTATAAGTTCAATACAGTGAACCACTTGTGATTTTCTTTTAAAGCTGTCAACAAGGATACAGGTTTGCCACTAAGGGGTGAATATCTTGAACTATTAAATTTATTGCTATTAAAATCTTGTACTAACCTATATTCCTCACTTTCTGGCTTTTTCACAGGTAAAATGGGAGTATTGAATTCTGATTCACATTCGACTAATAGTCGATATTTTTTTAAAAAATTTTCAATCATTTTCTCAAGGCCTCTTCTAGCTTCTAATTTTAAAGGGTACTGTTTTTGTCTTACCGGTTTGGTGCTCTCCTTTAGAAAAATCTTTACCGGTTCTGCTGCTTTTGAATGTCCGGGAACTTCGCCAGCCCACACCAAAGGGTTACTGCATTGTCCACTTCTTGAGGGATTTCATATGGCTCTGAAGTTGTCTGCAACATAAAAATTCTTGCCTCTCTGGCTTTTGATTAGGGTATATTTAATTGAATGTCACAGTTTTAAAAATTAATTTGTGCTTTCAATTTGCTCAATAAATCTCTCCCCAATAAGGCAACAGGACACTCTGGTATATATAAAAATTGGCCAGTTCCCCATTTTTACCCACCTTAAAGTTAAGGATTGAATGAAAAAATTATTTTCAGCTTTCCCTGTGGCACCAATTTTGTCTACATGCTTTTTACTCAATTTTCTTCTACCAGTACTTAAAATGAATAGCTCCAGTATCAAAATAGAAAATCCATGGTTTGGGTCCCCAGCTGGATTGTAACCAGGGGTTCTGCTGCGGAATTCTCCCCCAGTCCTCTTTGCACCTCTGACAAAGGCATCTGCTGTGCTGCCAGTTTTTTGTTTCTTTTTCAGAATAAGGACACGCATTTTTCCAGTGCCACCATGCTTCACACTTTGCACACTGATATTCCCAATCTCTCTCCTACTGCAGTTATTTTATCCATTCCTCTACCACACCCCGACCTCATCCCCGGTTTGTTCCCCTACTGCTTGTCGAAGTGGTAGGGGGGGCAAGGCTTGAGCCGCTCCTTGTTCTATCTGGCCTTGTCAGCTTCCAGTTCTCCCTGCAATAGGACTGAAACCCTCATAATTCAACTGTCCCACTCTACAGCTCCCACCAGGGGTTCGGTGTTCTGGCCCCTTTTTCTACTGTTTCATTTGTTAAACCTGCATCAACACTTCCAGACCACACATAAAGATAATACAGAAATTTAACACATGAATTCTATGCTTTCCTCTTCAGTTCCACATTTTAAACATCACTTTCTATACTACAAGCCAGGATCTTTTCAACCTTTTTCCTTTTTTTTTTTTTTTTTTGTTTTTTTTTTTTATGCCAAAACCATCGGATCCTTGGGGACGTATCTGCAATCTTTCTGCCACTTGGGATGATTTCCCAAAGTAAAGAACAAATCAACATCGGGGACCACATCTCACTTTCCTTCCCTTCTACAAGATAACATCAACTGTAAAATATTGTATCAATTTTTTTTTCTAGTTACTGGGTCTCCCCTTATATCCTCCCAATGTTTAAGAACACATCCCAGTGGAGACTTCATTAATATTTCCCCTACCATTGAGGTAGACATAGAAGATATGTGTTTTCCCATATTTTACAAAGGAGTTTTTGGTACCAAAAAGACAATAACACTGTTCTACAAACAAAGTCAATCCCGTCACCAAGAAAAGTTTAAAACCCCAAATGCAATACTGTATATCATTCAAGTCCCTACACTGCAACACATGCATACAGACTTAAAAACAAAACAAAACAAAACAAAACAAAAACGCACTGAAGCAACAATTACCAGCTTGTAAATCACTTCTAAAACACCCTGGGGCCCCTTTCCAAGCTATGTACAAATCTTACCAATACTCCCCATACTCTTACTCTTAAACAATTTAGATTAAATGCCAAATACCAGATAAATGCAAATGACAATTGTCCCAAATACAAAAACCAAACAAATGCAAATGACAATTGTCCCAAATACAAAAACCAAACAAATGCAAATGACAGTTGTCCCAAATACAAAAACCAAACAAATGCAAATGACAATTGTCCCAAATACACAAATGTCCAACCCAGCAATAGCTTTCGCTTATGACTTACGGGCAGACGCCTAGGCTTCCAAACCAAACGGGTACCCTCTAAGCCCCAACCCTGCGAAGCTTTCGCCGCGCCTTACGGGCAGGCTATCCAGAGCAGACAGATTTCAAAGAAGAAGTGCCTTACCCTTTTCTCCAGGGAACGTTGCGAGGAGCTTTGTGAGTCGAGAGCGATGGGTCTCCCCGAGAATACCTCGGTGCCGGCTGGAGTTCGATCAACACTCGATCTCGTTCAGTCTCACTCGCAAGGTCCCATCTGGGTCGCCAAAACTGTTACCGAAATCCGGAATAAAACTCCTTAACAGCAACGAGAAGTTAAGAAGCAGGCACTTCTTTATTGCAGCGCTGGGTGCACGGGGGATCGCTCCACCTAGCGTGCGCACCCATTTGATCAACAGCACGGGTTAAATACACATTAATTATACATATTCATTAAATTCCAAGAAATAATATGCATAAACATAAATTTTCTGAGAAACCATTACATCATTTCCCTACCCACTCGCGCATGCCCAGTCTTTTGAGTCGAGGGTCTTTTGGAGGTCTTGGTGGTCGTCAAAACGCCCCCGCCTCAAATTCGCTGGTCAAACTCCTCCTTGAAATCTCCATATCTGGTCTTGAGAACAGGTCACGGTGCTGCTTGATTTTCCTGGCTCCAAAGTGATGGCTCAGGGCCTATTTCTGCAGGTGGTGTTTGGGGGTGTTTGGGACTTACCATTGTATTAAAGATATGCTAGGCTAGCTTCTAACAAATGCGTATTATAAGATCTCTAGGGTCCCACTCCCTCTAAGGACAAATAGATTTCGTATAAAACTTAACCTATGTGACTACAGTTCTACAGTTAGCAAGAATCACCTCATACTGATATTTAATTTTCAACATTTATGTCATGTAACAGAGCGCTTACTGCCTGTGGAGAGGAGCTGCTGCAGCTGAAGCTGGAGAGGCCACAGAAAGGTAAAGAAGAAGAAGAAACCAAAGGCCAGCCAGCCAGCAGCTGCCTCCCGCTGCAGGCCAGAGAGAGCCTAGCCTGCCTGTCCGGGTGAGGAAGGATCCCTCTTTGTACTCTTCAGCAGGCCAGACCGCCAGTGCGCACTGCACAGTCTGTACGTGGAACCTGAAGCACGGTACGGCCACATAGCGCGCGAGCGAGCGAGCGTGGGTGGCTACGTGTCTAGGAAGCTTTTTGTCTAAGAGCTGTAAGACACCCACGTATTCTCTTAGGTGGAGGACAGCCAAGTGGTCGGAGTTACAGAAGAGGAGAGAAGCAGAAAGCAGCATCTGACCTGTCAGATTCTCCCAGCAGTGCCGGGAGTGAGAGCTGTGGTGAGTCCCCGGCCCCTGGGGCTCTGCCTCCTCTCTTGTGCGTCCCTGTCCTTCCCTGCCGCTCCCGTGACCCCTACCTTTCCCAAGCTGCTGTGATTTGTTGTTGTTGTTATTGTTTCCTTCTACCTCTCCTCTTCTGTCTGTTCTTGTATGCTCTTCCCCCTTTCTCTCTCCCTTTAAATCTCTTGTTCTACCGCTTCCTTTTGTTTTGTATCCCTGCACTTTTGTTCTGCTCCCTTTCCTTCCTTTGTTTGTCCTCTGTCTCTGTCCTGCGGCCCATTGCTGTTTTTGCCTTTTCCATCTCTTTGTCCTGATCTGCATCCGTCTTCTCCCCCCAACTAATTTCTCCAGCCTGTTTTCTGGCCTGCTTTTCTTTGCGCCTCTGCATGCCTGCCCTGTGCCTCTGCCTTTCTATCTCTCTCTTTCTTTTCTTATCTTTCTTTCTCTATCTCTTTGTCTTGCGTACTGTCACTGTTTTTTTTTTTCTGTTCTGTATCTCACTGTCTGTGACCTCCTCTGTGCCCCTGGATGTGTTTGCAGCCCCTGGGTGCAGAGCTGATGGCTGAGGACAGGCACAGGGAAGGGGGTGATGTGCTGTGGGGCTTTGGCAAGGGCCCCTGCTCCTGATGGGCTCCAGCTGGGGCTGGAGGTGGGGCAGCCCCACATGGGTCCAGTGAGGCTGAGGGTGGCCCTGGCCCTGGCCCTGGCCCTGCTGTATGAGGGGCCTCCAGCTGTAAAGGGGGCCGCCTGGGCATGGCTGCTGGAGGGGACTGAGGAGTGAATCACAGGCAGGTGCCTCCAGCAAGGAGTGGCTGGTCCATCTGAGCCCTCCCTGACAGAGCAGACACCAGGACGCAGTGCCAGGAGCTCCGTGCCTCTGTCGGCCACGTGTGCGAGCCACCACGTTCTGCTACATTTGTCATTCAGCCCTGTCCAGAACGTAGCTGTGGTAGAAGTTAGATAGCATGCATGGTCTTGCTAGAAATGAAGCCTGGAGCATTTGTTTTCTTGTAGGAAGCTAAGGCAGGTGGTTTTTGATAATGTTGTCATTGCATGTAATGACATACTTTTCTAGTTAGCTTGGTATGACACCTATTTTTTCTACCTACACCCCAGAAAAAGTAAGTTGAGCTTTGCGTCTCTCAGCATCTGAAGCACCACGAGCGGCAGTTGCGGCGTCGGACTTCTTGGCAATGAGTGGAGCCGGTGAGCAGAGCACTGCGGCGCTTTTGAGGAGGAGAGTGCCATAGAAGAGATTGGTGGTAAGTGGTGTGATGTTGAAGGGCGGTGCTGTTTGGTAGGTTTTATTTTTTGGGGTTTTTTTTTTTGCAGATGGTGATGAGGAGCTGGGCGAGGAAGCGCCATCTTAGTTAGCATGGGGTTGTTCTTTTGAGGATGTAATCTGATTTCTGGCCATTTGAGAGCTAAGTTGAGGGACCACAGCCGAGGAGGGAACAAGGCTGAAAACTGCAGGGAGGGTGTAGTAAATTGATGGGAGGAAGAGGGCTCCTGGGAACAGTCTCTCTCGGAAGGTGAAGGGGGAGACGTTACTGGTCAGTGTACGCTGGGCAAGAGTGTTGCAGCCTGGGGCGGTCTGCCTTTTATGCAGTCTCTAGGCTGGATAACGTTTGTGGGCCTGTAGAGGCGCTGGCAAGGGCCGGCGAGGAGCAGCACGAGCTTTCAGTGCTGGCACTTTTGGTGTGGCAGCAATCGTCTGACGTTCGTTATTTTGAGGCCTTTTTTCCGGTGGGTGGCCGTGCGGAGCTGACAGTGAAAGCGGGAGCACTGGCGTCCAGGAAATCCCAGAGCCCTCCTCTGCTCGGAGGCAGTTCACGAGGACAGAAGTGTTGCTGTGCTCCTTAACAAACAAATATTCAACTTGGCACATAGAGGGTGAGGAGATCTCGGCTGTACTTAGGGTTGAGAAAATGTATGTAGGCATCTGTGTCTGTCCCTGCCTGTATGTAGGACAGCGGTTCGAGTGAAACTAAAGCTGCCAATGAGTCAAAAAAAGGCCCGGGTGTCTGAAAAATGCAAAAGCTTTAAAGGCCGGTATCAGCAGCTGTACCAAAGGTGCTGCAAGATACTCTGTCCTTCACGTGGTTTTAGTCCTGAGAAACCTCGCCCCAAAAGGAAGAGTTAGATTCCTGCCTAGCTTCAAACTAAGGGGTTTTTCCCTCTCTCTGCTGAATGTCTGCTGCCAGCGTTTCACCGTGGTCGCCCTTTCCTTGGCCGTGAAAGTACGAGATGGATGGAAAGGAGCCGCAGCGGTCTGCAAGTACAAGGTACGTCTGCGATGCGTGACTGCATTTTTCCTAAGGGACTTGCCGCATGGATTTTAGAGTGAATGTTAAGAATGTGGTGATTTTCCTTCTGTAGTCTTTTAACTAAATATTCAGACACAGGAAAAATCAAATGAGGTGTGGTCTGGAGCATAGTCTGGCCATGGGAAAAAAAATATTCTGGACAAGGAAAAAAAAAAAAGCCACTCAATTTGGGGATAGTTGGTGTGACCCAGTGGGAGACGGAGGGGTTCTCGCTGGGGATTACGCAGTGTGGGTCCATTGTCCGGTGTGGGTCATCTCGTGCAGGTTATGCCGGGTGAGTTACGTGCTGTGGATTGTCCTGCGTGGACTCCCTGCTATAGGTCATCCTTACGCACCTTTCTTCCCGCACGTACCCCTTGTCCTTGCGTGTCCGTCTCTCCCTCGTATCCGTCCCCACTGTCCCGCTCTGTGTTTCTCAGCCCTCCTGACGCGTGGATCAAACTCTACAACTCGGAGAGAGTTATAAAGCAGGCATGTTTATTTGGCACCGGGTGCGTGGGGGATTGCTTCTCCAAAAGCACGCACACTGACAGCACATTTTACCAAAAATGTATCCGGTGCAGGTACACACATTCCTAGGATTGCACAATACAGACATACATGTGCATAAGCGAGGCGGGGTTATTAAAAAACCACTTGCGTTAGCATTTCAGATCTGTCTCTGGTGGTCGTTTACTTCTTCAGGGGTCTGATCTTCCTCTAGATGAACTTCAGTCATTCACCCATGCTCTCCTTTCACTTGGGGATTTCAGCAGTTTCTGAACGACTCCTGTTATCATGTCCTTTGCTTGACATATTAGTCCTTGACTGAATACCAGTTTCTTGACAAGTACCAGTCCCTGATAAGCTTAAGTGAGTTTCAAGGCAAAGAGGATTGTTAGGCATTGTCTAGCAGACAGTTAGTCTCCTAAATCAAGCAGTATGCAGACAGTCAGTCTTCTAAATCAAGCAATATTTAGCAGACCGTTAATTCCCTGTATCACTTGCAAATGCTTTTCACTAAAACACCCCCCCACCGTGTGAGGTTTTCCTCCCTTGTGAGTTTTTTTTCCCCTGTGTTTTGCCCGTTGCGTGCCCTGCACTCTTATTTTGTGTCCCTGTTCGACGCCCCCCTTTTTGGCGCTGCCTCCCCATGACCCCTCTGTCTCGGGATCCTGGGGGCGCTGCCTGTGTTCCCCAACTTGCCCAGTGCCCCCCACCCCCAACGTGAGTTGCCACGTAAGGCACGCACGGTTTTGGTGGGACTACCCCCCTGTGCTGCTGTCGTAGTTCAGCCCTGATCAGGACCAGACTACGCAGTCTCTCTCCCGCTCCCCCCACCCTCCGAGAGAACAGGGGGAGATGATATAAGAAAAACGGCTCAAGGTTTGAGATAAGGACGGGGAGAAATCCTTAAAGTTACCGTCACGGGCAAAACAGACTCGACTTGGGGAAAACTATTCATTTATTTTCTAAAATTAGCAGGAGAATGAGACAGGGAACAAGATAACCTCCCCCCACCCCTCCCTCTTCCCGGGCTTAACATTATCTCTACTACCTTCCCCTCCCGAGCGGCACAGGGGGGGAAAAGGGAATGGGGGTCGCGGTCAGTTCATCACGCGTTGTTTTACGCCGCTGTATCATCGTCAGGGGAAGAACTCCTCGCATTCCTCCTCTGCTCCAGCGTGGGGTCCCTCCCACGGGCCACAGTCCTCCGTGAAACTGCTCCGGCGTGGGTCATCTCTTCCACGGGGTGCAGTCCTTCTAGAACAGCTGCCCCAGCGGGCCCTCCACGGGCCACAGCCTCCTTCAGGCCTCCACCTGCTCCGGCGTGGGGTCCTCCACGAGCTGCAGGTGGATCTCTGCCCCTCCGTGGACCTCCATGGGCTGCAGGGGGACAACCTGCTCCACCATGGTCTTCACCACGAGTTGCAGAGGAATCTTGGCCAGGAGCCGCATTACTCCTCCCCCTCCTTCTGAACTGACCTTGGCGTCTGCAGCCGTTCCTCACAACAGGCTGGCAGACGCCTCTCAGGATCCTTTTTACATCTTATTCACTTCTCATCTCCTCTCCACTTCTTGCAGCCGGGACGGGCCGAGTTGGGCCCAGTCGGCTGCCCGGCGGGAGGCCAGAGGGTGAGGCCTGCAAGGCCCATGAGGCTCGCGCTTCCCCCTCTCTGCCCCCCGCTCAGCTGCTTCACATCTCTCCCTTTTTTTTTTTTTTCTGTTTTCCCCTATTTAAATACGTTATCGCAGAGGCGTTATCACGGGACATTCTGCTACCAATTGGCTCGGCCTTGGCCAGCAGCGGGTCCGCCCTAGGCCCGGCCGAGTCCACTGAACAAAGGGGAGCAACTTCTAGCAGTTTCCTACAGAAGATACCACCTTAGGCCCCCCCCTCACTAACAAAACCAGAACATTCCACCCCTCGCCTCTGCGAATTACGTATTTAAGTATTATAAGTAAAATACACACACATCAACAGAAGAAAATAGAATTCCCCGCACCAAAATCAAAATAATATCCTCACAACACCAACAGTGGGTAGACAATTAACAAACAATTCACCACTTATCCCTTCACCACAATCAGAACATAAATTCCCCATAATCATTTTGCTCTTTTGTCAAGTTCAATCCCTGTTTTGCCCGTTACTGCTCCCAATTAAACTCAATCCTTATCTCAAATTCCTCGAGCCCCACGTTGGGCGCCAAAAAGACTGTGGTGGTTTAGCCCGGATCACCACACAGTTTCTTATTCACCCTGCCCCTACCTAGTGGGACAGGGGAGAGAAATTGGGAAGAAAGGAAAACTCGTGGGTTGAGATAAAAAACAGTTTACTGAAAATACTAAAAACTACAAAGCTAACAGGATATAAGGATATTAATATCTACAAAATATACAAAATGAACAATGTACAATTTCTCACCACCCGATGTCCGAATGACCGACGCAGCCCGTCCTGAGCAGCGATCACAGGAACAACACCGAGCAGCAAGCAAAGGGGGAGAGCAAGCTAGCAAGGTAGAGGGAACGATGCCAGCAAGCAAGAGAGAAGAAAAGAATGCCAAGGGTGCCCGAACGGATACCCGACAAGAAAAGGAATAACTGAAAATGATGCCCCCTCCCATGGGCAACCCCCACTTATATACTGAGCATGACGTTTATGGCATGGAATACTCTCTTTGGCCAGTTTGGATCAATTATTCTGTCTGTCTTTTGCCCAGCTTCCTGCATCTGCACGTTAACGAGACTTGGAAAGCCAGACAGTGTCCTTGGTCTCATTCACAACAACTCGTATCATCAGAATGTTTTTATCAACATTCTTCACACACAAAATCCAAAACACACTGGCTACTGAGAAGAAAATTAACTCCATCCCTGCTGAAACCAGGACAGCTGCCCAGCGCTGAATAAACATACCTACTTTACAATCTTACAGATTGTGGAGTCCGTTTTCCGCACGTCAGTTTGGCGAGCCAGCCAGGAGGATCTCTGCTTGGCTGCGGGATCGACTGCGGAGCGGACGCCCCTAGGCGCGCCCCGAGCACTTTCCTCGGAGGAGCCTCCGCTGCCAGCCGCTCACCGCAGGAGCAGACAACGACCTCCTGAAGCCGCGGACCAAACGGTATGTTTAATGGTAGGGGCCTGTAAGTCGTACGCGTGGCTGGGGCAGCTGGTAAATCGCGCAGAGACATCTGGCGTGCAGCATAGTCCCCGTTGGTTGGGTACCCAGGTTAGTTTGGAGCATCAAAGGGGACTCGCTGACCGATAGAGCGGCCGCTAGCGATCTTGGGGGTAGATTGAGCGAGTCCGAGGTAACCGCTGCATCCCATTGCTGGGAGCCAGGATGGACCTGCTGATGATCGGTACATGAGAAGCAGGAGAAGGGTAAGCGGGCCTCTTTAACCCGGATTTGGAGATAGTTTAACATCAGTAGGTGAGTTTGTTCTTGCAACCGTTTTGCAGCTGCTTTAAAAGGCTGGTATGAATGAGGGATCCCTGTGCTGTATGGTTAAGAGAGTGTGGTTGAGTGATTGATTGTAAGTGTGGTGTGGAGGAGTGAAATAGTTAGTCTAAATTTGAATCATTCCTTGAGACCCTCTCACAGAGGAAATATAAAATGGGCAACACTCAAGGGGGAATATTAAGGAAAAGCCCCCTGGGCTGCATACTCGCCCACTGGAAAGATATTGCCGGGGGTGGAGGTACGGAAAGTAAAAAGACTCTTATTAAATATTGCAATCAGTGGTGGCCATTGTATAAGTTAGAGGGTGAAGTCAAGTGGCCGTTCAATGGAACGTTGGATTACAATACTGTGTTGCAGCTTATGTTGTTTCTTAGAAGAGAAGGGAAATGGGACGAGGTGTCGTATGCAGATATGTTTTTTACCCTACGAAATCACCCAGAGTGGCAAAGGGACTGTGGGATGATATCCCCGCAGGACCCTATGGTACTCGCACTCGAACGGGAGAACAAGGGGGGTGGGGGCAGGTTAAAAAGGTGCTGTTCATCATGCAGCATTGGGCAGAGGTGTACGAAAGCAGATAAAGTACGCCAGGTTCCAGAACAAGATTTAAGTGATTTGTTTAAACCTCCCCCCCCGATCACAGGACCAGGACGCAGACTCGGAAGGGACATCGAATCCCCCTGATAGCCCTGTATCTTCCCGTACTAGACAGAAATCTGCTCCGACAATCTTACAAGCACCCCTCCGGGAGGCGGTGGGGCCGGATGGCGGAACAATGTTAATTAAAGTACCCTTCTCCACCGCTGACTTGGGAGAGTGGAGAAAAATTGCTAAAGATTACAGAAGCGATCCGGTAAGTGTGGCTAAACATTTCCAGTTCATTGTAAAACAACATAATCCGGACTGGAAAGACATACAGCTGCTATTAGAATACATGACTGAAACGGAGAAGCAGTTGATTTTAAAAACGGCAGGAAATCTAGCCGAGGATTATTATAAAGTTACCGGGGGAGATGTTAAGGAACACTTCCCCCTCCAGGACCCGAAATGGGAGGTAAACAGGTCAGTACATATGGAAAGATTGCAGGAATATCAGGAGTGGATTTCGAAGGGGATGGAACGGGCAATCCCTAAGACTATAAATTGGTCAGCCTTATATGCAATTAAACAAGGTTCTTCCGAGTCTCCATCTGAATTCCCGGATCGACTGAGGGATGTGATGCGTCGTAGCACGCCGCTGGACCCGGGGTCTGAGGTAGGGATACAGCAACTAGTTTCTCTGCTCTGTTCCTGGGTCAGTCTACGGGGGACATAAGACGAAAGCTTCAAAAGTTGCTTTTTCCTGCGGAAAGCAGGAATTTAGAGATATTGCTGGATGAGGCTTGGAGAGTGTTCAGTAATAGAGAAGAAGGGTATCGGCAGGGACAAAGAAGGTTGGTGGCTGTCGTTCGGGGAGATGGGGAGTGGAGAGGTAGGCGAAATCAGCCTCGGTTGGGGTTGGAAAAGGATCAGTGTGCAATGTGCAAGGGCTTTGGCCACTGGAAAAAGGAATGCCCAAGGAACAAGAAAGAAGGCCGGAGGATCCCGGCGAATGTGAGGATAGCTAATGTGATAGAAGACTGACGGGAACCTGGGGAGTCTACCCTAGCGGATCCACTGGTTATAATTAAGCTAGGGGAAAAACAACAACAAGTAGAATTCTTAGTAGATACAGGGGCAACATATTCGGTTCTGAATCAAGCTTTGATGCCCCTGGGAAATGATTATGTCATGGTAAAAGGAGCGACTGGCCAAAGTGAAAAGGCATATTTTTGTAAGCCTCTAAAATACAAATTGGGAAAACAATGGGGTATCCACAAATTTTTATATATGCCCAACTCCCCGAAAGCACTTTTGGGGAGAGATCTATTGGAACAATTGGGAGCAAAAATTATATTTGAAAAAGGAGAAATTACTCTGGAGGTAAAAGATCAGCAATATATTCAGATATTGAGTCTAACCTTAACCAGTCTCCCCTCAGAAGGAAAAATTAGTGAGGAAATCCTAAACCAAGTGTACCCGGGGGTATGGGCTACTGATGTACCTGGAAGGGCGAAAAGTGCTCCACCTGTTGAAGTTAAGGTTAAGGAAGGCCGACGACCGGTAAGAATTAAACAATATCCCCTAAAGAAGGAAGACAGAGAAGGAATCCGGCCGGTGATAGAAAAATTTCTACAGTTAGGACTATTAAAGGAGTGTGAGTCAGAATTCAATACCCCTATATTACCTGTTCGGAAACCCGATGGGTCATATAGGGTGGTCCAAGACTTACGGGCGGTGAATAAGATAACTGAGGACCTCTACCCAGTAGTGGCCAATCCATATACCCTGCTGACTGTGTTGACACCTGAACTAATTTGGTTTACTGTTTTAGATTTGAAGGATGCTTTCTTTTGCCTCCCTCTCCATGAAGCCAGTCAAAAATTGTTTGCGTTCGAATGGGAAAACCCTAAAAGTGGTCGGAAGACCCAGCTCACTTGGACGGCGTTGCCACAAGGATTTAAAAATAGTCCTACCATTTTTGGGAATCAGCTTGCAAAAGACTTAGAATCCTGGGAAACCCCATCTGGGGAAGGAAAATTGTTGCAGTATGTAGATGATATCCTGATTGCCACGAAAACAGAGGAAGACTGTATGGCATGGACGGTGAGTCTGTTGAATTTCTTGGGACTCCAGGGATACCGTGTCTCCAAGAAGAAAGCCCAGGTAATGCAACGTAAAGTGAATTATTTGGGCTATGAAATTAGTGCGGGGCAGAGAACTTTGGGACAGGCCCGCAAAGAGGCAATATGCCAGACTCAGAGACCTCAGACAGTAAAGGAGTTACGGACTTTTCTGGGAATGACCGGGTGGTGCCGATTGTGGATCTATAATTATGGACTGCTTGTTAAACCACTGTATGCTCTGACAGCTACTGAGCAGAAGCACCTTGAGTGGAACAAAGAGACCGAACGAGCCTTTGAGCTACTGAAAAAGGCGTTGATGTCGGCCCCGGCCTTAGGACTCCCAGATGTGAGTAAGCCGTTTCTTCTTTTCTCCCATGAGAAACAGGGTATTGCCCTGGGAATATTAGCACAAGATCTGGGTCCATATCGACGGGCAGTTGCCTATCTCTCTAAGCAGTGAGACGCCACTGCAAAGGGTTGGCCTGGATGCCTACGGGCGGTTGCAGCTGTGATACTGAACATACAGGAAGCCCGAAAGTTTACCCTGGGCCAGAAAATGACTGTTTTGGTGTCTCATACAGTATCAGCAGTACTGGAAGCAAAGGGTGGGCACTGGCTCTCTCCACAAAGGTTCCTGAGATATCAAGCTGTATTAGTAGAACAGGACGATGTGGAAATCGTGGTCACTAACATTGTCAACCCAGCTTCTTTTCTCGGTGGGAACACAGGAGAACCAGTGCACCATGACTGTTTGGAAACCATCGAAGCAACATATGCAAGCCGCCCAGACCTGAAGGATAGCCCCATGGAAAATGGGGAAAACTGGTTCACAGACGGGAGCAGTTATGTCTTAAATGGCAATCGACACGCGGGATATGCCATCACTACCAGCCAGCAGGTAATAGAGTCAGGGCCTTTGCCCATGAACACCTCCGCACAGAAGGCAGAAATAATTGCCCTAACCCGAGCCCTGGAGTTGGCCCAGGGCAAAACTGTGAACATTGACACGGACTCAAAATATGCCTTCGGAGTTGTGCACGCACATGGAGCAATCTGGAAAGAAAGAGGACTATTGAACTCCCAGGGAAAAAATATCAAACATGCAGAAGAAATTTTGAAGCTACTAGAAGCTGTCCAGCTCCCTGAGAAAGTGGCAATTATGCATATTAAGGCACAGCAGAGAGTGAGCTCCGATTTGGAGAAAGGGAATGAACTGGCGGACAGAGAGGCAAAACAAGCGGCCAAAATGAAGGTGAGAATAGAAGGGGCTCTAATTCCTGATAGGCAAATCTCTCTAGAAGGTAAGCCAGAATATACCAAGGAAGATCAGAAACTTATCACAGACTTGGAAGGGTCATATAATGAAGAGGGGTGGGCTTATACCCCACAGGGAAGACTAATTATTCCCTCTTGTTTACTGTGGCACTTGATAACGGGAGGAACATAGAAAAAGGCATTGGGGAACAGAGGCTCTGTATAAACATTTGATAAGGGAAATCGTGGCTAGAAACCTATATACCACAGTGAGACAGGTGACTCAACAGTGTGACCTTTGCCTCCAGACTAATCCAAAAAATACTCCCAAACCAGAAATGGGCCAGATTGGGAAGGGCAATGGGCCTGGACAACAATGGCAGGTTGATTTTACAGAACTTCCAAGAAAAGGGGGGTATCGCTATTTGCTGGTATTAACTGATACCTTTTCAGGTTGGCCAGAAGCGTTCCCAACTAGGACAGCCAAGGCTCGGGAGGTAACTAAAGTGTTGGTACAAGAGAGAATACCACGTTTTGGGGTTCCAGCAACCATATCCTCAGACAGAGGACCACATTTTGTCTCAAAAATAGTGCAACAAATCAGCCACCATTTAGGTATAGATTGGCAACTTCATACCCCGTATCGCCCTCAGTCGAGTGGCCAAGTAGAGAAAATGAATCACTTAATCAAGCAGCAAATTGTGAAATTGGGACAAGAAGCAAACTTAACGTGGCCTCAGTCACTCCCTTTAGCCCTTCTGCGTATACGAACGAGACCAAGGGCAAAGGAAGGACTGAGTCCCTTTGAAATTTTGTATGGACGACCCTATGGAATACAGAGGGGAATGTCTACGCAAGCTGGGGATGAAATTATGACTTCCTACATGGTGGCATTGGGCAAACAGCTCAATAAAATTGGAAAGCATGTAATTGGGACCCGGGGAAGAGGTCTAGATGAACCTGTGCATGATATACAACCTGGAGATGATGTATATGTAAAGTCTCTTGCAGAAAAAACCTTGGAACCACAGTGGGAAGGACCATACCAGGTACTCCTCACCTCCTTTACAGCAATCAAGATCAGAGAGCAGAATGCCTGGATACACCACACTAGGGTAAAAAAGGCACCACAAAAACTCTGGACTTCTGAAGTTCAGGGACCCCTAAAGCTTAAACTGAGAAGGTAGAATGTGGATTAAGGTTTGTGTAATCCTGGTAAATCTACAAACGATGAACATAGCTGGCAGTAAAAGAATTTACTAATTTTCTAGAAAAGGGGGGACTGAGAGAAGGAGTTAAAGAAATCTTAATAGATATGGCATTGATTAATTATTGCTGTGCATCCTAAGGAATCAAGTTGATAAATAGTGCTTAATGTTTTGTTAACTACTTGCTTAATAATTTGCTAACCATTGTGCAAACTATTTGAAGCAGAAAGTCTTGCAATTCTTCACGAAAGACAGTTCCCGGTAAGGACTAGGGGGGTCGCTTCAAGAACCAGCTAAAACCGACCCTGCAGCTTGAATGAAAGCCAAGGGATAACTGAGTTTGCGCAGGAACAAAAGGTTACTAGCGGTGACGAAGAGGAGTCACCTGCCTTCATCCCCACGACCCCCGACGACCACCATCAGGAGGCACTGCGCAAGCCCAGACAGGAGGAGTTTATGAAAATGACCCCTTGGGACTAATTTTAATAGGAAGCGGGGATAGGTCATGCATATGTCTAGGCGTATTGTGAAACTTGATGTATATGTAACATTTGGTTGTATAAATTTAAAGTGAGTTGCCACGTAAGGCGCGCACGGTTTTGGTGGGACTACCCCCCTGTGCTGCCCAGCGCTGAATAAGCATACCTACTTTACAGTCTTACGGATTGTGGAGTCCGTTTTCCGCACGTCAGGAGGAACCGGCCGTGGCTCGTCCGGCTGAACACCCAGGACCGGAGCGGTGGGGGGCTGCTGCCACCTGGTGACGGAAAGCGGGAACTGCAGCTCGGGAGTCGCGCGTGCGCAGTGCTCTGCCCTTCTCCCGGCAGGCACTGTGTTCGGACTTCGGACTGCGCATGCGGCCGGGAGCAGCATGGCGGTGTGCGGCCGGCGGGTCCCGGCGGCGGTGACGGGTGAGTACCGAGGGCACCCGTGAGGTGAGCGAGCCCCTTTCGTGGCTGCAGCGCTGTCTCCTGCCCGCCCGGGGAGCCTCAAGCCGCCCGCTCGGAGCCGAGCCGGGCGAGGGCAGCCCCGGGGAGTGACCCGAGAGCAGAGAGAAGGGAAGAGGGGCAGGAGGGGGCCCCCCCTCCCGGGCGGAGACGCCGGGCACCTCCCCAGCTCGCCAGAGCTCCCCCCGAGCCTCCCCCGGCCCCGTGCAGCTGCCCGCCGCTCCGGCGCGTCCCCTGAAGCCTGTCCCGTAGCACCGGGCCACGCCCTGCCCTGAAGGCTGCGAGGGGGGACCTCAGTGTATCTGGAGAATCCCCTGCGGCAGCAGGCGCTCCGGCCAGGGGCCGCGTGCGGTAATAACGGTCGCTGCTTCTTCTTTCCCTCTCCCAGAGGCCGTGGCTGTCCGTTCCTCCCCTGGGAACGCTGTTGACTGCACTCGCCTCAGGCTTGTGTGGGCTGTCTCTGCCCGGCCGCGCTCTCCTGGCGGTGCGGGAGCGAAAATGAACGGATGGAGCTGTTACCGAAATCCGGAATAAAACTCCTTAACAGCAACGAGAAGTTAAGAAGCAGGCACTTCTTTATTGCAGCGCTGGGCGCACGGGGGATCGCTCCACCTAGCGTGCGCACCCATTTGATCAACAGCACGGGTTAAATACACATTAATTATACATATTCATTAAATTCCAAGAAATAATATGCATAAACATAAATTTTCTGAGAAACCATTACATCATTTCCCTACCCACTCGCGCATGCCCAGTCTTTTGAGTCGAGGGTCTTTTGGTGGTCTTGGTGGTCGTCAAAACGCCCCCTCCTCAAATTCGCTGGTCAAACTCCTCCTTGAAATCTCCATATCTGGTCTTGAGAACAGGTCGCGGTGCTGCTTGATTTTCCTGGCTCCAAAGTGATGGCTCAGGGCCTATTTCTGCAGGTGGTGTTTGGGGGTGTTTGGGACTTACCATTGTATTAAAGATATGCTAGGCTAGCTTCTAACAAATGCGTATTATAAGATCTCTAGGGTCCCACTCCCTCTAAGGACAAATAGATTTCGTATAAAATTTAACCTATGTGACTACAGTTCTATAGTTAGCAAGAATCACCTCATATTGATATTTAATTTTCAATGTTTATGTCCTGTAACAAGGGGGCCCCCCCTCCTGGGCGGAGACACCGGGCACCTCCCCAGCTCGCCAGAGCTCCCCCCGAGCCTCCCCCGGCCCCGTGCAGCTGCCCGCCGCTCCGGCGCGTTCCCTGGAGCCTGTCCCGTAGCACCGGGCCACGGCCTGCCCTGAAGGCTGCGAGGGGGGACCTCAGTGTATCTGGAGAATCCCCTGCGGCAGCAGGCGCTCCGGCCAGGGGCCGCGTGCGGTAATAACGGTCGCTGCTTCTTCTTTCCCTCTCCCAGAGGCCGTGGCTGTCCGTTCCTCCCTTGGGAACGCTGTTGACTGCACTCGCCTCAGGCTTGTGTGGGCTGTCTCTGCCCGGCCGCGCTCTCCTGGCGGTGCGGGAGCGAAAATGAACGGATGGAGCGCTTACTGCCTTTGGAGAGGAGCTGCTGCAGCTGAAGCTGGAGAGGCCACAGAAAGGTAGAGAAGAAGAAACCAAAGGCCAGCCAGCCAGCAGCTGCCTCCCGCTGCAGGCCAGAGAGAGCCTAGCCTGCCTGTCCGGGTGAGGAAGGATCCCTCTTTGTACTCTTCAGCAGGCCAGACCGCCAGTGCGCACTGCACAGTCTGTACGTGGAACCTGAAGCACGGTACGGCCACATAGCGCGCGAGCGAGCGAGCGTGGGTGGGTGGCTACGTGTCTAGGAAGCTTTTTGTCTAAGAGCTGTAGGACACCCACGTATTCTCTTAGGTGGAGGACAGCCAAGTGGTCGGAGTTACAGAAGAGGAGAGAAGCAGAAAGCAGCATCTGGCCTGTCAGATTCTCCCAGCAGTGCCGGGAGTGAGAGCTGTGGTGAGTCCCCGGCCCCTGGGGCTCTGCCTCCTCTCTTGTGCGTCCCTGTCCTTCCCTGCCGCTCCCGTGACCCCTACCTTTCCCAAGCTGCTGTGATTTGTTGTTGTTGTTATTGTTTCCTTCTACCTCTCCTCTTCTGTCTGTTCTTGTATGCTCTTCCCCCTTTCTCTCTCCCTTTAAATCTCTTGTTCTACCGCTTCCTTTTGTTTTGTATCCCTGCACTTTTGTTCTGCTCCCTTTCCTTCCTTTGTTTGTCCTCTGTCTCTGTCCTGCGGCCCATTGCTGTTTTTGCCTTTTCCATCTCTTTGTCCTGATCTGCATCCGTCTTCTCCCCCCAACTAATTTCTCCAGCCTGTTTTCTGGCCTGCTTTTCTTTGCGCCTCTGCATGCCTGCCCTGTGCCTCTGCCTTTCTATCTCTCTCTTTCTTTTCTTATCTTTCTTTCTCTATCTCTTTGTCTTGCGTACTGTCACTGTTTTTTTTTTTCTGTTCTGTATCTCACTGTCTGTGACCTCCTCTGTGCCCCTGGATGTGTTTGCAGCCCCTGGGTGCAGAGCTGATGGCTGAGGACAGGCACAGGGAAGGGGGTGATGTGCTGTGGGGCTTTGGCAAGGGCCCCTGCTCCTGATGGGCTCCAGCTGGGGCTGGAGGTGGGGCAGCCCCACATGGGTCCAGTGAGGCTGAGGGTGGCCCTGGCCCTGGCCCTGGCCCTGCTGTATGAGGGGCCTCCAGCTGTAAAGGGGGCCGCCTGGGCATGGCTGCTGGAGGGGACTGAGGAGTGAATCACAGGCAGGTGCCTCCAGCAAGGAGTGGCTGGTCCATCTGAGCCCTCCCTGACAGAGCAGACACCAGGACGCAGTGCCAGGAGCTCCGTGCCTCTGTCGGCCACGTGTGCGAGCCACCACGTTCTGCTACATTTGTCATTCAGCCCTGTCCAGAACGTAGCTGTGGTAGAAGTTAGATAGCATGCATGGTCTTGCTAGAAATGAAGCCTGGAGCATTTGTTTTCTTGTAGGAAGCTAAGGCAGGTGGTTTTTGATAATGTTGTCATTGCATGTAATGACATACTTTTCTAGTTAGCTTGGTATGACACCTATTTTTTCTACCTACACCCCAGAAAAAGTAAGTTGAGCTTTGCGTCTCTCAGCATCTGAAGCACCACGAGCGGCAGTTGCGGCGTCGGACTTCTTGGCAATGAGTGGAGCCGGTGAGCAGAGCACTGCGGCGCTTTTGAGGAGGAGAGTGCCATAGAAGAGATTGGTGGTAAGTGGTGTGATGTTGAAGGGCGGTGCTGTTTGGTAGGTTTTATTTTTGGGTTTTTTTTTTTTGCAGATGGTGATGAGGAGCTGGGCGAGGAAGCGCCATCTTAGTTAGCATGGGGTTGTTCTTTTGAGGATGTAATCTGATTTCTGGCCATTTGAGAGCTAAGTTGAGGGACCACAGCCGAGGAGGGAACAAGGCTGAAAACTGCAGGGAGGGTGTAGTAAATTGATGGGAGGAAGAGGGCTCCCTGGGAACAGTCTCTCTCGGGAAGGTGAAGGGGGAGACGTTACTGGTCAGTGTACGCTGGGCAAGAGTGTTGCAGCCTGGGGCGGTCTGCCTTTTATGCAGTCTCTAGGCTGGATAACGTTTGTGGGCCTGTAGAGGCGCTGGCAAGGGCCGGCGAGGAGCAGCACGAGCTTTCAGTGCTGGCACTTTTGGTGTGGCAGCAATCGTCTGACGTTCGTTATTTTGAGGCCTTTTTTCCGGTGGGTGGCCGTGCGGAGCTGACAGTGAAAGCGGGAGCACTGGCGTCCAGGAAATCCCAGAGCCCTCCTCTGCTCGGAGGCAGTTCACGAGGACAGAAGTGTTGCTGTGCTCCTTAACAAACAAATATTCAACTTGGCACATAGAGGGTGAGGAGATCTCGGCTGTACTTAGGGTTGAGAAAATGTATGTAGGCATCTGTGTCTGTCCCCTGCCTGTATGTAGGACAGCGGTTCGAGTGAAACTAAAGCTGCCAATGAGTCAAAAAAAGGCCCGGGTGTCTGAAAAATGCAAAAGCTTTAAAGGCCAGTATCAGCAGCTGTACCAAAGGTGCTGCAAGATACTCTGTCCTTCACGTGGTTTTAGTCCTGAGAAACCTCGCCCCAAAAGGAAGAGTTAGATTCCTGCCTAGCTTCAAACTAAGGGGTTTTTCCCTCTCTCTGCTGAATGTCTGCTGCCAGCGTTTCACCGTGGTCGCCCTTTCCTTGGCCGTGAAAGTACGAGATGGATGGAAAGGAGCCGCAGCGGTCTGCAAGTACAAGGTACGTCTGCGATGCGTGACTGCATTTTTCCTAAGGGACTTGCCGCATGGATTTTAGAGTGAATGTTAAGAATGTGGTGATTTTCCTTCTGTAGTCTTTTAACTAAATATTCAGACACAGGAAAAATCAAATGAGGTGTGGTCTGGAGCATAGTCTGGCCATGGGAAAAAAAATATTCTGGACAAGGAAAAAAAAAAAAGCCACTCAATTTGGGGATAGTTGGTGTGACCCAGTGGGAGACGGAGGGGTTCTCGCTGGGGATTACGCAGTGTGGGTCCATTGTCCGGTGTGGGTCATCTCGTGCAGGTTATGCCGGGTGAGTTACGTGCTGTGGATTGTCCTGCGTGGACTCCCTGCTATAGGTCATCCTTACGCACCTTTCTTCCCGCACGTACCCCTTGTCCTTGCGTGTCCGTCTCTCCCTCGTATCCGTCCCCACTGTCCCGCTCTGTGTTTCTCAGCCCTCCTGACGCGTGGATCAAACTCTACAACTCGGAGAGAGTTATAAAGCAGGCATGTTTATTTGGCACCGGGTGCGTGGGGGATTGCTTCTCCAAAAGCACGCACACTGACAGCACATTTTACCAAAAATGTATCCGGTGCAGGTACACACATTCCTAGGATTGCACAATACAGACATACATGTGCATAAGCGAGGCGGGGTTATTAAAAAACCACTTGCGTTAGCATTTCAGATCTGTCTCTGGTGGTCGTTTACTTCTTCAGGGGTCTGATCTTCCTCTAGATGAACTTCAGTCATTCACCCATGCTCTCCTTTCACTTGGGGATTTCAGCAGTTTCTGAACGACTCCTGTTATCATGTCCTTTGCTTGACATATTAGTCCTTGACTGAATACCAGTTTCTTGACAAGTACCAGTCCCTGATAAGCTTAAGTGAGTTTCAAGGCAAAGAGGATTGTTAGGCATTGTCTAGCAGACAGTTAGTCTCCTAAATCAAGCAGTATGCAGACAGTCAGTCTTCTAAATCAAGCAATATTTAGCAGACCGTTAATTCCCTGTATCACTTGCAAATGCTTTTCACTAAAACACCCCCCCACCGTGTGAGGTTTTCCTCCCTTGTGAGTTTTTTTTCCCCTGTGTTTTGCCCGTTGCGTGCCCTGCACTCTTGTTTTGTGTCCCTGTTCGACGCCCCCCTTTTTGGCGCTGCCTCCCCATGACCCCTCTGTCTCGGGATCCTGGGGGCGCTGCCTGTGTTCCCCAACTTGCCCAGTGCCCCCCACCCCCAACGTGAGTTGCCACGTAAGGCGCGCACGGTTTTGGTGGGACTACCCCCCTGTGCTGCCCAGCGCTGAATAAACATACCTACTTTACAATCTTACAGATTGTGGAGTCCGTTTTCCGCACGTCAGTTTGGCGAGCCAGCCAGGAGGATCTCTGCTTGGCTGCGGGATCGACTGCGGAGCGGACGCCCCTAGGTGCGCCCCGAGCACTTTCCTCGGAGGAGCCTCCGCTGCCAGCCGCTCACCACAGGAGCAGACAACGACCTCCTGAAGCCGCGGACCAAACGGTATGTTTAATGGTAGGGGCCTGTAAGTCGTACGCGTGGCTGGGGCAGCTGGTAAATCGCGCAGAGACGTCTGGCGTGCAGCATAGTCCCCGTTGGTTGGGTACCCAGGTTAGTTTGGAGCATCAAAGGGGACTCGCTGACCGATAGAGCGGCCGCTAGCGATCTTGGGGGTAGATCGAGCGAGTCCGAGGTAACCGCTGCATCCCATTGCTGGGAGCCAGGATGGACCTGCTGATGATCGGTACATGAGAAGCAGGAGAAGGGTAAGCGGGCCTCTTTAACCCGGATTTGGAGATAGTTTAACATCAGTAGGTGAGTTTGTTCTTGCAACCGTTTTGCAGCTGCTTTAAAAGGCTGGTATGAATGAGGGATCCCTGTGCTGTATGGTTAAGAGAGTGTGGTTGAGTGATTGATTGTAAGTGTGGTGTGGAGGAGTGAAATAGTTAGTCTAAATTTGAATCATTCCTTGAGACCCTCTCACAGAGGAAATATAAAATGGGCAACACTCAAGGGGGAATATTAAGGAAAAGCCCCCTGGGCTGCATACTCGCCCACTGGAAAGATATTGCCGGGGGTGGAGGTACGGAAAGTAAAAAGACTCTTATTAAATATTGCAATCAGTGGTGGCCATTGTATAAGTTAGAGGGTGAAGTCAAGTGGCCGTTCAATGGAACGTTGGATTACAATACTTTGTTGCAGCTTATGTTGTTTCTTAGAAGAGAAGGGAAATGGGACGAGGTGTCGTATGCAGATATGTTTTTTACCCTACGAAATCACCCAGAGTGGCAAAGGGACTGTGGGATGATATCCCCGCAGGACCCTATGGTACTCGCACTCGAACGGGAGAACAAGGGGGGTGGGGGCAGGTTAAAAAGGTGCTGTTCATCATGCAGCATTGGGCAGAGGTGTACGAAAGCAGATAAAGTACGCCAGGTTCCAGAACAAGATTTAAGTGATTTGTTTAAACCTCCCCCCCCGATCACAGGACCAGGACGCAGACTCGGAAGGGACATCGAATCCCCCTGATAGCCCTGTATCTTCCCGTACTAGACAGAAATCTGCTCCGACAATCTTACAAGCACCCCTCCGGGAGGCGGTGGGGCCGGATGGCGGAACAATGTTAATTAAAGTACCCTTCTCCACCGCTGACTTGGGAGAGTGGAGAAAAATTGCTAAAGATTACAGAAGCGATCCGGTAAGTGTGGCTAAACATTTCCAGTTCATTGTAAAACAACATAATCCGGACTGGAAAGACATACAGCTGCTATTAGAATACATGACTGAAACGGAGAAGCAGTTGATTTTAAAAACGGCAGGAAATCTAGCCGAGGATTATTATAAAGTTACCGGGGGAGATGTTAAGGAACACTTCCCCCTCCAGGACCCGAAATGGGAGGTAAACAGGTCAGTACATATGGAAAGATTGCAGGAATATCAGGAGTGGATTTCGAAGGGGATGGAACGGGCAATCCCTAAGACTATAAATTGGTCAGCCTTATATGCAATTAAACAAGGTCCTTCCGAGTCTCCATCTGAATTCCCGGATCGACTGAGGGATGTGATGCGTCGTAGCACGCCGCTGGACCCGGGGTCTGAGGTAGGGATACAGCAACTAGTTTCTCTGCTCTGTTCCTGGGTCAGTCTACGGGGGACATAAGACGAAAGCTTCAAAAGTTGCTTTTTCCTGCGGAAAGCAGGAATTTAGAGATATTGCTGGATGAGGCTTGGAGAGTGTTCAGTAATAGAGAAGAAGGGTATCGGCAGGGACAAAGAAGGTTGGTGGCTGTCGTTCGGGGAGATGGGGAGTGGAGAGGTAGGCGAAATCAGCCTCGGTTGGGGTTGGAAAAGGATCAGTGTGCAATGTGCAAGGGCTTTGGCCACTGGAAAAAGGAATGCCCAAGGAACAAGAAAGAAGGCCGGAGGATCCCGGCGAATGTGAGGATAGCTAATGTGATAGAAGACTGACGGGAACCTGGGGAGTCTACCCTAGCGGATCCACTGGTTATAATTAAGCTAGGGGAAAAACAACAACAAGTAGAATTCTTAGTAGATACAGGGGCAACATATTCGGTTCTGAATCAAGCTTTGATGCCCCTGGGAAATGATTATGTCATGGTAAAAGGAGCGACTGGCCAAAGTGAAAAGGCATATTTTTGTAAGCCTCTAAAATACAAATTGGGAAAACAATGGGGTATCCACAAATTTTTATATATGCCCAACTCCCCGAAAGCACTTTTGGGGAGAGATCTATTGGAACAATTGGGAGCAAAAATTATATTTGAAAAAGGAGAAATTACTCTGGAGGTAAAAGATCAGCAATATATTCAGATATTGAGTCTCACCTTAACCAGTCTCCCCTCAGAAGGAAAAATTAATGAGGAAATCCTAAACCAAGTGTACCCGGGGGTATGGGCTACTGATGTACCTGGAAGGGCGAAAAGTGCTCCACCTGTTGAAGTTAAGGTTAAGGAAGGCCGACGACCGGTAAGAATTAAACAATGTCCCCTAAAGAAGGAAGACAGAGAAGGAATCCGGCCGGTGATAGAAAAATTTCTACAGTTAGGACTATTAAAGGAGTGTGAGTCAGAATTCAATACCCCTATATTACCTGTTCGGAAACCCGATGGGTCATATAGGGTGGTCCAAGACTTACGGGCGGTGAATAAGATAACTGAGGACCTCTACCCAGTAGTGGCCAATCCATATACCCTGCTGACTGTGTTGACACCTGAACTAATTTGGTTTACTGTTTTAGATTTGAAGGATGCTTTCTTTTGCCTCCCTCTCCATGAAGCCAGTCAAAAATTGTTTGCGTTCGAATGGGAAAACCCTAAAAGTGGTCGGAAGACCCAGCTCACTTGGACGGCGTTGCCACAAGGATTTAAAAATAGTCCTACCATTTTTGGGAATCAGCTTGCAAAAGACTTAGAATCCTGGGAAACCCCATCTGGGGAAGGAAAATTGTTGCAGTATGTAGATGATATCCTGATTGCCACGAAAACAGAGGAAGACTGTATGGCATGGACGGTGAGTCTGTTGAATTTCTTGGGACTCCAGGGATACCGTGTCTCCAAGAAGAAAGCCCAGGTAATGCAACGTAAAGTGAATTATTTGGGCTATGAAATTAGTGCGGGGCAGAGAACTTTGGGACAGGCCCGCAAAGAGGCAATATGCCAGACTCAGAGACCTCAGACAGTAAAGGAGTTACGGACTTTTCTGGGAATGACCGGGTGGTGCCGATTGTGGATCTATAATTATGGACTGCTTGTTAAACCACTGTATGCTCTGACAGCTACTGAGCAGAAGCACCTTGAGTGGAACAAAGAGACCGAACGAGCCTTTGAGCTACTGAAAAAGGCGTTGATGTCGGCCCCGGCCTTAGGACTCCCAGATGTGAGTAAGCCGTTTCTTCTTTTCTCCCATGAGAAACAGGGTATTGCCCTGGGAATATTAGCACAAGATCTGGGTCCATATCGACGGGCAGTTGCCTATCTCTCTAAGCAGTGAGACGCCACTGCAAAGGGTTGGCCTGGATGCCTACGGGCGGTTGCAGCTGTGATACTGAACATACAGGAAGCCCGAAAGTTTACCCTGGGCCAGAAAATGACTGTTTTGGTGTCTCATACAGTATCAGCAGTACTGGAAGCAAAGGGTGGGCACTGGCTCTCTCCACAAAGGTTCCTGAGATATCAAGCTGTATTAGTAGAACAGGACGATGTGGAAATCGTGGTCACTAACATTGTCAACCCAGCTTCTTTTCTCGGTGGGAACACAGGAGAACCAGTGCACCATGACTGTTTGGAAACCATCGAAGCAACATATGCAAGCCGCCCAGACCTGAAGGATAGCCCCATGGAAAATGGGGAAAACTGGTTCACAGACGGGAGCAGTTATGTCTTAAATGGCAATCGACACGCGGGATATGCCATCACTACCAGCCAGCAGGTAATAGAGTCAGGGCCTTTGCCCATGAACACCTCCGCACAGAAGGCAGAAATAATTGCCCTAACCCGAGCCCTGGAGTTGGCCCAGGGCAAAACTGTGAACATTGACACGGACTCAAAATATGCCTTCGGAGTTGTGCACGCACATGGAGCAATCTGGAAAGAAAGAGGACTATTGAACTCCCAGGGAAAAAATATCAAACATGCAGAAGAAATTTTGAAGCTACTAGAAGCTGTCCAGCTCCCTGAGAAAGTGGCAATTATGCATATTAAGGCACAGCAGAGAGTGAGCTCCGATTTGGAGAAAGGGAATGAACTGGCGGACAGAGAGGCAGAACAAGCGGCCAAAATGAAGGTGAGAATAGAAGGGGCTCTAATTCCTGATAGGCAAATCTCTCTAGAAGGTAAGCCAGAATATACCAAGGAAGATCAGAAACTTATCACAGACTTGGAAGGGTCATATAATGAAGAGGGGTGGGCTTATACCCCACAGGGAAGACTAATTATTCCCTCTTGTTTACTGTGGCACTTGATAACGGGAGGAACATAGAAAAAGGCATTGGGGAACAGAGGCTCTGTATAAACATTTGATAAGGGAAATCGTGGCTAGAAACTTATATACCACAGTGAGACAGGTGACTCAACAGTGTGACCTTTGCCTCCAGACTAATCCAAAAAATACTCCCAAACCAGAAATGGGCCAGATTGGGAAGGGCAATGGGCCTGGACAACAATGGCAGGTTGATTTTACAGAACTTCCAAGAAAAGGGGGGTATCGCTATTTGCTGGTATTAACTGATACCTTTTCAGGTTGGCCAGAAGCGTTCCCAACTAGGACAGCCAAGGCTCGGGAGGTAACTAAAGTGTTGGTACAAGAGAGAATACCACGTTTTGGGGTTCCAGCAACCATATCCTCAGACAGAGGACCACATTTTGTCTCAAAAATAGTGCAACAAATCAGCCACCATTTAGGTATAGATTGGCAACTTCATACCCCGTATCGCCCTCAGTCGAGTGGCCAAGTAGAGAAAATGAATCACTTAATCAAGCAGCAAATTGTGAAATTGGGACAAGAAGCAAACTTAACGTGGCCTCAGTCACTCCCTTTAGCCCTTCTGCGTATACGAACGAGACCAAGGGCAAAGGAAGGACTGAGTCCCTTTGAAATTTTGTATGGACGACCCTATGGAATACAGAGGGGAATGTCTACGCAAGCTGGGGATGAAATTATGACTTCCTACATGGTGGCATTGGGCAAACAGCTCAATAAAATTGGAAAGCATGTAATTGGGACCCGGGGAAGAGGTCTAGATGAACCTGTGCATGATATACAACCTGGAGATGATGTATATGTAAAGTCTCTTGCAGAAAAAACCTTGGAACCACAGTGGGAAGGACCATACCAGGTACTCCTCACCTCCTTTACAGCAATCAAGATCAGAGAGCAGAATGCCTGGATACACCACACTAGGGTAAAAAAGGCACCACAAAAACTCTGGACTTCTGAAGTTCAGGGACCCCTAAAGCTTAAACTGAGAAGGTAGAATGTGGATTAAGGTTTGTGTAATCCTGGTAAATCTACAAACGATGAACATAGCTGGCAGTAAAAGAATTTACTAATTTTCTAGAAAAGGGGGGACTGAGAGAAGGAGTTAAAGAAATCTTAATAGATATGGCATTGATTAATTATTGCTGTGCATCCTAAGGAATCAAGTTGATAAATAGTGCTTAATGTTTTGTTAACTACTTGCTTAATAATTTGCTAACCATTGTGCAAACTATTTGAAGCAGAAAGTCTTGCAATTCTTCACGAAAGACAGTTCCCGGTAAGGACTAGGGGGGTCGCTTCAAGAACCAGCTAAAACCGACCCTGCAGCTTGAATGAAAGCCAAGGGATAACTGAGTTTGCGCAGGAACAAAAGGTTACTAGCGGTGACGAAGAGGAGTCACCTGCCTTCATCCCCACGACCCCCGACGACCACCAGCAGGAGGCACTGCGCAAGCCCAGACAGGAGGAGTTTATGAAAATGACCCCTTGGGACTAATTTTAATAGGAAGCGGGGATAGGTCATGCATATGTCTAGGCGTATTGTGAAACTTGATGTATATGTAACATTTGGTTGTATAAATTTAAAGTGAGTTGCCACGTAAGGCGCGCACGGTTTTGGTGGGACTACCCCCCTGTGCTGCCCAGCGCTGAATAAGCATACCTACTTTACAGTCTTACGGATTGTGGAGTCCGTTTTCCGCACGTCAGGAGGAACCGGCCGTGGCTCGTCCGGCTGAACACCCAGGCCCGGAGCGGTGGGGGGCTGCTGCCACCTGGTGACGGAAAGCGGGAACTGCAGCTCGGGAGTCGCGCGTGCGCAGTGCTCTGCCCTTCTCCCGGCAGGCACTGCCTTCGGACTTCGGACTGCGCATGCGGCCGGGAGCAGCATGGCGGTGTGCGGCCGGCGGGTCCCGGCGGCGGTGACGGGTGAGTACCGAGGGCACCCGTGAGGTGAGCGAGCCCCTTTCGTGGCTGCAGCGCTGTCTCCTGCCCGCCCGGGGAGCCTCAAGCCGCCCGCTCGGAGCCGAGCCGGGCGAGGGCAGCCCCGGGGAGTGACCCGAGAGCAGAGAGAAGGGAAGAGGGGCAGGAGGGGGCCCCCCCTCCCGGGCGGAGACGCCGGGCACCTCCCCAGCTCGCCAGAGCTCCCCCCGAGCCTCCCCCGGCCCCGTGCAGCTGCCCGCCGCTCCGGCGCGTCCCCTGAAGCCTGTCCCGTAGCACCGGGCCACGCCCTGCCCTGAAGGCTGCGAGGGGGGACCTCAGTGTATCTGGAGAATCCCCTGCGGCAGCAGGCGCTCCGGCCAGGGGCCGCGTGCGGTAATAACGGTCGCTGCTTCTTCTTTCCCTCTCCCAGAGGCCGTGGCTGTCCGTTCCTCCCTTGGGAACGCTGTTGACTGCACTCGCCTCAGGCTTGTGTGGGCTGTCTCTGCCCGGCCGCGCTCTCCTGGCGGTGCGGGAGCGAAAATGAACGGATGGAGCTGTTACCGAAATCCGGAATAAAACTCCTTAACAGCAACGAGAAGTTAAGAAGCAGGCACTTCTTTATTGCAGCGCTGGGCGCACGGGGGATCGCTCCACCTAGCGTGCGCACCCATTTGATCAACAGCACGGGTTAAATACACATTAATTATACATATTCATTAAATTCCAAGAAATAATATGCATAAACATAAATTTTCTGAGAAACCATTACATCATTTCCCTACCCACTCGCGCATGCCCAGTCTTTTGAGTCGAGGGTCTTTTGGTGGTCTTGGTGGTCGTCAAAACGCCCCCTCCTCAAATTCGCTGGTCAAACTCCTCCTTGAAATCTCCATATCTGGTCTTGAGAACAGGTCGCGGTGCTGCTTGATTTTCCTGGCTCCAAAGTGATGGCTCAGGGCCTATTTCTGCAGGTGGTGTTTGGGGGTGTTTGGGACTTACCATTGTATTAAAGATATGCTAGGCTAGCTTCTAACAAATGCGTATTATAAGATCTCTAGGGTCCCACTCCCTCTAAGGACAAATAGATTTCGTATAAAATTTAACCTATGTGACTACAGTTCTATAGTTAGCAAGAATCACCTCATATTGATATTTAATTTTCAATGTTTATGTCCTGTAACAAGGGGGCCCCCCCTCCTGGGCGGAGACACCGGGCACCTCCCCAGCTCGCCAGAGCTCCCCCCGAGCCTCCCCCGGCCCCGTGCAGCTGCCCGCCGCTCCGGCGCGTTCCCTGGAGCCTGTCCCGTAGCACCGGGCCACGGCCTGCCCTGAAGGCTGCGAGGGGGGACCTCAGTGTATCTGGAGAATCCCCTGCGGCAGCAGGCGCTCTGGCCAGGGGCCGCGTGCGGTAATAACGGTCGCTGCTTCTTCTTTCCCTCTCCCAGAGGCCGTGGCTGTCCGTTCCTCCCTTGGGAACGCTGTTGACTGCACTCGCCTCAGGCTTGTGTGGGCTGTCTCTGCCCGGCCGCGCTCTCCTGGCGGTGCGGGAGCGAAAATGAACGGATGGAGCGCTTACTGCCTGTGGAGAGGAGCTGCTGCAGCTGAAGCTGGAGAGGCCACAGAAAGGTAGAGAAGAAGAAACCAAAGGCCAGCCAGCCAGCAGCTGCCTCCCGCTGCAGGCCAGAGAGAGCCTAGCCTGCCTCTCCGGGTGAGGAAGGATCCCTCTTTGTACTCTTCAGCAGGCCAGACCGCCAGTGCGCACTGCACAGTCTGTACGTGGAACCTGAAGCACGGTACGGCCACATAGCGCGCGAGCGAGCGAGCGTGGGTGGGTGGCTACGTGTCTAGGAAGCTTTTTGTCTAAGAGCTGTAGGACACCCACGTATTCTCTTAGGTGGAGGACAGCCAAGTGGTCGGAGTTACAGAAGAGGAGAGAAGCAGAAAGCAGCATCTGGCCTGTCAGATTCTCCCAGCAGTGCCGGGAGTGAGAGCTGTGGTGAGTCCCCGGCCCCTGGGGCTCTGCCTCCTCTCTTGTGCGTCCCTGTCCTTCCCTGCCGCTCCCGTGACCCCTACCTTTCCCAAGCTGCTGTGATTTGTTGTTGTTGTTATTGTTTCCTTCTACCTCTCCTCTTCTGTCTGTTCTTGTATGCTCTTCCCCCTTTCTCTCTCCCTTTAAATCTCTTGTTCTACCGCTTCCTTTTGTTTTGTATCCCTGCACTTTTGTTCTGCTCCCTTTCCTTCCTTTGTTTGTCCTCTGTCTCTGTCCTGCGGCCCATTGCTGTTTTTGCCTTTTCCATCTCTTTGTCCTGATCTGCATCCGTCTTCTCCCCCCAACTAATTTCTCCAGCCTGTTTTCTGGCCTGCTTTTCTTTGCGCCTCTGCATGCCTGCCCTGTGCCTCTGCCTTTCTATCTCTCTCTTTCTTTTCTTATCTTTCTTTCTCTATCTCTTTGTCTTGCGTACTGTCACTGTTTTTTTTTTTCTGTTCTGTATCTCACTGTCTGTGACCTCCTCTGTGCCCCTGGATGTGTTTGCAGCCCCTGGGTGCAGAGCTGATGGCTGAGGACAGGCACAGGGAAGGGGGTGATGTGCTGTGGGGCTTTGGCAAGGGCCCCTGCTCCTGATGGGCTCCAGCTGGGGCTGGAGGTGGGGCAGCCCCACATGGGTCCAGTGAGGCTGAGGGTGGCCCTGGCCCTGGCCCTGGCCCTGCTGTATGAGGGGCCTCCAGCTGTAAAGGGGGCCGCCTGGGCATGGCTGCTGGAGGGGACTGAGGAGTGAATCACAGGCAGGTGCCTCCAGCAAGGAGTGGCTGGTCCATCTGAGCCCTCCCTGACAGAGCAGACACCAGGACGCAGTGCCAGGAGCTCCGTGCCTCTGTCGGCCACGTGTGCGAGCCACCACGTTCTGCTACATTTGTCATTCAGCCCTGTCCAGAACGTAGCTGTGGTAGAAGTTAGATAGCATGCATGGTCTTGCTAGAAATGAAGCCTGGAGCATTTGTTTTCTTGTAGGAAGCTAAAGCAGGTGGTTTTTGATAATGTTGTCATTGCATGTAATGACATACTTTTCTAGTTAGCTTGGTATGACACCTATTTTTTCTACCTACACCCCAGAAAAAGTAAGTTGAGCTTTGCGTCTCTCAGCATCTGAAGCACCACGAGCGGCAGTTGCGGCGTCGGACTTCTTGGCAATGAGTGGAGCCGGTGAGCAGAGCACTGCGGCGCTTTTGAGGAGGAGAGTGCCATAGAAGAGATTGGTGGTAAGTGGTGTGATGTTGAAGGGCGGTGCTGTTTGGTAGGTTTTATTTTTGGGTTTTTTTTTTTTGCAGATGGTGATGAGGAGCTGGGCGAGGAAGCGCCATCTTAGTTAGCATGGGGTTGTTCTTTTGAGGATGTAATCTGATTTCTGGCCATTTGAGAGCTAAGTTGAGGGACCACAGCCGAGGAGGGAACAAGGCTGAAAACTGCAGGGAGGGTGTAGTAAATTGATGGGAGGAAGAGGGCTCCCTGGGAACAGTCTCTCTCGGGAAGGTGAAGGGGGAGACGTTACTGGTCAGTGTACGCTGGGCAAGAGTGTTGCAGCCTGGGGCGGTCTGCCTTTTATGCAGTCTCTAGGCTGGATAACGTTTGTGGGCCTGTAGAGGCGCTGGCAAGGGCCGGCGAGGAGCAGCACGAGCTTTCAGTGCTGGCACTTTTGGTGTGGCAGCAATCGTCTGACGTTCGTTATTTTGAGGCCTTTTTTCCGGTGGGTGGCCGTGCGGAGCTGACAGTGAAAGCGGGAGCACTGGCGTCCAGGAAATCCCAGAGCCCTCCTCTGCTCGGAGGCAGTTCACGAGGACAGAAGTGTTGCTGTGCTCCTTAACAAACAAATATTCAACTTGGCACATAGAGGGTGAGGAGATCTCGGCTGTACTTAGGGTTGAGAAAATGTATGTAGGCATCTGTGTCTGTCCCCTGCCTGTATGTAGGACAGCGGTTCGAGTGAAACTAAAGCTGCCAATGAGTCAAAAAAAGGCCCGGGTGTCTGAAAAATGCAAAAGCTTTAAAGGCCAGTATCAGCAGCTGTACCAAAGGTGCTGCAAGATACTCTGTCCTTCACGTGGTTTTAGTCCTGAGAAACCTCGCCCCAAAAGGAAGAGTTAGATTCCTGCCTAGCTTCAAACTAAGGGGTTTTTCCCTCTCTCTGCTGAATGTCTGCTGCCAGCGTTTCACCGTGGTCGCCCTTTCCTTGGCCGTGAAAGTACGAGATGGATGGAAAGGAGCCGCAGCGGTCTGCAAGTACAAGGTACGTCTGCGATGCGTGACTGCATTTTTCCTAAGGGACTTGCCGCATGGATTTTAGAGTGAATGTTAAGAATGTGGTGATTTTCCTTCTGTAGTCTTTTAACTAAATATTCAGACACAGGAAAAATCAAATGAGGTGTGGTCTGGAGCATAGTCTGGCCATGGGAAAAAAAATATTCTGGACAAGGAAAAAAAAAAAAGCCACTCAATTTGGGGATAGTTGGTGTGACCCAGTGGGAGACGGAGGGGTTCTCGCTGGGGATTACGCAGTGTGGGTCCATTGTCCGGTGTGGGTCATCTCGTGCAGGTTATGCCGGGTGAGTTACGTGCTGTGGATTGTCCTGCGTGGACTCCCTGCTATAGGTCATCCTTACGCACCTTTCTTCCCGCACGTACCCCTTGTCCTTGCGTGTCCGTCTCTCCCTCGTATCCGTCCCCACTGTCCCGCTCTGTGTTTCTCAGCCCTCCTGACGCGTGGATCAAACTCTACAACTCGGAGAGAGTTATAAAGCAGGCATGTTTATTTGGCACCGGGTGCGTGGGGGATTGCTTCTCCAAAAGCACGCACACTGACAGCACATTTTACCAAAAATGTATCCGGTGCAGGTACACACATTCCTAGGATTGCACAATACAGACATACATGTGCATAAGCGAGGCGGGGTTATTAAAAAACCACTTGCGTTAGCATTTCAGATCTGTCTCTGGTGGTCGTTTACTTCTTCAGGGGTCTGATCTTCCTCTAGATGAACTTCAGTCATTCACCCATGCTCTCCTTTCACTTGGGGATTTCAGCAGTTTCTGAACGACTCCTGTTATCATGTCCTTTGCTTGACATATTAGTCCTTGACTGAATACCAGTTTCTTGACAAGTACCAGTCCCTGATAAGCTTAAGTGAGTTTCAAGGCAAAGAGGATTGTTAGGCATTGTCTAGCAGACAGTTAGTCTCCTAAATCAAGCAGTATGCAGACAGTCAGTCTTCTAAATCAAGCAATATTTAGCAGACCGTTAATTCCCTGTATCACTTGCAAATGCTTTTCACTAAAACACCCCCCCACCGTGTGAGGTTTTCCTCCCTTGTGAGTTTTTTTTCCCCTGTGTTTTGCCCGTTGCGTGCCCTGCACTCTTGTTTTGTGTCCCTGTTCGACGCCCCCCTTTTTGGCGCTGCCTCCCCATGACCCCTCTGTCTCGGGATCCTGGGGGCGCTGCCTGTGTTCCCCAACTTGCCCAGTGCCCCCCACCCCCAACGTGAGTTGCCACGTAAGGCGCGCACGGTTTTGGTGGGACTACCCCCCTGTGCTGCCCAGCGCTGAATAAACATACCTACTTTACAATCTTACAGATTGTGGAGTCCGTTTTCCGCACGTCAGTTTGGCGAGCCAGCCAGGAGGATCTCTGCTTGGCTGCGGGATCGACTGCGGAGCGGACGCCCCTAGGTGCGCCCCGAGCACTTTCCTCGGAGGAGCCTCCGCTGCCAGCCGCTCACCACAGGAGCAGACAACGACCTCCTGAAGCCGCGGACCAAACGGTATGTTTAATGGTAGGGGCCTGTAAGTCGTACGCGTGGCTGGGGCAGCTGGTAAATCGCGCAGAGACGTCTGGCGTGCAGCATAGTCCCCGTTGGTTGGGTACCCAGGTTAGTTTGGAGCATCAAAGGGGACTCGCTGACCGATAGAGCGGCCGCTAGCGATCTTGGGGGTAGATCGAGCGAGTCCGAGGTAACCGCTGCATCCCATTGCTGGGAGCCAGGATGGACCTGCTGATGATCGGTACATGAGAAGCAGGAGAAGGGTAAGCGGGCCTCTTTAACCCGGATTTGGAGATAGTTTAACATCAGTAGGTGAGTTTGTTCTTGCAACCGTTTTGCAGCTGCTTTAAAAGGCTGGTATGAATGAGGGATCCCTGTGCTGTATGGTTAAGAGAGTGTGGTTGAGTGATTGATTGTAAGTGTGGTGTGGAGGAGTGAAATAGTTAGTCTAAATTTGAATCATTCCTTGAGACCCTCTCACAGAGGAAATATAAAATGGGCAACACTCAAGGGGGAATATTAAGGAAAAGCCCCCTGGGCTGCATACTCGCCCACTGGAAAGATATTGCCGGGGGTGGAGGTACGGAAAGTAAAAAGACTCTTATTAAATATTGCAATCAGTGGTGGCCATTGTATAAGTTAGAGGGTGAAGTCAAGTGGCCGTTCAATGGAACGTTGGATTACAATACTTTGTTGCAGCTTATGTTGTTTCTTAGAAGAGAAGGGAAATGGGACGAGGTGTCGTATGCAGATATGTTTTTTACCCTACGAAATCACCCAGAGTGGCAAAGGGACTGTGGGATGATATCCCCGCAGGACCCTATGGTACTCGCACTCGAACGGGAGAACAAGGGGGGTGGGGGCAGGTTAAAAAGGTGCTGTTCATCATGCAGCATTGGGCAGAGGTGTACGAAAGCAGATAAAGTACGCCAGGTTCCAGAACAAGATTTAAGTGATTTGTTTAAACCTCCCCCCCCGATCACAGGACCAGGACGCAGACTCGGAAGGGACATCGAATCCCCCTGATAGCCCTGTATCTTCCCGTACTAGACAGAAATCTGCTCCGACAATCTTACAAGCACCCCTCCGGGAGGCGGTGGGGCCGGATGGCGGAACAATGTTAATTAAAGTACCCTTCTCCACCGCTGACTTGGGAGAGTGGAGAAAAATTGCTAAAGATTACAGAAGCGATCCGGTAAGTGTGGCTAAACATTTCCAGTTCATTGTAAAACAACATAATCCGGACTGGAAAGACATACAGCTGCTATTAGAATACATGACTGAAACGGAGAAGCAGTTGATTTTAAAAACGGCAGGAAATCTAGCCGAGGATTATTATAAAGTTACCGGGGGAGATGTTAAGGAACACTTCCCCCTCCAGGACCCGAAATGGGAGGTAAACAGGTCAGTACATATGGAAAGATTGCAGGAATATCAGGAGTGGATTTCGAAGGGGATGGAACGGGCAATCCCTAAGACTATAAATTGGTCAGCCTTATATGCAATTAAACAAGGTCCTTCCGAGTCTCCATCTGAATTCCCGGATCGACTGAGGGATGTGATGCGTCGTAGCACGCCGCTGGACCCGGGGTCTGAGGTAGGGATACAGCAACTAGTTTCTCTGCTCTGTTCCTGGGTCAGTCTACGGGGGACATAAGACGAAAGCTTCAAAAGTTGCTTTTTCCTGCGGAAAGCAGGAATTTAGAGATATTGCTGGATGAGGCTTGGAGAGTGTTCAGTAATAGAGAAGAAGGGTATCGGCAGGGACAAAGAAGGTTGGTGGCTGTCGTTCGGGGAGATGGGGAGTGGAGAGGTAGGCGAAATCAGCCTCGGTTGGGGTTGGAAAAGGATCAGTGTGCAATGTGCAAGGGCTTTGGCCACTGGAAAAAGGAATGCCCAAGGAACAAGAAAGAAGGCCGGAGGATCCCGGCGAATGTGAGGATAGCTAATGTGATAGAAGACTGACGGGAACCTGGGGAGTCTACCCTAGCGGATCCACTGGTTATAATTAAGCTAGGGGAAAAACAACAACAAGTAGAATTCTTAGTAGATACAGGGGCAACATATTCGGTTCTGAATCAAGCTTTGATGCCCCTGGGAAATGATTATGTCATGGTAAAAGGAGCGACTGGCCAAAGTGAAAAGGCATATTTTTGTAAGCCTCTAAAATACAAATTGGGAAAACAATGGGGTATCCACAAATTTTTATATATGCCCAACTCCCCGAAAGCACTTTTGGGGAGAGATCTATTGGAACAATTGGGAGCAAAAATTATATTTGAAAAAGGAGAAATTACTCTGGAGGTAAAAGATCAGCAATATATTCAGATATTGAGTCTCACCTTAACCAGTCTCCCCTCAGAAGGAAAAATTAATGAGGAAATCCTAAACCAAGTGTACCCGGGGGTATGGGCTACTGATGTACCTGGAAGGGCGAAAAGTGCTCCACCTGTTGAAGTTAAGGTTAAGGAAGGCCGACGACCGGTAAGAATTAAACAATGTCCCCTAAAGAAGGAAGACAGAGAAGGAATCCGGCCGGTGATAGAAAAATTTCTACAGTTAGGACTATTAAAGGAGTGTGAGTCAGAATTCAATACCCCTATATTACCTGTTCGGAAACCCGATGGGTCATATAGGGTGGTCCAAGACTTACGGGCGGTGAATAAGATAACTGAGGACCTCTACCCAGTAGTGGCCAATCCATATACCCTGCTGACTGTGTTGACACCTGAACTAATTTGGTTTACTGTTTTAGATTTGAAGGATGCTTTCTTTTGCCTCCCTCTCCATGAAGCCAGTCAAAAATTGTTTGCGTTCGAATGGGAAAACCCTAAAAGTGGTCGGAAGACCCAGCTCACTTGGACGGCGTTGCCACAAGGATTTAAAAATAGTCCTACCATTTTTGGGAATCAGCTTGCAAAAGACTTAGAATCCTGGGAAACCCCATCTGGGGAAGGAAAATTGTTGCAGTATGTAGATGATATCCTGATTGCCACGAAAACAGAGGAAGACTGTATGGCATGGACGGTGAGTCTGTTGAATTTCTTGGGACTCCAGGGATACCGTGTCTCCAAGAAGAAAGCCCAGGTAATGCAACGTAAAGTGAATTATTTGGGCTATGAAATTAGTGCGGGGCAGAGAACTTTGGGACAGGCCCGCAAAGAGGCAATATGCCAGACTCAGAGACCTCAGACAGTAAAGGAGTTACGGACTTTTCTGGGAATGACCGGGTGGTGCCGATTGTGGATCTATAATTATGGACTGCTTGTTAAACCACTGTATGCTCTGACAGCTACTGAGCAGAAGCACCTTGAGTGGAACAAAGAGACCGAACGAGCCTTTGAGCTACTGAAAAAGGCGTTGATGTCGGCCCCGGCCTTAGGACTCCCAGATGTGAGTAAGCCGTTTCTTCTTTTCTCCCATGAGAAACAGGGTATTGCCCTGGGAATATTAGCACAAGATCTGGGTCCATATCGACGGGCAGTTGCCTATCTCTCTAAGCAGTGAGACGCCACTGCAAAGGGTTGGCCTGGATGCCTACGGGCGGTTGCAGCTGTGATACTGAACATACAGGAAGCCCGAAAGTTTACCCTGGGCCAGAAAATGACTGTTTTGGTGTCTCATACAGTATCAGCAGTACTGGAAGCAAAGGGTGGGCACTGGCTCTCTCCACAAAGGTTCCTGAGATATCAAGCTGTATTAGTAGAACAGGACGATGTGGAAATCGTGGTCACTAACATTGTCAACCCAGCTTCTTTTCTCGGTGGGAACACAGGAGAACCAGTGCACCATGACTGTTTGGAAACCATCGAAGCAACATATGCAAGCCGCCCAGACCTGAAGGATAGCCCCATGGAAAATGGGGAAAACTGGTTCACAGACGGGAGCAGTTATGTCTTAAATGGCAATCGACACGCGGGATATGCCATCACTACCAGCCAGCAGGTAATAGAGTCAGGGCCTTTGCCCATGAACACCTCCGCACAGAAGGCAGAAATAATTGCCCTAACCCGAGCCCTGGAGTTGGCCCAGGGCAAAACTGTGAACATTGACACGGACTCAAAATATGCCTTCGGAGTTGTGCACGCACATGGAGCAATCTGGAAAGAAAGAGGACTATTGAACTCCCAGGGAAAAAATATCAAACATGCAGAAGAAATTTTGAAGCTACTAGAAGCTGTCCAGCTCCCTGAGAAAGTGGCAATTATGCATATTAAGGCACAGCAGAGAGTGAGCTCCGATTTGGAGAAAGGGAATGAACTGGCGGACAGAGAGGCAGAACAAGCGGCCAAAATGAAGGTGAGAATAGAAGGGGCTCTAATTCCTGATAGGCAAATCTCTCTAGAAGGTAAGCCAGAATATACCAAGGAAGATCAGAAACTTATCACAGACTTGGAAGGGTCATATAATGAAGAGGGGTGGGCTTATACCCCACAGGGAAGACTAATTATTCCCTCTTGTTTACTGTGGCACTTGATAACGGGAGGAACATAGAAAAAGGCATTGGGGAACAGAGGCTCTGTATAAACATTTGATAAGGGAAATCGTGGCTAGAAACTTATATACCACAGTGAGACAGGTGACTCAACAGTGTGACCTTTGCCTCCAGACTAATCCAAAAAATACTCCCAAACCAGAAATGGGCCAGATTGGGAAGGGCAATGGGCCTGGACAACAATGGCAGGTTGATTTTACAGAACTTCCAAGAAAAGGGGGGTATCGCTATTTGCTGGTATTAACTGATACCTTTTCAGGTTGGCCAGAAGCGTTCCCAACTAGGACAGCCAAGGCTCGGGAGGTAACTAAAGTGTTGGTACAAGAGAGAATACCACGTTTTGGGGTTCCAGCAACCATATCCTCAGACAGAGGACCACATTTTGTCTCAAAAATAGTGCAACAAATCAGCCACCATTTAGGTATAGATTGGCAACTTCATACCCCGTATCGCCCTCAGTCGAGTGGCCAAGTAGAGAAAATGAATCACTTAATCAAGCAGCAAATTGTGAAATTGGGACAAGAAGCAAACTTAACGTGGCCTCAGTCACTCCCTTTAGCCCTTCTGCGTATACGAACGAGACCAAGGGCAAAGGAAGGACTGAGTCCCTTTGAAATTTTGTATGGACGACCCTATGGAATACAGAGGGGAATGTCTACGCAAGCTGGGGATGAAATTATGACTTCCTACATGGTGGCATTGGGCAAACAGCTCAATAAAATTGGAAAGCATGTAATTGGGACCCGGGGAAGAGGTCTAGATGAACCTGTGCATGATATACAACCTGGAGATGATGTATATGTAAAGTCTCTTGCAGAAAAAACCTTGGAACCACAGTGGGAAGGACCATACCAGGTACTCCTCACCTCCTTTACAGCAATCAAGATCAGAGAGCAGAATGCCTGGATACACCACACTAGGGTAAAAAAGGCACCACAAAAACTCTGGACTTCTGAAGTTCAGGGACCCCTAAAGCTTAAACTGAGAAGGTAGAATGTGGATTAAGGTTTGTGTAATCCTGGTAAATCTACAAACGATGAACATAGCTGGCAGTAAAAGAATTTACTAATTTTCTAGAAAAGGGGGGACTGAGAGAAGGAGTTAAAGAAATCTTAATAGATATGGCATTGATTAATTATTGCTGTGCATCCTAAGGAATCAAGTTGATAAATAGTGCTTAATGTTTTGTTAACTACTTGCTTAATAATTTGCTAACCATTGTGCAAACTATTTGAAGCAGAAAGTCTTGCAATTCTTCACGAAAGACAGTTCCCGGTAAGGACTAGGGGGGTCGCTTCAAGAACCAGCTAAAACCGACCCTGCAGCTTGAATGAAAGCCAAGGGATAACTGAGTTTGCGCAGGAACAAAAGGTTACTAGCGGTGACGAAGAGGAGTCACCTGCCTTCATCCCCACGACCCCCGACGACCACCAGCAGGAGGCACTGCGCAAGCCCAGACAGGAGGAGTTTATGAAAATGACCCCTTGGGACTAATTTTAATACGAAGCGGGGATAGGTCATGCATATGTCTAGGCGTATTGTGAAACTTGATGTATATGTAACATTTGGTTGTATAAATTTAAAGTGAGTTGCCACGTAAGGCGCGCACGGTTTTGGTGGGACTACCCCCCGGTGCTGCCCAGCGCTGAATAAGCATACCTACTTTACAGTCTTACGGATTGTGGAGTCCGTTTTCCGCACGTCAGGAGGAACCGGCCGTGGCTCGTCCGGCTGAACACCCAGGACCGGAGCGGTGGGGGGCTGCTGCCACCTGGTGACGGAAAGCGGGAACTGCAGCTCGGGAGTCGCGCGTGCGCAGTGCTCTGCCCTTCTCCCGGCAGGCACTGTGTTCGGACTTCGGACTGCGCATGCGGCCGGGAGCAGCATGGCGGTGTGCGGCCGGCGGGTCCCGGCGGCGGTGACGGGTGAGTACCGAGGGCACCCGTGAGGTGAGCGAGCCCCTTTCGTGGCTGCAGCGCTGTCTCCTGCCCGCCCGGGGAGCCTCAAGCCGCCCGCTCGGAGCCGAGCCGGGCGAGGGCAGCCCCGGGGAGTGACCCGAGAGCAGAGAGAAGGGAAGAGGGGCAGGAGGGGGCCCCCCCTCCCGGGCGGAGACGCCGGGCACCTCCCCAGCTCGCCAGAGCTCCCCCCGAGCCTCCCCCGGCCCCGTGCAGCTGCCCGCCGCTCCGGCGCGTCCCCTGAAGCCTGTCCCGTAGCACCGGGCCACGCCCTGCCCTGAAGGCTGCGAGGGGGGACCTCAGTGTATCTGGAGAATCCCCTGCGGCAGCAGGCGCTCCGGCCAGGGGCCGCGTGCGGTAATAACGGTCGCTGCTTCTTCTTTCCCTCTCCCAGAGGCCGTGGCTGTCCGTTCCTCCCCTGGGAACGCTGTTGACTGCACTCGCCTCAGGCTTGTGTGGGCTGTCTCTGCCCGGCCGCGCTCTCCTGGCGGTGCGGGAGCGAAAATGAACGGATGGAGCTGTTACCGAAATCCGGAATAAAACTCCTTAACAGCAACGAGAAGTTAAGAAGCAGGCACTTCTTTATTGCAGCGCTGGGCGCACGGGGGATCGCTCCACCTAGCGTGCGCACCCATTTGATCAACAGCACGGGTTAAATACACATTAATTATACATATTCATTAAATTCCAAGAAATAATATGCATAAACATAAATTTTCTGAGAAACCATTACATCATTTCCCTACCCACTCGCGCATGCCCAGTCTTTTGAGTCGAGGGTCTTTTGGTGGTCTTGGTGGTCGTCAAAACGCCCCCTCCTCAAATTCGCTGGTCAAACTCCTCCTTGAAATCTCCATATCTGGTCTTGAGAACAGGTCGCGGTGCTGCTTGATTTTCCTGGCTCCAAAGTGATGGCTCAGGGCCTATTTCTGCAGGTGGTGTTTGGGGGTGTTTGGGACTTACCATTGTATTAAAGATATGCTAGGCTAGCTTCTAACAAATGCGTATTATAAGATCTCTAGGGTCCCACTCCCTCTAAGGACAAATAGATTTCGTATAAAATTTAACCTATGTGACTACAGTTCTATAGTTAGCAAGAATCACCTCATATTGATATTTAATTTTCAATGTTTATGTCCTGTAACAAGGGGGCCCCCCCTCCTGGGCGGAGACACCGGGCACCTCCCCAGCTCGCCAGAGCTCCCCCCGAGCCTCCCCCGGCCCCGTGCAGCTGCCCGCCGCTCCGGCGCGTTCCCTGGAGCCTGTCCCGTAGCACCGGGCCACGGCCTGCCCTGAAGGCTGCGAGGGGGGACCTCAGTGTATCTGGAGAATCCCCTGCGGCAGCAGGCGCTCTGGCCAGGGGCCGCGTGCGGTAATAACGGTCGCTGCTTCTTCTTTCCCTCTCCCAGAGGCCGTGGCTGTCCGTTCCTCCCTTGGGAACGCTGTTGACTGCACTCGCCTCAGGCTTGTGTGGGCTGTCTCTGCCCGGCCGCGCTCTCCTGGCGGTGCGGGAGCGAAAATGAACGGATGGAGCGCTTACTGCCTGTGGAGAGGAGCTGCTGCAGCTGAAGCTGGAGAGGCCACAGAAAGGTAGAGAAGAAGAAACCAAAGGCCAGCCAGCCAGCAGCTGCCTCCCGCTGCAGGCCAGAGAGAGCCTAGCCTGCCTCTCCGGGTGAGGAAGGATCCCTCTTTGTACTCTTCAGCAGGCCAGACCGCCAGTGCGCACTGCACAGTCTGTACGTGGAACCTGAAGCACGGTACGGCCACATAGCGCGCGAGCGAGCGAGCGTGGGTGGGTGGCTACGTGTCTAGGAAGCTTTTTGTCTAAGAGCTGTAGGACACCCACGTATTCTCTTAGGTGGAGGACAGCCAAGTGGTCGGAGTTACAGAAGAGGAGAGAAGCAGAAAGCAGCATCTGGCCTGTCAGATTCTCCCAGCAGTGCCGGGAGTGAGAGCTGTGGTGAGTCCCCGGCCCCTGCGGCTCTGCCTCCTCTCTTGTGCGTCCCTGTCCTTCCCTGCCGCTCCCGTGACCCCTACCTTTCCCAAGCTGCTGTGATTTGTTGTTGTTGTTATTGTTTCCTTCTACCTCTCCTCTTCTGTCTGTTCTTGTATGCTCTTCCCCCTTTCTCTCTCCCTTTAAATCTCTTGTTCTACCGCTTCCTTTTGTTTTGTATCCCTGCACTTTTGTTCTGCTCCCTTTCCTTCCTTTGTTTGTCCTCTGTCTCTGTCCTGCGGCCCATTGCTGTTTTTGCCTTTTCCATCTCTTTGTCCTGATCTGCATCCGTCTTCTCCCCCCACCTAATTTCTCCAGCCTGTTTTCTGGCCTGCTTTTCTTTGCGCCTCTGCATGCCTGCCCTGTGCCTCTGCCTTTCTATCTCTCTCTTTCTTTTCTTATCTTTCTTTCTCTATCTCTTTGTCTTGCGTACTGTCACTGTTTTTTTTTTTTCTGTTCTGTATCTCACTGTCTGTGACCTCCTCTGTGCCCCTGGATGTGTTTGCAGCCCCTGGGTGCAGAGCTGATGGCTGAGGACAGGCACAGGGAAGGGGGTGATGTGCTGTGGGGCTTTGGCAAGGGCCCCTGCTCCTGATGGGCTCCAGCTGGGGCTGGAGGTGGGGCAGCCCCACATGGGTCCAGTGAGGCTGAGGGTGGCCCTGGCCCTGGCCCTGGCCCTGCTGTATGAGGGGCCTCCAGCTGTAAAGGGGGCCGCCTGGGCATGGCTGCTGGAGGGGACTGAGGAGTGAATCACAGGCAGGTGCCTCCAGCAAGGAGTGGCTGGTCCATCTGAGCCCTCCCTGACAGAGCAGACACCAGGACGCAGTGCCAGGAGCTCCGTGCCTCTGTCGGCCACGTGTGCGAGCCACCACGTTCTGCTACATTTGTCATTCAGCCCTGTCCAGAACGTAGCTGTGGTAGAAGTTAGATAGCATGCATGGTCTTGCTAGAAATGAAGCCTGGAGCATTTGTTTTCTTGTAGGAAGCTAAGGCAGGTGGTTTTTGATAATGTTGTCATTGCATGTAATGACATACTTTTCTAGTTAGCTTGGTATGACACCTATTTTTTCTACCTACACCCCAGAAAAAGTAAGTTGAGCTTTGCGTCTCTCAGCATCTGAAGCACCACGAGCGGCAGTTGCGGCGTCGGACTTCTTGGCAATGAGTGGAGCCGGTGAGCAGAGCACTGCGGCGCTTTTGAGGAGGAGAGTGCCATAGAAGAGATTGGTGGTAAGTGGTGTGATGTTGAAGGGCGGTGCTGTTTGGTAGGTTTTATTTTTGGGTTTTTTTTTTTTGCAGATGGTGATGAGGAGCTGGGCGAGGAAGCGCCATCTTAGTTAGCATGGGGTTGTTCTTTTGAGGATGTAATCTGATTTCTGGCCATTTGAGAGCTAAGTTGAGGGACCACAGCCGAGGAGGGAACAAGGCTGAAAACTGCAGGGAGGGTGTAGTAAATTGATGGGAGGAAGAGGGCTCCCTGGGAACAGTCTCTCTCGGGAAGGTGAAGGGGGAGACGTTACTGGTCAGTGTACGCTGGGCAAGAGTGTTGCAGCCTGGGGCGGTCTGCCTTTTATGCAGTCTCTAGGCTGGATAACGTTTGTGGGCCTGTAGAGGCGCTGGCAAGGGCCGGCGAGGAGCAGCACGAGCTTTCAGTGCTGGCACTTTTGGTGTGGCAGCAATCGTCTGACGTTCGTTATTTTGAGGCCTTTTTTCCGGTGGGTGGCCGTGCGGAGCTGACAGTGAAAGCGGGAGCACTGGCGTCCAGGAAATCCCAGAGCCCTCCTCTGCTCGGAGGCAGTTCACGAGGACAGAAGTGTTGCTGTGCTCCTTAACAAACAAATATTCAACTTGGCACATAGAGGGTGAGGAGATCTCGGCTGTACTTAGGGTTGAGAAAATGTATGTAGGCATCTGTGTCTGTCCCCTGCCTGTATGTAGGACAGCGGTTCGAGTGAAACTAAAGCTGCCAATGAGTCAAAAAAAGGCCCGGGTGTCTGAAAAATGCAAAAGCTTTAAAGGCCAGTATCAGCAGCTGTACCAAAGGTGCTGCAAGATACTCTGTCCTTCACGTGGTTTTAGTCCTGAGAAACCTCGCCCCAAAAGGAAGAGTTAGATTCCTGCCTAGCTTCAAACTAAGGGGTTTTTCCCTCTCTCTGCTGAATGTCTGCTGCCAGCGTTTCACCGTGGTCGCCCTTTCCTTGGCCGTGAAAGTACGAGATGGATGGAAAGGAGCCGCAGCGGTCTGCAAGTACAAGGTACGTCTGCGATGCGTGACTGCATTTTTCCTAAGGGACTTGCCGCATGGATTTTAGAGTGAATGTTAAGAATGTGGTGATTTTCCTTCTGTAGTCTTTTAACTAAATATTCAGACACAGGAAAAATCAAATGAGGTGTGGTCTGGAGCATAGTCTGGCCATGGGAAAAAAAATATTCTGGACAAGGAAAAAAAAAAAAGCCACTCAATTTGGGGATAGTTGGTGTGACCCAGTGGGAGACGGAGGGGTTCTCGCTGGGGATTACGCAGTGTGGGTCCATTGTCCGGTGTGGGTCATCTCGTGCAGGTTATGCCGGGTGAGTTACGTGCTGTGGATTGTCCTGCGTGGACTCCCTGCTATAGGTCATCCTTACGCACCTTTCTTCCCGCACGTACCCCTTGTCCTTGCGTGTCCGTCTCTCCCTCGTATCCGTCCCCACTGTCCCGCTCTGTGTTTCTCAGCCCTCCTGACGCGTGGATCAAACTCTACAACTCGGAGAGAGTTATAAAGCAGGCATGTTTATTTGGCACCGGGTGCGTGGGGGATTGCTTCTCCAAAAGCACGCACACTGACAGCACATTTTACCAAAAATGTATCCGGTGCAGGTACACACATTCCTAGGATTGCACAATACAGACATACATGTGCATAAGCGAGGCGGGGTTATTAAAAAACCACTTGCGTTAGCATTTCAGATCTGTCTCTGGTGGTCGTTTACTTCTTCAGGGGTCTGATCTTCCTCTAGATGAACTTCAGTCATTCACCCATGCTCTCCTTTCACTTGGGGATTTCAGCAGTTTCTGAACGACTCCTGTTATCATGTCCTTTGCTTGACATATTAGTCCTTGACTGAATACCAGTTTCTTGACAAGTACCAGTCCCTGATAAGCTTAAGTGAGTTTCAAGGCAAAGAGGATTGTTAGGCATTGTCTAGCAGACAGTTAGTCTCCTAAATCAAGCAGTATGCAGACAGTCAGTCTTCTAAATCAAGCAATATTTAGCAGACCGTTAATTCCCTGTATCACTTGCAAATGCTTTTCACTAAAACACCCCCCCACCGTGTGAGGTTTTCCTCCCTTGTGAGTTTTTTTTCCCCTGTGTTTTGCCCGTTGCGTGCCCTGCACTCTTGTTTTGTGTCCCTGTTCGACGCCCCCCTTTTTGGCGCTGCCTCCCCATGACCCCTCTGTCTCGGGATCCTGGGGGCGCTGCCTGTGTTCCCCAACTTGCCCAGTGCCCCCCACCCCCAACGTGAGTTGCCACGTAAGGCGCGCACGGTTTTGGTGGGACTACCCCCCTGTGCTGCCCAGCGCTGAATAAACATACCTACTTTACAATCTTACAGATTGTGGAGTCCGTTTTCCGCACGTCAGTTTGGCGAGCCAGCCAGGAGGATCTCTGCTTGGCTGCGGGATCGACTGCGGAGCGGACGCCCCTAGGTGCGCCCCGAGCACTTTCCTCGGAGGAGCCTCCGCTGCCAGCCGCTCACCGCAGGAGCAGACAACGACCTCCTGAAGCCGCGGACCAAACGGTATGTTTAATGGTAGGGGCCTGTAAGTCGTACGCGTGGCTGGGGCAGCTGGTAAATCGCGCAGAGACGTCTGGCGTGCAGCATAGTCCCCGTTGGTTGGGTACCCAGGTTAGTTTGGAGCATCAAAGGGGACTCGCTGACCGATAGAGCGGCCGCTAGCGATCTTGGGGGTAGATCGAGCGAGTCCGAGGTAACCGCTGCATCCCATTGCTGGGAGCCAGGATGGACCTGCTGATGATCGGTACATGAGAAGCAGGAGAAGGGTAAGCGGGCCTCTTTAACCCGGATTTGGAGATAGTTTAACATCAGTAGGTGAGTTTGTTCTTGCAACCGTTTTGCAGCTGCTTTAAAAGGCTGGTATGAATGAGGGATCCCTGTGCTGTATGGTTAAGAGAGTGTGGTTGAGTGATTGATTGTAAGTGTGGTGTGGAGGAGTGAAATAGTTAGTCTAAATTTGAATCATTCCTTGAGACCCTCTCACAGAGGAAATATAAAATGGGCAACACTCAAGGGGGAATATTAAGGAAAAGCCCCCTGGGCTGCATACTCGCCCACTGGAAAGATATTGCCGGGGGTGGAGGTACGGAAAGTAAAAAGACTCTTATTAAATATTGCAATCAGTGGTGGCCATTGTATAAGTTAGAGGGTGAAGTCAAGTGGCCGTTCAATGGAACGTTGGATTACAATACTTTGTTGCAGCTTATGTTGTTTCTTAGAAGAGAAGGGAAATGGGACGAGGTGTCGTATGCAGATATGTTTTTTACCCTACGAAATCACCCAGAGTGGCAAAGGGACTGTGGGATGATATCCCCGCAGGACCCTATGGTACTCGCACTCGAACGGGAGAACAAGGGGGGTGGGGGCAGGTTAAAAAGGTGCTGTTCATCATGCAGCATTGGGCAGAGGTGTACAAAAGCAGATAAAGTACGCCAGGTTCCAGAACAAGATTTAAGTGATTTGTTTAAACCTCCCCCCCCGATCACAGGACCAGGACGCAGACTCGGAAGGGACATCGAATCCCCCTGATAGCCCTGTATCTTCCCGTACTAGACAGAAATCTGCTCCGACAATCTTACAAGCACCCCTCCGGGAGGCGGTGGGGCCGGATGGCGGAACAATGTTAATTAAAGTACCCTTCTCCACCGCTGACTTGGGAGAGTGGAGAAAAATTGCTAAAGATTACAGAAGCGATCCGGTAAGTGTGGCTAAACATTTCCAGTTCATTGTAAAACAACATAATCCGGACTGGAAAGACATACAGCTGCTATTAGAATACATGACTGAAACGGAGAAGCAGTTGATTTTAAAAACGGCAGGAAATCTAGCCGAGGATTATTATAAAGTTACCGGGGGAGATGTTAAGGAACACTTCCCCCTCCAGGACCCGAAATGGGAGGTAAACAGGTCAGTACATATGGAAAGATTGCAGGAATATCAGGAGTGGATTTCGAAGGGGATGGAACGGGCAATCCCTAAGACTATAAATTGGTCAGCCTTATATGCAATTAAACAAGGTCCTTCCGAGTCTCCATCTGAATTCCCGGATCGACTGAGGGATGTGATGCGTCGTAGCACGCCGCTGGACCCGGGGTCTGAGGTAGGGATACAGCAACTAGTTTCTCTGCTCTGTTCCTGGGTCAGTCTACGGGGGACATAAGACGAAAGCTTCAAAAGTTGCTTTTTCCTGCGGAAAGCAGGAATTTAGAGATATTGCTGGATGAGGCTTGGAGAGTGTTCAGTAATAGAGAAGAAGGGTATCGGCAGGGACAAAGAAGGTTGGTGGCTGTCGTTCGGGGAGATGGGGAGTGGAGAGGTAGGCGAAATCAGCCTCGGTTGGGGTTGGAAAAGGATCAGTGTGCAATGTGCAAGGGCTTTGGCCACTGGAAAAAGGAATGCCCAAGGAACAAGAAAGAAGGCCGGAGGATCCCGGCGAATGTGAGGATAGCTAATGTGATAGAAGACTGACGGGAACCTGGGGAGTCTACCCTAGCGGATCCACTGGTTATAATTAAGCTAGGGGAAAAACAACAACAAGTAGAATTCTTAGTAGATACAGGGGCAACATATTCGGTTCTGAATCAAGCTTTGATGCCCCTGGGAAATGATTATGTCATGGTAAAAGGAGCGACTGGCCAAAGTGAAAAGGCATATTTTTGTAAGCCTCTAAAATACAAATTGGGAAAACAATGGGGTATCCACAAATTTTTATATATGCCCAACTCCCCGAAAGCACTTTTGGGGAGAGATCTATTGGAACAATTGGGAGCAAAAATTATATTTGAAAAAGGAGAAATTACTCTGGAGGTAAAAGATCAGCAATATATTCAGATATTGAGTCTCACCTTAACCAGTCTCCCCTCAGAAGGAAAAATTAATGAGGAAATCCTAAACCAAGTGTACCCGGGGGTATGGGCTACTGATGTACCTGGAAGGGCGAAAAGTGCTCCACCTGTTGAAGTTAAGGTTAAGGAAGGCCGACGACCGGTAAGAATTAAACAATGTCCCCTAAAGAAGGAAGACAGAGAAGGAATCCGGCCGGTGATAGAAAAATTTCTACAGTTAGGACTATTAAAGGAGTGTGAGTCAGAATTCAATACCCCTATATTACCTGTTCGGAAACCCGATGGGTCATATAGGGTGGTCCAAGACTTACGGGCGGTGAATAAGATAACTGAGGACCTCTACCCAGTAGTGGCCAATCCATATACCCTGCTGACTGTGTTGACACCTGAACTAATTTGGTTTACTGTTTTAGATTTGAAGGATGCTTTCTTTTGCCTCCCTCTCCATGAAGCCAGTCAAAAATTGTTTGCGTTCGAATGGGAAAACCCTAAAAGTGGTCGGAAGACCCAGCTCACTTGGACGGCGTTGCCACAAGGATTTAAAAATAGTCCTACCATTTTTGGGAATCAGCTTGCAAAAGACTTAGAATCCTGGGAAACCCCATCTGGGGAAGGAAAATTGTTGCAGTATGTAGATGATATCCTGATTGCCACGAAAACAGAGGAAGACTGTATGGCATGGACGGTGAGTCTGTTGAATTTCTTGGGACTCCAGGGATACCGTGTCTCCAAGAAGAAAGCCCAGGTAATGCAACGTAAAGTGAATTATTTGGGCTATGAAATTAGTGCGGGGCAGAGAACTTTGGGACAGGCCCGCAAAGAGGCAATATGCCAGACTCAGAGACCTCAGACAGTAAAGGAGTTACGGACTTTTCTGGGAATGACCGGGTGGTGCCGATTGTGGATCTATAATTATGGACTGCTTGTTAAACCACTGTATGCTCTGACAGCTACTGAGCAGAAGCACCTTGAGTGGAACAAAGAGACCGAACGAGCCTTTGAGCTACTGAAAAAGGCGTTGATGTCGGCCCCGGCCTTAGGACTCCCAGATGTGAGTAAGCCGTTTCTTCTTTTCTCCCATGAGAAACAGGGTATTGCCCTGGGAATATTAGCACAAGATCTGGGTCCATATCGACGGGCAGTTGCCTATCTCTCTAAGCAGTGAGACGCCACTGCAAAGGGTTGGCCTGGATGCCTACGGGCGGTTGCAGCTGTGATACTGAACATACAGGAAGCCCGAAAGTTTACCCTGGGCCAGAAAATGACTGTTTTGGTGTCTCATACAGTATCAGCAGTACTGGAAGCAAAGGGTGGGCACTGGCTCTCTCCACAAAGGTTCCTGAGATATCAAGCTGTATTAGTAGAACAGGACGATGTGGAAATCGTGGTCACTAACATTGTCAACCCAGCTTCTTTTCTCGGTGGGAACACAGGAGAACCAGTGCACCATGACTGTTTGGAAACCATCGAAGCAACATATGCAAGCCGCCCAGACCTGAAGGATAGCCCCATGGAAAATGGGGAAAACTGGTTCACAGACGGGAGCAGTTATGTCTTAAATGGCAATCGACACGCGGGATATGCCATCACTACCAGCCAGCAGGTAATAGAGTCAGGGCCTTTGCCCATGAACACCTCCGCACAGAAGGCAGAAATAATTGCCCTAACCCGAGCCCTGGAGTTGGCCCAGGGCAAAACTGTGAACATTGACACGGACTCAAAATATGCCTTCGGAGTTGTGCACGCACATGGAGCAATCTGGAAAGAAAGAGGACTATTGAACTCCCAGGGAAAAAATATCAAACATGCAGAAGAAATTTTGAAGCTACTAGAAGCTGTCCAGCTCCCTGAGAAAGTGGCAATTATGCATATTAAGGCACAGCAGAGAGTGAGCTCCGATTTGGAGAAAGGGAATGAACTGGCGGACAGAGAGGCAGAACAAGCGGCCAAAATGAAGGTGAGAATAGAAGGGGCTCTAATTCCTGATAGGCAAATCTCTCTAGAAGGTAAGCCAGAATATACCAAGGAAGATCAGAAACTTATCACAGACTTGGAAGGGTCATATAATGAAGAGGGGTGGGCTTATACCCCACAGGGAAGACTAATTATTCCCTCTTGTTTACTGTGGCACTTGATAACGGGAGGAACATAGAAAAAGGCATTGGGGAACAGAGGCTCTGTATAAACATTTGATAAGGGAAATCGTGGCTAGAAACTTATATACCACAGTGAGACAGGTGACTCAACAGTGTGACCTTTGCCTCCAGACTAATCCAAAAAATACTCCCAAACCAGAAATGGGCCAGATTGGGAAGGGCAATGGGCCTGGACAACAATGGCAGGTTGATTTTACAGAACTTCCAAGAAAAGGGGGGTATCGCTATTTGCTGGTATTAACTGATACCTTTTCAGGTTGGCCAGAAGCGTTCCCAACTAGGACAGCCAAGGCTCGGGAGGTAACTAAAGTGTTGGTACAAGAGAGAATACCACGTTTTGGGGTTCCAGCAACCATATCCTCAGACAGAGGACCACATTTTGTCTCAAAAATAGTGCAACAAATCAGCCACCATTTAGGTATAGATTGGCAACTTCATACCCCGTATCGCCCTCAGTCGAGTGGCCAAGTAGAGAAAATGAATCACTTAATCAAGCAGCAAATTGTGAAATTGGGACAAGAAGCAAACTTAACGTGGCCTCAGTCACTCCCTTTAGCCCTTCTGCGTATACGAACGAGACCAAGGGCAAAGGAAGGACTGAGTCCCTTTGAAATTTTGTATGGACGACCCTATGGAATACAGAGGGGAATGTCTACGCAAGCTGGGGATGAAATTATGACTTCCTACATGGTGGCATTGGGCAAACAGCTCAATAAAATTGGAAAGCATGTAATTGGGACCCGGGGAAGAGGTCTAGATGAACCTGTGCATGATATACAACCTGGAGATGATGTATATGTAAAGTCTCTTGCAGAAAAAACCTTGGAACCACAGTGGGAAGGACCATACCAGGTACTCCTCACCTCCTTTACAGCAATCAAGATCAGAGAGCAGAATGCCTGGATACACCACACTAGGGTAAAAAAGGCACCACAAAAACTCTGGACTTCTGAAGTTCAGGGACCCCTAAAGCTTAAACTGAGAAGGTAGAATGTGGATTAAGGTTTGTGTAATCCTGGTAAATCTACAAACGATGAACATAGCTGGCAGTAAAAGAATTTACTAATTTTCTAGAAAAGGGGGGACTGAGAGAAGGAGTTAAAGAAATCTTAATAGATATGGCATTGATTAATTATTGCTGTGCATCCTAAGGAATCAAGTTGATAAATAGTGCTTAATGTTTTGTTAACTACTTGCTTAATAATTTGCTAACCATTGTGCAAACTATTTGAAGCAGAAAGTCTTGCAATTCTTCACGAAAGACAGTTCCCGGTAAGGACTAGGGGGGTCGCTTCAAGAACCAGCTAAAACCGACCCTGCAGCTTGAATGAAAGCCAAGGGATAACTGAGTTTGCGCAGGAACAAAAGGTTACTAGCGGTGACGAAGAGGAGTCACCTGCCTTCATCCCCACGACCCCCGACGACCACCAGCAGGAGGCACTGCGCAAGCCCAGACAGGAGGAGTTTATGAAAATGACCCCTTGGGACTAATTTTAATAGGAAGCGGGGATAGGTCATGCATATGTCTAGGCGTATTGTGAAACTTGATGTATATGTAACATTTGGTTGTATAAATTTAAAGTGAGTTGCCACGTAAGGCGCGCACGGTTTTGGTGGGACTACCCCCCTGTGCTGCCCAGCGCTGAATAAGCATACCTACTTTACAGTCTTACGGATTGTGGAGTCCGTTTTCCGCACGTCAGGAGGAACCGGCCGTGGCTCGTCCGGCTGAACACCCAGGACCGGAGCGGTGGGGGGCTGCTGCCACCTGGTGACGGAAAGCGGGAACTGCAGCTCGGGAGTCGCGCGTGCGCAGTGCTCTGCCCTTCTCCCGGCAGGCACTGTGTTCGGACTTCGGACTGCGCATGCGGCCGGGAGCAGCATGGCGGTGTGCGGCCGGCGGGTCCCGGCGGCGGTGACGGGTGAGTACCGAGGGCACCCGTGAGGTGAGCGAGCCCCTTTCGTGGCTGCAGCGCTGTCTCCTGCCCGCCCGGGGAGCCTCAAGCCGCCCGCTCGGAGCCGAGCCGGGCGAGGGCAGCCCCGGGGAGTGACCCGAGAGCAGAGAGAAGGGAAGAGGGGCAGGAGGGGGCCCCCCCTCCCGGGCGGAGACGCCGGGCACCTCCCCAGCTCGCCAGAGCTCCCCCCGAGCCTCCCCCGGCCCCGTGCAGCTGCCCGCCGCTCCGGCGCGTCCCCTGAAGCCTGTCCCGTAGCACCGGGCCACGCCCTGCCCTGAAGGCTGCGAGGGGGGACCTCAGTGTATCTGGAGAATCCCCTGCGGCAGCAGGCGCTCCGGCCAGGGGCCGCGTGCGGTAATAACGGTCGCTGCTTCTTCTTTCCCTCTCCCAGAGGCCGTGGCTGTCCGTTCCTCCCCTGGGAACGCTGTTGACTGCACTCGCCTCAGGCTTGTGTGGGCTGTCTCTGCCCGGCCGCGCTCTCCTGGCGGTGCGGGAGCGAAAATGAACGGATGGAGCTGTTACCGAAATCCGGAATAAAACTCCTTAACAGCAACGAGAAGTTAAGAAGCAGGCACTTCTTTATTGCAGCGCTGGGCGCACGGGGGATCGCTCCACCTAGCGTGCGCACCCATTTGATCAACAGCACGGGTTAAATACACATTAATTATACATATTCATTAAATTCCAAGAAATAATATGCATAAACATAAATTTTCTGAGAAACCATTACATCATTTCCCTACCCACTCGCGCATGCCCAGTCTTTTGAGTCGAGGGTCTTTTGGTGGTCTTGGTGGTCGTCAAAACGCCCCCTCCTCGAATTCGCTGGTCAAACTCCTCCTTGAAATCTCCATATCTGGTCTTGAGAACAGGTCGCGGTGCTGCTTGATTTTCCTGGCTCCAAAGTGATGGCTCAGGGCCTATTTCTGCAGGTGGTGTTTGGGGGTGTTTGGGACTTACCATTGTATTAAAGATATGCTAGGCTAGCTTCTAACAAATGCGTATTATAAGATCTCTAGGGTCCCACTCCCTCTAAGGACAAATAGATTTCGTATAAAATTTAACCTATGTGACTACAGTTCTATAGTTAGCAAGAATCACCTCATATTGATATTTAATTTTCAATGTTTATGTCCTGTAACAAGGGGGCCCCCCCTCCTGGGCGGAGACACCGGGCACCTCCCCAGCTCGCCAGAGCTCCCCCCGAGCCTCCCCCGGCCCCGTGCAGCTGCCCGCCGCTCCGGCGCGTTCCCTGGAGCCTGTCCCGTAGCACCGGGCCACGGCCTGCCCTGAAGGCTGCGAGGGGGGACCTCAGTGTATCTGGAGAATCCCCTGCGGCAGCAGGCGCTCTGGCCAGGGGCCGCGTGCGGTAATAACGGTCGCTGCTTCTTCTTTCCCTCTCCCAGAGGCCGTGGCTGTCCGTTCCTCCCTTGGGAACGCTGTTGACTGCACTCGCCTCAGGCTTGTGTGGGCTGTCTCTGCCCGGCCGCGCTCTCCTGGCGGTGCGGGAGCGAAAATGAACGGATGGAGCGCTTACTGCCTGTGGAGAGGAGCTGCTGCAGCTGAAGCTGGAGAGGCCACAGAAAGGTAGAGAAGAAGAAACCAAAGGCCAGCCAGCCAGCAGCTGCCTCCCGCTGCAGGCCAGAGAGAGCCTAGCCTGCCTCTCCGGGTGAGGAAGGATCCCTCTTTGTACTCTTCAGCAGGCCAGACCGCCAGTGCGCACTGCACAGTCTGTACGTGGAACCTGAAGCACGGTACGGCCACATAGCGCGCGAGCGAGCGAGCGTGGGTGGGTGGCTACGTGTCTAGGAAGCTTTTTGTCTAAGAGCTGTAGGACACCCACGTATTCTCTTAGGTGGAGGACAGCCAAGTGGTCGGAGTTACAGAAGAGGAGAGAAGCAGAAAGCAGCATCTGGCCTGTCAGATTCTCCCAGCAGTGCCGGGAGTGAGAGCTGTGGTGAGTCCCCGGCCCCTGGGGCTCTGCCTCCTCTCTTGTGCGTCCCTGTCCTTCCCTGCCGCTCCCGTGACCCCTACCTTTCCCAAGCTGCTGTGATTTGTTGTTGTTGTTATTGTTTCCTTCTACCTCTCCTCTTCTGTCTGTTCTTGTATGCTCTTCCCCCTTTCTCTCTCCCTTTAAATCTCTTGTTCTACCGCTTCCTTTTGTTTTGTATCCCTGCACTTTTGTTCTGCTCCCTTTCCTTCCTTTGTTTGTCCTCTGTCTCTGTCCTGCGGCCCATTGCTGTTTTTGCCTTTTCCATCTCTTTGTCCTGATCTGCATCCGTCTTCTCCCCCCACCTAATTTCTCCAGCCTGTTTTCTGGCCTGCTTTTCTTTGCGCCTCTGCATGCCTGCCCTGTGCCTCTGCCTTTCTATCTCTCTCTTTCTTTTCTTATCTTTCTTTCTCTATCTCTTTGTCTTGCGTACTGTCACTGTTTTTTTTTTTCTGTTCTGTATCTCACTGTCTGTGACCTCCTCTGTGCCCCTGGATGTGTTTGCAGCCCCTGGGTGCAGAGCTGATGGCTGAGGACAGGCACAGGGAAGGGGGTGATGTGCTGTGGGGCTTTGGCAAGGGCCCCTGCTCCTGATGGGCTCCAGCTGGGGCTGGAGGTGGGGCAGCCCCACATGGGTCCAGTGAGGCTGAGGGTGGCCCTGGCCCTGGCCCTGGCCCTGCTGTATGAGGGGCCTCCAGCTGTAAAGGGGGCCGCCTGGGCATGGCTGCTGGAGGGGACTGAGGAGTGAATCACAGGCAGGTGCCTCCAGCAAGGAGTGGCTGGTCCATCTGAGCCCTCCCTGACAGAGCAGACACCAGGACGCAGTGCCAGGAGCTCCGTGCCTCTGTCGGCCACGTGTGCGAGCCACCACGTTCTGCTACATTTGTCATTCAGCCCTGTCCAGAACGTAGCTGTGGTAGAAGTTAGATAGCATGCATGGTCTTGCTAGAAATGAAGCCTGGAGCATTTGTTTTCTTGTAGGAAGCTAAGGCAGGTGGTTTTTGATAATGTTGTCATTGCATGTAATGACATACTTTTCTAGTTAGCTTGGTATGACACCTATTTTTTCTACCTACACCCCAGAAAAAGTAAGTTGAGCTTTGCGTCTCTCAGCATCTGAAGCACCACGAGCGGCAGTTGCGGCGTCGGACTTCTTGGCAATGAGTGGAGCCGGTGAGCAGAGCACTGCGGCGCTTTTGAGGAGGAGAGTGCCATAGAAGAGATTGGTGGTAAGTGGTGTGATGTTGAAGGGCGGTGCTGTTTGGTAGGTTTTATTTTTGGGTTTTTTTTTTTTGCAGATGGTGATGAGGAGCTGGGCGAGGAAGCGCCATCTTAGTTAGCATGGGGTTGTTCTTTTGAGGATGTAATCTGATTTCTGGCCATTTGAGAGCTAAGTTGAGGGACCACAGCCGAGGAGGGAACAAGGCTGAAAACTGCAGGGAGGGTGTAGTAAATTGATGGGAGGAAGAGGGCTCCCTGGGAACAGTCTCTCTCGGGAAGGTGAAGGGGGAGACGTTACTGGTCAGTGTACGCTGGGCAAGAGTGTTGCAGCCTGGGGCGGTCTGCCTTTTATGCAGTCTCTAGGCTGGATAATGTTTGTGGGCCTGTAGAGGCGCTGGCAAGGGCCGGCGAGGAGCAGCACGAGCTTTCAGTGCTGGCACTTTTGGTGTGGCAGCAATCGTCTGACGTTCGTTATTTTGAGGCCTTTTTTCCGGTGGGTGGCCGTGCGGAGCTGACAGTGAAAGCGGGAGCACTGGCGTCCAGGAAATCCCAGAGCCCTCCTCTGCTCGGAGGCAGTTCACGAGGACAGAAGTGTTGCTGTGCTCCTTAACAAACAAATATTCAACTTGGCACATAGAGGGTGAGGAGATCTCGGCTGTACTTAGGGTTGAGAAAATGTATGTAGGCATCTGTGTCTGTCCCCTGCCTGTATGTAGGACAGCGGTTCGAGTGAAACTAAAGCTGCCAATGAGTCAAAAAAAGGCCCGGGTGTCTGAAAAATGCAAAAGCTTTAAAGGCCAGTATCAGCAGCTGTACCAAAGGTGCTGCAAGATACTCTGTCCTTCACGTGGTTTTAGTCCTGAGAAACCTCGCCCCAAAAGGAAGAGTTAGATTCCTGCCTAGCTTCAAACTAAGGGGTTTTTCCCTCTCTCTGCTGAATGTCTGCTGCCAGCGTTTCACCGTGGTCGCCCTTTCCTTGGCCGTGAAAGTACGAGATGGATGGAAAGGAGCCGCAGCGGTCTGCAAGTACAAGGTACGTCTGCGATGCGTGACTGCATTTTTCCTAAGGGACTTGCCGCATGGATTTTAGAGTGAATGTTAAGAATGTGGTGATTTTCCTTCTGTAGTCTTTTAACTAAATATTCAGACACAGGAAAAATCAAATGAGGTGTGGTCTGGAGCATAGTCTGGCCATGGGAAAAAAAATATTCTGGACAAGGAAAAAAAAAAAAGCCACTCAATTTGGGGATAGTTGGTGTGACCCAGTGGGAGACGGAGGGGTTCTCGCTGGGGATTACGCAGTGTGGGTCCATTGTCCGGTGTGGGTCATCTCGTGCAGGTTATGCCGGGTGAGTTACGTGCTGTGGATTGTCCTGCGTGGACTCCCTGCTATAGGTCATCCTTACGCACCTTTCTTCCCGCACGTACCCCTTGTCCTTGCGTGTCCGTCTCTCCCTCGTATCCGTCCCCACTGTCCCGCTCTGTGTTTCTCAGCCCTCCTGACGCGTGGATCAAACTCTACAACTCGGAGAGAGTTATAAAGCAGGCATGTTTATTTGGCACCGGGTGCGTGGGGGATTGCTTCTCCAAAAGCACGCACACTGACAGCACATTTTACCAAAAATGTATCCGGTGCAGGTACACACATTCCTAGGATTGCACAATACAGACATACATGTGCATAAGCGAGGCGGGGTTATTAAAAAACCACTTGCGTTAGCATTTCAGATCTGTCTCTGGTGGTCGTTTACTTCTTCAGGGGTCTGATCTTCCTCTAGATGAACTTCAGTCATTCACCCATGCTCTCCTTTCACTTGGGGATTTCAGCAGTTTCTGAACGACTCCTGTTATCATGTCCTTTGCTTGACATATTAGTCCTTGACTGAATACCAGTTTCTTGACAAGTACCAGTCCCTGATAAGCTTAAGTGAGTTTCAAGGCAAAGAGGATTGTTAGGCATTGTCTAGCAGACAGTTAGTCTCCTAAATCAAGCAGTATGCAGACAGTCAGTCTTCTAAATCAAGCAATATTTAGCAGACCGTTAATTCCCTGTATCACTTGCAAATGCTTTTCACTAAAACACCCCCCCACCGTGTGAGGTTTTCCTCCCTTGTGAGTTTTTTTTCCCCTGTGTTTTGCCCGTTGCGTGCCCTGCACTCTTGTTTTGTGTCCCTGTTCGACGCCCCCCTTTTTGGCGCTGCCTCCCCATGACCCCTCTGTCTCGGGATCCTGGGGGCGCTGCCTGTGTTCCCCAACTTGCCCAGTGCCCCCCACCCCCAACGTGAGTTGCCACGTAAGGCGCGCACGGTTTTGGTGGGACTACCCCCCTGTGCTGCCCAGCGCTGAATAAACATACCTACTTTACAATCTTACAGATTGTGGAGTCCGTTTTCCGCACGTCAGTTTGGCGAGCCAGCCAGGAGGATCTCTGCTTGGCTGCGGGATCGACTGCGGAGCGGACGCCCCTAGGTGCGCCCCGAGCACTTTCCTCGGAGGAGCCTCCGCTGCCAGCCGCTCACCGCAGGAGCAGACAACGACCTCCTGAAGCCGCGGACCAAACGGTATGTTTAATGGTAGGGGCCTGTAAGTCGTACGCGTGGCTGGGGCAGCTGGTAAATCGCGCAGAGACGTCTGGCGTGCAGCATAGTCCCCGTTGGTTGGGTACCCAGGTTAGTTTGGAGCATCAAAGGGGACTCGCTGACCGATAGAGCGGCCGCTAGCGATCTTGGGGGTAGATCGAGCGAGTCCGAGGTAACCGCTGCATCCCATTGCTGGGAGCCAGGATGGACCTGCTGATGATCGGTACATGAGAAGCAGGAGAAGGGTAAGCGGGCCTCTTTAACCCGGATTTGGAGATAGTTTAACATCAGTAGGTGAGTTTGTTCTTGCAACCGTTTTGCAGCTGCTTTAAAAGGCTGGTATGAATGAGGGATCCCTGTGCTGTATGGTTAAGAGAGTGTGGTTGAGTGATTGATTGTAAGTGTGGTGTGGAGGAGTGAAATAGTTAGTCTAAATTTGAATCATTCCTTGAGACCCTCTCACAGAGGAAATATAAAATGGGCAACACTCAAGGGGGAATATTAAGGAAAAGCCCCCTGGGCTGCATACTCGCCCACTGGAAAGATATTGCCGGGGGTGGAGGTACGGAAAGTAAAAAGACTCTTATTAAATATTGCAATCAGTGGTGGCCATTGTATAAGTTAGAGGGTGAAGTCAAGTGGCCGTTCAATGGAACGTTGGATTACAATACTTTGTTGCAGCTTATGTTGTTTCTTAGAAGAGAAGGGAAATGGGACGAGGTGTCGTATGCAGATATGTTTTTTACCCTACGAAATCACCCAGAGTGGCAAAGGGACTGTGGGATGATATCCCCGCAGGACCCTATGGTACTCGCACTCGAACGGGAGAACAAGGGGGGTGGGGGCAGGTTAAAAAGGTGCTGTTCATCATGCAGCATTGGGCAGAGGTGTACGAAAGCAGATAAAGTACGCCAGGTTCCAGAACAAGATTTAAGTGATTTGTTTAAACCTCCCCCCCCGATCACAGGACCAGGACGCAGACTCGGAAGGGACATCGAATCCCCCTGATAGCCCTGTATCTTCCCGTACTAGACAGAAATCTGCTCCGACAATCTTACAAGCACCCCTCCGGGAGGCGGTGGGGCCGGATGGCGGAACAATGTTAATTAAAGTACCCTTCTCCACCGCTGACTTGGGAGAGTGGAGAAAAATTGCTAAAGATTACAGAAGCGATCCGGTAAGTGTGGCTAAACATTTCCAGTTCATTGTAAAACAACATAATCCGGACTGGAAAGACATACAGCTGCTATTAGAATACATGACTGAAACGGAGAAGCAGTTGATTTTAAAAACGGCAGGAAATCTAGCCGAGGATTATTATAAAGTTACCGGGGGAGATGTTAAGGAACACTTCCCCCTCCAGGACCCGAAATGGGAGGTAAACAGGTCAGTACATATGGAAAGATTGCAGGAATATCAGGAGTGGATTTCGAAGGGGATGGAACGGGCAATCCCTAAGACTATAAATTGGTCAGCCTTATATGCAATTAAACAAGGTCCTTCCGAGTCTCCATCTGAATTCCCGGATCGACTGAGGGATGTGATGCGTCGTAGCACGCCGCTGGACCCGGGGTCTGAGGTAGGGATACAGCAACTAGTTTCTCTGCTCTGTTCCTGGGTCAGTCTACGGGGGACATAAGACGAAAGCTTCAAAAGTTGCTTTTTCCTGCGGAAAGCAGGAATTTAGAGATATTGCTGGATGAGGCTTGGAGAGTGTTCAGTAATAGAGAAGAAGGGTATCGGCAGGGACAAAGAAGGTTGGTGGCTGTCGTTCGGGGAGATGGGGAGTGGAGAGGTAGGCGAAATCAGCCTCGGTTGGGGTTGGAAAAGGATCAGTGTGCAATGTGCAAGGGCTTTGGCCACTGGAAAAAGGAATGCCCAAGGAACAAGAAAGAAGGCCGGAGGATCCCGGCGAATGTGAGGATAGCTAATGTGATAGAAGACTGACGGGAACCTGGGGAGTCTACCCTAGCGGATCCACTGGTTATAATTAAGCTAGGGGAAAAACAACAACAAGTAGAATTCTTAGTAGATACAGGGGCAACATATTCGGTTCTGAATCAAGCTTTGATGCCCCTGGGAAATGATTATGTCATGGTAAAAGGAGCGACTGGCCAAAGTGAAAAGGCATATTTTTGTAAGCCTCTAAAATACAAATTGGGAAAACAATGGGGTATCCACAAATTTTTATATATGCCCAACTCCCCGAAAGCACTTTTGGGGAGAGATCTATTGGAACAATTGGGAGCAAAAATTATATTTGAAAAAGGAGAAATTACTCTGGAGGTAAAAGATCAGCAATATATTCAGATATTGAGTCTCACCTTAACCAGTCTCCCCTCAGAAGGAAAAATTAATGAGGAAATCCTAAACCAAGTGTACCCGGGGGTATGGGCTACTGATGTACCTGGAAGGGCGAAAAGTGCTCCACCTGTTGAAGTTAAGGTTAAGGAAGGCCGACGACCGGTAAGAATTAAACAATGTCCCCTAAAGAAGGAAGACAGAGAAGGAATCCGGCCGGTGATAGAAAAATTTCTACAGTTAGGACTATTAAAGGAGTGTGAGTCAGAATTCAATACCCCTATATTACCTGTTCGGAAACCCGATGGGTCATATAGGGTGGTCCAAGACTTACGGGCGGTGAATAAGATAACTGAGGACCTCTACCCAGTAGTGGCCAATCCATATACCCTGCTGACTGTGTTGACACCTGAACTAATTTGGTTTACTGTTTTAGATTTGAAGGATGCTTTCTTTTGCCTCCCTCTCCATGAAGCCAGTCAAAAATTGTTTGCGTTCGAATGGGAAAACCCTAAAAGTGGTCGGAAGACCCAGCTCACTTGGACGGCGTTGCCACAAGGATTTAAAAATAGTCCTACCATTTTTGGGAATCAGCTTGCAAAAGACTTAGAATCCTGGGAAACCCCATCTGGGGAAGGAAAATTGTTGCAGTATGTAGATGATATCCTGATTGCCACGAAAACAGAGGAAGACTGTATGGCATGGACGGTGAGTCTGTTGAATTTCTTGGGACTCCAGGGATACCGTGTCTCCAAGAAGAAAGCCCAGGTAATGCAACGTAAAGTGAATTATTTGGGCTATGAAATTAGTGCGGGGCAGAGAACTTTGGGACAGGCCCGCAAAGAGGCAATATGCCAGACTCAGAGACCTCAGACAGTAAAGGAGTTACGGACTTTTCTGGGAATGACCGGGTGGTGCCGATTGTGGATCTATAATTATGGACTGCTTGTTAAACCACTGTATGCTCTGACAGCTACTGAGCAGAAGCACCTTGAGTGGAACAAAGAGACCGAACGAGCCTTTGAGCTACTGAAAAAGGCGTTGATGTCGGCCCCGGCCTTAGGACTCCCAGATGTGAGTAAGCCGTTTCTTCTTTTCTCCCATGAGAAACAGGGTATTGCCCTGGGAATATTAGCACAAGATCTGGGTCCATATCGACGGGCAGTTGCCTATCTCTCTAAGCAGTGAGACGCCACTGCAAAGGGTTGGCCTGGATGCCTACGGGCGGTTGCAGCTGTGATACTGAACATACAGGAAGCCCGAAAGTTTACCCTGGGCCAGAAAATGACTGTTTTGGTGTCTCATACAGTATCAGCAGTACTGGAAGCAAAGGGTGGGCACTGGCTCTCTCCACAAAGGTTCCTGAGATATCAAGCTGTATTAGTAGAACAGGACGATGTGGAAATCGTGGTCACTAACATTGTCAACCCAGCTTCTTTTCTCGGTGGGAACACAGGAGAACCAGTGCACCATGACTGTTTGGAAACCATCGAAGCAACATATGCAAGCCGCCCAGACCTGAAGGATAGCCCCATGGAAAATGGGGAAAACTGGTTCACAGACGGGAGCAGTTATGTCTTAAATGGCAATCGACACGCGGGATATGCCATCACTACCAGCCAGCAGGTAATAGAGTCAGGGCCTTTGCCCATGAACACCTCCGCACAGAAGGCAGAAATAATTGCCCTAACCCGAGCCCTGGAGTTGGCCCAGGGCAAAACTGTGAACATTGACACGGACTCAAAATATGCCTTCGGAGTTGTGCACGCACATGGAGCAATCTGGAAAGAAAGAGGACTATTGAACTCCCAGGGAAAAAATATCAAACATGCAGAAGAAATTTTGAAGCTACTAGAAGCTGTCCAGCTCCCTGAGAAAGTGGCAATTATGCATATTAAGGCACAGCAGAGAGTGAGCTCCGATTTGGAGAAAGGGAATGAACTGGCGGACAGAGAGGCAGAACAAGCGGCCAAAATGAAGGTGAGAATAGAAGGGGCTCTAATTCCTGATAGGCAAATCTCTCTAGAAGGTAAGCCAGAATATACCAAGGAAGATCAGAAACTTATCACAGACTTGGAAGGGTCATATAATGAAGAGGGGTGGGCTTATACCCCACAGGGAAGACTAATTATTCCCTCTTGTTTACTGTGGCACTTGATAACGGGAGGAACATAGAAAAAGGCATTGGGGAACAGAGGCTCTGTATAAACATTTGATAAGGGAAATCGTGGCTAGAAACTTATATACCACAGTGAGACAGGTGACTCAACAGTGTGACCTTTGCCTCCAGACTAATCCAAAAAATACTCCCAAACCAGAAATGGGCCAGATTGGGAAGGGCAATGGGCCTGGACAACAATGGCAGGTTGATTTTACAGAACTTCCAAGAAAAGGGGGGTATCGCTATTTGCTGGTATTAACTGATACCTTTTCAGGTTGGCCAGAAGCGTTCCCAACTAGGACAGCCAAGGCTCGGGAGGTAACTAAAGTGTTGGTACAAGAGAGAATACCACGTTTTGGGGTTCCAGCAACCATATCCTCAGACAGAGGACCACATTTTGTCTCAAAAATAGTGCAACAAATCAGCCACCATTTAGGTATAGATTGGCAACTTCATACCCCGTATCGCCCTCAGTCGAGTGGCCAAGTAGAGAAAATGAATCACTTAATCAAGCAGCAAATTGTGAAATTGGGACAAGAAGCAAACTTAACGTGGCCTCAGTCACTCCCTTTAGCCCTTCTGCGTATACGAACGAGACCAAGGGCAAAGGAAGGACTGAGTCCCTTTGAAATTTTGTATGGACGACCCTATGGAATACAGAGGGGAATGTCTACGCAAGCTGGGGATGAAATTATGACTTCCTACATGGTGGCATTGGGCAAACAGCTCAATAAAATTGGAAAGCATGTAATTGGGACCCGGGGAAGAGGTCTAGATGAACCTGTGCATGATATACAACCTGGAGATGATGTATATGTAAAGTCTCTTGCAGAAAAAACCTTGGAACCACAGTGGGAAGGACCATACCAGGTACTCCTCACCTCCTTTACAGCAATCAAGATCAGAGAGCAGAATGCCTGGATACACCACACTAGGGTAAAAAAGGCACCACAAAAACTCTGGACTTCTGAAGTTCAGGGACCCCTAAAGCTTAAACTGAGAAGGTAGAATGTGGATTAAGGTTTGTGTAATCCTGGTAAATCTACAAACGATGAACATAGCTGGCAGTAAAAGAATTTACTAATTTTCTAGAAAAGGGGGGACTGAGAGAAGGAGTTAAAGAAATCTTAATAGATATGGCATTGATTAATTATTGCTGTGCATCCTAAGGAATCAAGTTGATAAATAGTGCTTAATGTTTTGTTAACTACTTGCTTAATAATTTGCTAACCATTGTGCAAACTATTTGAAGCAGAAAGTCTTGCAATTCTTCACGAAAGACAGTTCCCGGTAAGGACTAGGGGGGTCGCTTCAAGAACCAGCTAAAACCGACCCTGCAGCTTGAATGAAAGCCAAGGGATAACTGAGTTTGCGCAGGAACAAAAGGTTACTAGCGGTGACGAAGAGGAGTCACCTGCCTTCATCCCCACGACCCCCGACGACCACCAGCAGGAGGCACTGCGCAAGCCCAGACAGGAGGAGTTTATGAAAATGACCCCTTGGGACTAATTTTAATACGAAGCGGGGATAGGTCATGCATATGTCTAGGCGTATTGTGAAACTTGATGTATATGTAACATTTGGTTGTATAAATTTAAAGTGAGTTGCCACGTAAGGCGCGCACGGTTTTGGTGGGACTACCCCCCGGTGCTGCCCAGCGCTGAATAAGCATACCTACTTTACAGTCTTACGGATTGTGGAGTCCGTTTTCCGCACGTCAGGAGGAACCGGCCGTGGCTCGTCCGGCTGAACACCCAGGCCCGGAGCGGTGGGGGGCTGCTGCCACCTGGTGACGGAAAGCGGGAACTGCAGCTCGGGAGTCGCGCGTGCGCAGTGCTCTGCCCTTCTCCCGGCAGGCACTGTGTTCGGACTTCGGACTGCGCATGCGGCCGGGAGCAGCATGGCGGTGTGCGGCCGGCGGGTCCCGGCGGCGGTGACGGGTGAGTACCGAGGGCACCCGTGAGGTGAGCGAGCCCCTTTCGTGGCTGCAGCGCTGTCTCCTGCCCGCCCGGGGAGCCTCAAGCCGCCCGCTCGGAGCCGAGCCGGGCGAGGGCAGCCCCGGGGAGTGACCCGAGAGCAGAGAGAAGGGAAGAGGGGCAGGAGGGGGCCCCCCCTCCCGGGCGGAGACGCCGGGCACCTCCCCAGCTCGCCAGAGCTCCCCCCGAGCCTCCCCCGGCCCCGTGCAGCTGCCCGCCGCTCCGGCGCGTCCCCTGAAGCCTGTCCCGTAGCACCGGGCCACGCCCTGCCCTGAAGGCTGCGAGGGGGGACCTCAGTGTATCTGGAGAATCCCCTGCGGCAGCAGGCGCTCCGGCCAGGGGCCGCGTGCGGTAATAACGGTCGCTGCTTCTTCTTTCCCTCTCCCAGAGGCCGTGGCTGTCCGTTCCTCCCCTGGGAACGCTGTTGACTGCACTCGCCTCAGGCTTGTGTGGGCTGTCTCTGCCCGGCCGCGCTCTCCTGGCGGTGCGGGAGCGAAAATGAACGGATGGAGCTGTTACCGAAATCCGGAATAAAACTCCTTAACAGCAACGAGAAGTTAAGAAGCAGGCACTTCTTTATTGCAGCGCTGGGCGCACGGGGGATCGCTCCACCTAGCGTGCGCACCCATTTGATCAACAGCACGGGTTAAATACACATTAATTATACATATTCATTAAATTCCAAGAAATAATATGCATAAACATAAATTTTCTGAGAAACCATTACATCATTTCCCTACCCACTCGCGCATGCCCAGTCTTTTGAGTCGAGGGTCTTTTGGTGGTCTTGGTGGTCGTCAAAACGCCCCCTCCTCAAATTCGCTGGTCAAACTCCTCCTTGAAATCTCCATATCTGGTCTTGAGAACAGGTCGCGGTGCTGCTTGATTTTCCTGGCTCCAAAGTGATGGCTCAGGGCCTATTTCTGCAGGTGGTGTTTGGGGGTGTTTGGGACTTACCATTGTATTAAAGATATGCTAGGCTAGCTTCTAACAAATGCGTATTATAAGATCTCTAGGGTCCCACTCCCTCTAAGGACAAATAGATTTCGTATAAAATTTAACCTATGTGACTACAGTTCTATAGTTAGCAAGAATCACCTCATATTGATATTTAATTTTCAATGTTTATGTCCTGTAACAAGGGGGCCCCCCCTCCTGGGCGGAGACACCGGGCACCTCCCCAGCTCGCCAGAGCTCCCCCCGAGCCTCCCCCGGCCCCGTGCAGCTGCCCGCCGCTCCGGCGCGTTCCCTGGAGCCTGTCCCGTAGCACCGGGCCACGGCCTGCCCTGAAGGCTGCGAGGGGGGACCTCAGTGTATCTGGAGAATCCCCTGCGGCAGCAGGCGCTCTGGCCAGGGGCCGCGTGCGGTAATAACGGTCGCTGCTTCTTCTTTCCCTCTCCCAGAGGCCGTGGCTGTCCGTTCCTCCCTTGGGAACGCTGTTGACTGCACTCGCCTCAGGCTTGTGTGGGCTGTCTCTGCCCGGCCGCGCTCTCCTGGCGGTGCGGGAGCGAAAATGAACGGATGGAGCGCTTACTGCCTGTGGAGAGGAGCTGCTGCAGCTGAAGCTGGAGAGGCCACAGAAAGGTAGAGAAGAAGAAACCAAAGGCCAGCCAGCCAGCAGCTGCCTCCCGCTGCAGGCCAGAGAGAGCCTAGCCTGCCTCTCCGGGTGAGGAAGGATCCCTCTTTGTACTCTTCAGCAGGCCAGACCGCCAGTGCGCACTGCACAGTCTGTACGTGGAACCTGAAGCACGGTACGGCCACATAGCGCGCGAGCGAGCGAGCGTGGGTGGGTGGCTACGTGTCTAGGAAGCTTTTTGTCTAAGAGCTGTAGGACACCCACGTATTCTCTTAGGTGGAGGACAGCCAAGTGGTCGGAGTTACAGAAGAGGAGAGAAGCAGAAAGCAGCATCTGGCCTGTCAGATTCTCCCAGCAGTGCCGGGAGTGAGAGCTGTGGTGAGTCCCCGGCCCCTGCGGCTCTGCCTCCTCTCTTGTGCGTCCCTGTCCTTCCCTGCCGCTCCCGTGACCCCTACCTTTCCCAAGCTGCTGTGATTTGTTGTTGTTGTTATTGTTTCCTTCTACCTCTCCTCTTCTGTCTGTTCTTGTATGCTCTTCCCCCTTTCTCTCTCCCTTTAAATCTCTTGTTCTACCGCTTCCTTTTGTTTTGTATCCCTGCACTTTTGTTCTGCTCCCTTTCCTTCCTTTGTTTGTCCTCTGTCTCTGTCCTGCGGCCCATTGCTGTTTTTGCCTTTTCCATCTCTTTGTCCTGATCTGCATCCGTCTTCTCCCCCCACCTAATTTCTCCAGCCTGTTTTCTGGCCTGCTTTTCTTTGCGCCTCTGCATGCCTGCCCTGTGCCTCTGCCTTTCTATCTCTCTCTTTCTTTTCTTATCTTTCTTTCTCTATCTCTTTGTCTTGCGTACTGTCACTGTTTTTTTTTTTTCTGTTCTGTATCTCACTGTCTGTGACCTCCTCTGTGCCCCTGGATGTGTTTGCAGCCCCTGGGTGCAGAGCTGATGGCTGAGGACAGGCACAGGGAAGGGGGTGATGTGCTGTGGGGCTTTGGCAAGGGCCCCTGCTCCTGATGGGCTCCAGCTGGGGCTGGAGGTGGGGCAGCCCCACATGGGTCCAGTGAGGCTGAGGGTGGCCCTGGCCCTGGCCCTGGCCCTGCTGTATGAGGGGCCTCCAGCTGTAAAGGGGGCCGCCTGGGCATGGCTGCTGGAGGGGACTGAGGAGTGAATCACAGGCAGGTGCCTCCAGCAAGGAGTGGCTGGTCCATCTGAGCCCTCCCTGACAGAGCAGACACCAGGACGCAGTGCCAGGAGCTCCGTGCCTCTGTCGGCCACGTGTGCGAGCCACCACGTTCTGCTACATTTGTCATTCAGCCCTGTCCAGAACGTAGCTGTGGTAGAAGTTAGATAGCATGCATGGTCTTGCTAGAAATGAAGCCTGGAGCATTTGTTTTCTTGTAGGAAGCTAAGGCAGGTGGTTTTTGATAATGTTGTCATTGCATGTAATGACATACTTTTCTAGTTAGCTTGGTATGACACCTATTTTTTCTACCTACACCCCAGAAAAAGTAAGTTGAGCTTTGCGTCTCTCAGCATCTGAAGCACCACGAGCGGCAGTTGCGGCGTCGGACTTCTTGGCAATGAGTGGAGCCGGTGAGCAGAGCACTGCGGCGCTTTTGAGGAGGAGAGTGCCATAGAAGAGATTGGTGGTAAGTGGTGTGATGTTGAAGGGCGGTGCTGTTTGGTAGGTTTTATTTTTGGGTTTTTTTTTTTTGCAGATGGTGATGAGGAGCTGGGCGAGGAAGCGCCATCTTAGTTAGCATGGGGTTGTTCTTTTGAGGATGTAATCTGATTTCTGGCCATTTGAGAGCTAAGTTGAGGGACCACAGCCGAGGAGGGAACAAGGCTGAAAACTGCAGGGAGGGTGTAGTAAATTGATGGGAGGAAGAGGGCTCCCTGGGAACAGTCTCTCTCGGGAAGGTGAAGGGGGAGACGTTACTGGTCAGTGTACGCTGGGCAAGAGTGTTGCAGCCTGGGGCGGTCTGCCTTTTATGCAGTCTCTAGGCTGGATAACGTTTGTGGGCCTGTAGAGGCGCTGGCAAGGGCCGGCGAGGAGCAGCACGAGCTTTCAGTGCTGGCACTTTTGGTGTGGCAGCAATCGTCTGACGTTCGTTATTTTGAGGCCTTTTTTCCGGTGGGTGGCCGTGCGGAGCTGACAGTGAAAGCGGGAGCACTGGCGTCCAGGAAATCCCAGAGCCCTCCTCTGCTCGGAGGCAGTTCACGAGGACAGAAGTGTTGCTGTGCTCCTTAACAAACAAATATTCAACTTGGCACATAGAGGGTGAGGAGATCTCGGCTGTACTTAGGGTTGAGAAAATGTATGTAGGCATCTGTGTCTGTCCCCTGCCTGTATGTAGGACAGCGGTTCGAGTGAAACTAAAGCTGCCAATGAGTCAAAAAAAGGCCCGGGTGTCTGAAAAATGCAAAAGCTTTAAAGGCCAGTATCAGCAGCTGTACCAAAGGTGCTGCAAGATACTCTGTCCTTCACGTGGTTTTAGTCCTGAGAAACCTCGCCCCAAAAGGAAGAGTTAGATTCCTGCCTAGCTTCAAACTAAGGGGTTTTTCCCTCTCTCTGCTGAATGTCTGCTGCCAGCGTTTCACCGTGGTCGCCCTTTCCTTGGCCGTGAAAGTACGAGATGGATGGAAAGGAGCCGCAGCGGTCTGCAAGTACAAGGTACGTCTGCGATGCGTGACTGCATTTTTCCTAAGGGACTTGCCGCATGGATTTTAGAGTGAATGTTAAGAATGTGGTGATTTTCCTTCTGTAGTCTTTTAACTAAATATTCAGACACAGGAAAAATCAAATGAGGTGTGGTCTGGAGCATAGTCTGGCCATGGGAAAAAAAATATTCTGGACAAGGAAAAAAAAAAAAGCCACTCAATTTGGGGATAGTTGGTGTGACCCAGTGGGAGACGGAGGGGTTCTCGCTGGGGATTACGCAGTGTGGGTCCATTGTCCGGTGTGGGTCATCTCGTGCAGGTTATGCCGGGTGAGTTACGTGCTGTGGATTGTCCTGCGTGGACTCCCTGCTATAGGTCATCCTTACGCACCTTTCTTCCCGCACGTACCCCTTGTCCTTGCGTGTCCGTCTCTCCCTCGTATCCGTCCCCACTGTCCCGCTCTGTGTTTCTCAGCCCTCCTGACGCGTGGATCAAACTCTACAACTCGGAGAGAGTTATAAAGCAGGCATGTTTATTTGGCACCGGGTGCGTGGGGGATTGCTTCTCCAAAAGCACGCACACTGACAGCACATTTTACCAAAAATGTATCCGGTGCAGGTACACACATTCCTAGGATTGCACAATACAGACATACATGTGCATAAGCGAGGCGGGGTTATTAAAAAACCACTTGCGTTAGCATTTCAGATCTGTCTCTGGTGGTCGTTTACTTCTTCAGGGGTCTGATCTTCCTCTAGATGAACTTCAGTCATTCACCCATGCTCTCCTTTCACTTGGGGATTTCAGCAGTTTCTGAACGACTCCTGTTATCATGTCCTTTGCTTGACATATTAGTCCTTGACTGAATACCAGTTTCTTGACAAGTACCAGTCCCTGATAAGCTTAAGTGAGTTTCAAGGCAAAGAGGATTGTTAGGCATTGTCTAGCAGACAGTTAGTCTCCTAAATCAAGCAGTATGCAGACAGTCAGTCTTCTAAATCAAGCAATATTTAGCAGACCGTTAATTCCCTGTATCACTTGCAAATGCTTTTCACTAAAACACCCCCCCACCGTGTGAGGTTTTCCTCCCTTGTGAGTTTTTTTTCCCCTGTGTTTTGCCCGTTGCGTGCCCTGCACTCTTGTTTTGTGTCCCTGTTCGACGCCCCCCTTTTTGGCGCTGCCTCCCCATGACCCCTCTGTCTCGGGATCCTGGGGGCGCTGCCTGTGTTCCCCAACTTGCCCAGTGCCCCCCACCCCCAACGTGAGTTGCCACGTAAGGCGCGCACGGTTTTGGTGGGACTACCCCCCTGTGCTGCCCAGCGCTGAATAAACATACCTACTTTACAATCTTACAGATTGTGGAGTCCGTTTTCCGCACGTCAGTTTGGCGAGCCAGCCAGGAGGATCTCTGCTTGGCTGCGGGATCGACTGCGGAGCGGACGCCCCTAGGTGCGCCCCGAGCACTTTCCTCGGAGGAGCCTCCGCTGCCAGCCGCTCACCGCAGGAGCAGACAACGACCTCCTGAAGCCGCGGACCAAACGGTATGTTTAATGGTAGGGGCCTGTAAGTCGTACGCGTGGCTGGGGCAGCTGGTAAATCGCGCAGAGACGTCTGGCGTGCAGCATAGTCCCCGTTGGTTGGGTACCCAGGTTAGTTTGGAGCATCAAAGGGGACTCGCTGACCGATAGAGCGGCCGCTAGCGATCTTGGGGGTAGATCGAGCGAGTCCGAGGTAACCGCTGCATCCCATTGCTGGGAGCCAGGATGGACCTGCTGATGATCGGTACATGAGAAGCAGGAGAAGGGTAAGCGGGCCTCTTTAACCCGGATTTGGAGATAGTTTAACATCAGTAGGTGAGTTTGTTCTTGCAACCGTTTTGCAGCTGCTTTAAAAGGCTGGTATGAATGAGGGATCCCTGTGCTGTATGGTTAAGAGAGTGTGGTTGAGTGATTGATTGTAAGTGTGGTGTGGAGGAGTGAAATAGTTAGTCTAAATTTGAATCATTCCTTGAGACCCTCTCACAGAGGAAATATAAAATGGGCAACACTCAAGGGGGAATATTAAGGAAAAGCCCCCTGGGCTGCATACTCGCCCACTGGAAAGATATTGCCGGGGGTGGAGGTACGGAAAGTAAAAAGACTCTTATTAAATATTGCAATCAGTGGTGGCCATTGTATAAGTTAGAGGGTGAAGTCAAGTGGCCGTTCAATGGAACGTTGGATTACAATACTTTGTTGCAGCTTATGTTGTTTCTTAGAAGAGAAGGGAAATGGGACGAGGTGTCGTATGCAGATATGTTTTTTACCCTACGAAATCACCCAGAGTGGCAAAGGGACTGTGGGATGATATCCCCGCAGGACCCTATGGTACTCGCACTCGAACGGGAGAACAAGGGGGGTGGGGGCAGGTTAAAAAGGTGCTGTTCATCATGCAGCATTGGGCAGAGGTGTACAAAAGCAGATAAAGTACGCCAGGTTCCAGAACAAGATTTAAGTGATTTGTTTAAACCTCCCCCCCCGATCACAGGACCAGGACGCAGACTCGGAAGGGACATCGAATCCCCCTGATAGCCCTGTATCTTCCCGTACTAGACAGAAATCTGCTCCGACAATCTTACAAGCACCCCTCCGGGAGGCGGTGGGGCCGGATGGCGGAACAATGTTAATTAAAGTACCCTTCTCCACCGCTGACTTGGGAGAGTGGAGAAAAATTGCTAAAGATTACAGAAGCGATCCGGTAAGTGTGGCTAAACATTTCCAGTTCATTGTAAAACAACATAATCCGGACTGGAAAGACATACAGCTGCTATTAGAATACATGACTGAAACGGAGAAGCAGTTGATTTTAAAAACGGCAGGAAATCTAGCCGAGGATTATTATAAAGTTACCGGGGGAGATGTTAAGGAACACTTCCCCCTCCAGGACCCGAAATGGGAGGTAAACAGGTCAGTACATATGGAAAGATTGCAGGAATATCAGGAGTGGATTTCGAAGGGGATGGAACGGGCAATCCCTAAGACTATAAATTGGTCAGCCTTATATGCAATTAAACAAGGTCCTTCCGAGTCTCCATCTGAATTCCCGGATCGACTGAGGGATGTGATGCGTCGTAGCACGCCGCTGGACCCGGGGTCTGAGGTAGGGATACAGCAACTAGTTTCTCTGCTCTGTTCCTGGGTCAGTCTACGGGGGACATAAGACGAAAGCTTCAAAAGTTGCTTTTTCCTGCGGAAAGCAGGAATTTAGAGATATTGCTGGATGAGGCTTGGAGAGTGTTCAGTAATAGAGAAGAAGGGTATCGGCAGGGACAAAGAAGGTTGGTGGCTGTCGTTCGGGGAGATGGGGAGTGGAGAGGTAGGCGAAATCAGCCTCGGTTGGGGTTGGAAAAGGATCAGTGTGCAATGTGCAAGGGCTTTGGCCACTGGAAAAAGGAATGCCCAAGGAACAAGAAAGAAGGCCGGAGGATCCCGGCGAATGTGAGGATAGCTAATGTGATAGAAGACTGACGGGAACCTGGGGAGTCTACCCTAGCGGATCCACTGGTTATAATTAAGCTAGGGGAAAAACAACAACAAGTAGAATTCTTAGTAGATACAGGGGCAACATATTCGGTTCTGAATCAAGCTTTGATGCCCCTGGGAAATGATTATGTCATGGTAAAAGGAGCGACTGGCCAAAGTGAAAAGGCATATTTTTGTAAGCCTCTAAAATACAAATTGGGAAAACAATGGGGTATCCACAAATTTTTATATATGCCCAACTCCCCGAAAGCACTTTTGGGGAGA